>NC_136490.1:121042283-121329783 GCF_053919585.1 Euprymna scolopes | reverse complement strand
GTTTTTTAGTACAACCGATGTGCTCAGATCGTTTCTTCCACTCTTCGAATTCAAATACGCATGGAAACGTTTTTGGGGGAAAGAAACAAGAAGATAAAAAATAGACGAAATCATTTTTTAATATAATATGAAAACGAGCGAAAGTTAACTTTCCTCATTTTAGCCTTAAGCTATGCGGAAAGTTTGAACATGCCATAAAGAGACATATTTTGATATTTTAATCTTAAATTAATGATGTCTAATGTCACTGACAAAGGCGTTCAAGGAATCTCGTTTTACTTTTTTAGTTTGGACTCATACCTTTTTTTTCTTCATCCTATATTAATATGGCCCTCCAATATCATGGGAATATATGTTATATGTTGAACTCTTTTCTTTTGGGGAACTATTATGTTCGAATGCTTGTTAATGAATTGTAAAAACACAGTTAGAGAAAACACAAAGTTCGTTGTAAACATAATTTAACAGCGTGCTTAACTACAGGAGACATATATATATATATATATATATATATATATATATATATATATATATATATATATAGATAGATAGATAGATAGATAGATAGATATAGATATAAAGTCTCCTGTAGTTAAGCACGCTGTTAAAGGTGTTGGCAATGACTACTATTGGTCGTAACCAGTTGTACACTCCTTTTGAAATTTTCATCTCTATTTTTCTCCAAGGACTATCCACATATCAAGTGTTGCCTTTTCAGATTAAATATGTTTTTAACTCTTTTTCAAAGTGTTTTAACATGCTTAATCAACCGTTTGCTCTTATTATAAGCTCTATCTCCTATTTGGTTTTATTGGGTTTTACATCTGGTTGAGATTATTTTATAAATATTAATTCTTTAATATTTATAATATTCTTTAGTTTTACCATCTTGGATCATTTTGGTAAATTTAATTGTAATTTTTATCTTCTCTCTCTCTCTCTCTTTATATATATATATATATATATATATATAATATGTAACTTAATAGTTCTAATTTACAATAAGTAAATGCCCTCAAACAATGAAATCAGTATGCATATTATTATGTAGATGTTTTCTAGAAACGTCATAATGTTTTATGCATTAATCTGTATAATTTACTGTTAATAATAAAATAACTTTTCTATATAAATAAGCAATTGGATTTCTGTCTGTGTAACATGTAACCGATAAACTCTTATACTACTAGTCACATAACATTAAAATTAAGAGAAAATAATAATAATTATACACACTAGATTGCTTATAACTAGTAAAATCTTGGTTCAAATACACGTCGGCCAGTTAAAATCCAAAATGTTAATTTTAACT
Source organism: Euprymna scolopes (assembly GCF_053919585.1). Taxonomy (NCBI): domain Eukaryota; kingdom Metazoa; phylum Mollusca; class Cephalopoda; order Sepiida; family Sepiolidae; genus Euprymna; species Euprymna scolopes. The sequence continues at coordinate 121,328,471 of NC_136490.1, read as the reverse complement.
TGCCGACATATATCTATTATTCATACACGTGCGTCAATACATTCATAGGTTAAAGTTGTTAGATTTTTAATCTTTGTAATATTTCGATAGCTCAAATGGTAAGCAACGCGGATGGAGTCTTAATTTTTTAGTTTCGATTCAAGTTGATGGTTCCCAACTCTTTTTCTACCTTTTGAAATCAGTACTATATGTATATAATATTTAACAGACAACTGGATCTGTAATAACAAATACGATATCTGCATAAAACAAATATACCCAAGCGTATATTTCGACCGGGCTCTGTCCTACGCCTCCGCCAGTTAAATGCTTAATATCATTCCCGATCAAAGTTGTTCGAAAAAAGTACTGAAACTTCTTCGAAAATAATTGCTATTGCCATTTAAATATTCTTAAATGAAATTTTAAAAATGTTACTTTTTTATAAAATTATTTAAAATTATAGGTTATTAATTGCTTTAAGTACCAAAATAGTTTGTGTCTTCTTAATCAAAAACAGTCTTTGTTTTTAGATGGGCATCAACACTTATCAAGGCCCAGACACCTCTCGAGGATAAGGTTTAAAAGTTTACCGTAGTCACTTGGACAATATTGTAATCCTTAGTAATCGCAATTCGGTAAATTTGTTAACTTAAGCGGAACCGCTCATCAAGAACTTGTTTACGTTTGACCTGAAGATAATATGATTGTATTCAGCTGGAAAGCAGGAAGACAGAAGACAGTTCCACTTCTAAGAAAGATGCTTTTTTCATGAAATCTACCTTAAGGTTTAGGCAAGATAAAGAGTGTGGGTAATTATTGATAGTGTTTTCAGCTAGACGATTGTTTCTTGTGACAGTTTGGCAAGGAGGGGTCATAAATTGAAGCTCAGGCGAGCACTTGCCATGAAAATAACGATAAAGCAGAGACAAACACGCAACATCTCTTCTGTGAGATAAGAGTGTAACTATTTGAAATGTATATATTTTATATTGCGTTAATTGACAAAACGACAGAACTGGATTTTGTTGCAGTTCATTTGAAAATAGTAAAATCGGGTATCTTAAACTTAATAACATCCGACTAAACACCAATCATGTTTGCTTATCTAATTCTTAGCGCATAATTAAATAGATTTTCTTCGTCTCAAACCACGTGTGTATTTATGCTATAAATATTGATATTATAGCCATATAATTTAGAAATATATTAACGAAGAAACGATGGATCCTATACTGGCTTATAGGGGTGCATCTCACCCACTGAATAAAACGCGTCCCAGGACATTAACCTAGAAAACTCTACGATTCGGCGCTGTACATACAGCGCCTTGCCTTCCCAAATTATCACCCATCTGATACTGCACAAGCTCATCGTTGCGTAAAATTGGTGATCTGAAGAGAACCGGTGCGCCAATGTGATTGTGCCGAATCTATCTATCTATCTGTCTCTGTCTCTGTCTCTCTCTCTCTCTCTCTCTCTATATATATATATATATATATATATGTGTATATATATATATATATATATATATATATATATATATATATATACGTGTGTGTGGTTGTGTGTTCGAGAGGCATTCGAAAATAATGCTTAATTTATGCATTTATTACTTAGAAAATTGCATTTCTTTGTTCCAGATATTAACGGTGTGAGACCCTACGAAACGGTCACTTGGCATAGATGTGCATCAGAAGCAAATATGCGTTATAGAATTCCTGTCAAAAGTGCATTGGCAATGCTTGCGACTACCTAGAAAAATAAATTTTGGAGCAGAAGATGTCGCTGATTTTATTGGTACGACTTGCGTTTTTTAACCTCCTCCACTTTTTGAGATAAAATACAGATGCTTTACTTTTTAATGACAAAGCGCTACTCAGACGCGCATGTACAGCCATCGTTAATCACTAGCAAAGGTTCTTGTAAAATGGTAGTTACTATGAAGAAGTATCTTTCTTTTTAACTGTAATATTTCGTAGTACGAGAGGCGTGCAATTAGTAATAACCCTGACCTCCTTCCCATGGCAGTAGAACAACGAAACTTGGCGCAGTTATAAGTCTTTCTCTACATAGGAAGCACCCAGAGTTATGCATTTCTCCCATCGTTAGATGCAGCTCTGGAGACCGTTTTTATAGAACACCCCAGGTTGGTCCGCCAACCACGAACTGACTTCAGAAATCCAGGCTGCATCATTTGGGAAACACTTTATTTCCAAAAACAACTTCATGGCTTGGAAGAGGTGAAAGTCAGAGGGTGGTGCAAGGTCAGGAAACTAGGGAGGATGGGGAAGGATTTCATAACCACACGCCCGTTCTTCTGATCTGGCGACATGAGAGTTGTGGACCGGAGCGTTGTCTTGTAGGAGGAGAGTACCTTTGCTGATGTTGCCGCGCTTCTTGATTTTGATAGCTTCCCTTAATTTCCTCAAAAGTGAAGCATAATAGGCTCCTGTAATTGTACTACCCTTTGCCAGTAAATCTGTTGTCACTACTCCGTCCTGGTCTTAGAAGACTGTGAGCATGACCTTATCAGCGAATGGCTCCAATCTTGCCTTCTTTGGAGGTGGTAAATCCAAGTGATTCCACTACATTGACTGGGCTTTGGTCTCTGGATCATAGGGATGGACCTAGGTTTCATCCTGTGTAATCAGTCTTTTGAAAAACTTTGACTCCTCTTCTTGGCACATCTCTAAATTCATCCTCCAGCACTCGACGCGTTCTCGCTTCTGGAATGGTGTGAGCAACCTGGGAATCAATCTGGCAGACACCTGGTGCATATACAAATGTTCATGAATTATTTTTCCATAGACCCTGTTCTAATCTGGACATCTCGGGCTATTTGGCGAATAGTAATGCGCCGATCTTCCAAAATGGTAGCCCCAAGTTGACGGACAGATGCCTCATCAATGGCAGAAGGGGGCGAGCAGGCCTGGGAGCTGTTTCCACAGACTTCCGGAGATGTTTGAATTCACGATGCCAGCGTTTTAAAAGGTCATATGATGGGGCATTATCGCCTTAAGTTTGTTTCATTTCATCAAAAGTCTCTTGTAGTGTGCGTCATTTCAAATACAAAAACCGGGTCACTGCTCGATACTCAACAGGCTCCATTTCACACCTGACTCAGTTCAAACACCGGTAAAACAGAAACCACAATTAGTTCAGAACTGTAATTTGTCACATAAACCGTAGAGATATAAATCATTGCAGCTAGATCAGACAACTGGAAGTGGATCAGGGGCATTTCCTATTGCACGCCCCTCGTACTTGAACTTCTTTAGTTAAAACATAGAAAGCTGTACTTTTGAAACAACACTTAGTAATAGTAGTAATAGTTGGTATTGGAGATTTGATAAAGAGTCTTAGTTAAGGGGGCGATTGTTTTGCGATTATTGATCATCTAAAATTATCGAAGAGATTCCGATACAAAGTCCATCTAAGAACACTGCCAGGCAGATTTACATATGGGATATTTTAAGCCACACGCATTTTATTGATACTAAAGCGTGCATCTTTACTATAATTCACTTTTGATATATTCTTGATTAAATACTGTTATCCACTTATCTAAACATTTGCCAAAGACAGCGGGTGTAGTGGTTATAAAGGGGTGGGAGAGTATTCTTAAAATTGCAAGATAAAAAAGTAAATGATATGCTTATCCTATTTACGAGGTATATATATATATATATATATATATATGTATATATATATATATATATATATATATATATATATATATATATATATATATATATATATATACTAGCAGTTCAGACCGGCTTTCCTCGGGTATTATTTACTGTTCATAATTTTATGTGCATATGTATATAGATATTAAAAAGTTTGATTCATGTTTAGGTAACCTGCATCTAAAATTCCAAGTGTTTAGACACAAAAAAAGGAGTTTGATAGAGTCTGCAAAGGTTAACTCTTTCAACTTTGAACTCTTGGCAGCAAAATTTTCGCGCATAAACTGATTTGAAATTTCGCTGCATATCTCAAAACCATTTATGCAAAATCTCAAATGTTTAGACCCAAAATTGACTGAATAGTTTGTTAAGAGACCTAAGCGGTCAACTCTTTGGAACTTTGTTCCCTTGGCACCTAAATTCTCGGCAAAAAAAACTAATTAAAATAGCTGCCATATGTCGGAATGCCCTTTATGTAAATTTTTTAATGTTTAGAACAAAAAATTGGCTGAGTAATTTGGTAGACACCGCAGAGGTCAATTTTTTTATTGGTATAAAATTTGCGTTAGAAGTCAGGTATTTTATGCGGCGCCGGGGCGAAACAAACATATTCATCGAAATCTTAGTAGCAGATATTATAGACTCCTTCCCTTTTAAATTTGATGTGATGTTCAGAATTGAGAAAATAAGGATAAAATGACGTTATCTACTTTTAATAGCTATAGCCGAACACGCGGTGTATACTAACATTTTCTCTCATTTTTCCCTTCAAAAATTGTATGTGTTTCGTTGCGACCTGCGCTACTAAAGACGCAGTATTTAAACTGAACGGAAATTAGCCGCAAGTAATAACTTATCATAAAATCGTCTTTTTTCTGTTTCTCTTTCTTTTTATTTATCCCCTTCCACTTATTAAATTCACGGTAAGAAACACAAAATTAAGGAAAACTGGGAGAATGTATGGCGAAGTCCGTGGTAAGAATATCAATGGATCTGATTCCTTCCTGTTCGGAGATGAATTGGCAAGAAATTAATCAACGGTGAAAGGAAAAGGTAGGACACTTTTTATTGCCGCTGTTTTTTTACATCATTTTCAATCACCATCTTAATTATGAATAGAAGACAAAGGGGAGTTTTACGGAGAGTAAACGGGAGTATTTTAAATATAGTTCTTCATTTCATTTTTTTTTTCGTATTGTATCTACATTCGTATATTGCATTTGTTCAGTTACGCCTACTATTTTCTTTTTTTTTGGCTTATATTTTCAGCAACTGTATCTTATTGTTAATTATTTCTTCTATACTTTAAATCTTATCCCATTGCAAAGTGTTAAAGAACAATTCCATGGGCTTAATATATTTCCAAGACCTCTTGGCTGTGGAATAATATATCGCCAAGCTTCTTCCCAGTTGAGTAACACATTTTTTTGTTTTCAAGTCTAATGTAAACAAATTCTTATTAAAGATAACATTTTGTCAAACTTCTACCATCATTACAAATCATCACAGTGTTTACTAAACATTTAACTGACACTCATTAATTTTCATTCTAGACCTTCTTTTGATGTATATATTTTTTAATTTCGTGAAAAATTACAAAAACAAATATTAGGCACAAGGCCATTAAAAAACTGGTGAAGGAGGCTCTATGGTCATTCTCGTCACTGTAGTTTTACTTGTCTATGCAAGTCCTAGCTAAAGTCGTCATTCGGCATGATATCGCAAATACACCGGGGCTCGCCTTACTTAAGATTCCCAAATCATATGATTTTTTTTACGCCTGTGATTATGTATGCTTGGGACATGATCAATCAGAAGAGTAGGGGATATGACGCAGCGATGACCGATTGGCTAGAATGGACCTGAGAGCGTCAGAACCAAACCCGTCACCCTATTAGATAAACTCTTGAACAAGCTATTTTGAACAGATTTCGGACGAAAAAAAACGGCAAGTCTCGACAGAAGGGAGCCTAGAATGAGATGTTAACCTCTGCGCCCAACATTGAATATCGCTTAGTCATCCTTTCTGCCTCTAGCGAGCCGCAAGACCAACGGTTGAGTACGCTTATTATGTCATGGTCCTTCAACAAAAATAGATTCACTGCTCGAGAAATATCTCAGCTTCTAAAAAGTAATTTATAACATCGACGCTTATTGCTGACAGAAGTTCCCCCCTTACCATCGTATAAGCGAACTGATGGCGATAATATTACAAAAGAGAGAAAGGACGAAATAACTTGTATGTGACTGTTATTTACTCAACCACTATCATAGATTTATGATAAATGATAAGGGTGTTTCTTCCAACGAACTATTGGCGTGGCGATTTCAAGCACTTATACATATATTCAAGCATTTTGCACCATTGAATTATAATAGATTTTGTAATTAGCTATTTTACCTTTTTACACACGATAGTTGCAGAAAACTAGCAACGCCTTAATTGATGTTTTTCTTAATGGCTGAACGATGTAATGTGCCTTCAGTCGTAGGGGGTAACACTGAGTCTGAGTAGCTTTACACGGAATTAAGCTAACCACAACGTGGGGTTTGTGCCGTTTTCTTTGAACCAAGAAGATTGATTATGTATCTCGTTAGACACTCGGGAAAGAGAGTGAAGAAACCAAAAGTGGCCAACAAATTTTGTACCTGTGGAGACGATCAAGGTTAAACAATTGTGTCGTGAGAGTTGTTCTGGGTGACCAGAATAGCTGTTGTAACTTTCTTAGGCATTCCATTATCGGAACGCCTAAAACCGAATTCTTATAACCGGCGAACAATTCTCCGTTATAACCGGCGCCGCGACCAGGATGTGATCATTGCGATCGTCCATGACCGCAGCCATCTTGTTATATTAATAGTTTAAATTTCAATCGTTTAAAAACAATTACGTTTTTCAGGTCAGAACACTGAATACAAGATGAAAAGAAAAAACAAATTCTCACAATTTTACTATTTCAATTCAAGCTAGGACGAAAAACTGCAGAAAGAGTTCGCGATATCAACGAAGCGTTTGGCTCACATATTGCTTCTGAACGCATGGTACAATGCTGATTTAATAAATTTCCTGGCGGCGACGATAATTTTGAAGACTATTAGTCGGTCATCGAATTATAACAACCACCAATAAAAAGCCTTAATCGAAGCTAATCCAAGCACAACTGTTCGAGAACTTGCTTCTGAATTAGACGTAACGTATACGATGATTTCCACCCACATGAGAAGGCTTGGAACGAAAACCTAGTGTGTCTCTCGTGAATTGAATGACAGCCAAACGAAACGCCGTCATGAAGTGTCATTGTCGCTTCTGTAAGGCAACAAGAACGACCCATTCCTCGACTGGATTGTGACGTGCAATGAAAAGTGGTTTCTTTAGGACAACCGCTGATGCTCAGCTCAGTGGCTAGACGCCGATAAAGCTCCACGACACTTCTCGAAAACAGAATTGCACGAGGAGAAGGCCATGCTAACAGTTTGGTGGTCTGCGGCCGGTCTCATTTATTACAGTTTTTTGAATGCAGGCTAAAGTGTTTCAACAAATAGGTATTTTCAACAAATGGATGTTTCATCAGAAACTTCGACAACAACACCCAGCATTAGTCAACAGAACAGGTCCAATTCTCCAGAACAATGCCCGACCACGTGATGCTAAACTGACCCTGCAGATGTTGAACTAATTGGGCTACGAAACTCTGCCTCATCTGCCATACTCTCCGGGCCTCTCACTTATCGACTATGACTTTTTCAAGCATCTCGATAATATGCTGGAGGATAAATGCTTAAAAAACCTAAGCGATATCAAAAACGCCATCAGTGGCTTCACTGCCAGCAAAACTCAAAGTGTTTACGTTAGTGTCATAAATACATTCGTATTGCGTTGGCAAACGTGTGTTGAATCTGATAGTATAATTTCGATCAATAAACTTTTGTTTGAGCCGAGATCTATTCATCTCGATTTCAAAATTCAAAAACCGCAAGAACTTTCTTATCAACCTTATATATGATCATTAAATACACAGGGAATCCTGCTTTTCATCTCTGTAGATGATCGTCAGACTAAAAGTGCGTCTAAATTGGATTTCCTCCCGAATTATTACATTAGTAATTAGTATATAGTTAGGTTGATGGGGCGTAATATAGATTTCAGTTAATCTTCCTTTCTACGAGAGGCGTTCAATAAGCACTTGGACCAAAAGCTGGAAGGTCCTACGAGCAGTCTTCAGGGGCCAAGGAGGAGTAGTGTTGAAAATTTCCTAGCAAAAGGTACCGCATTTATAGAATCCTACTATGCTTCAGTTCCGATTAAGTTAAGTAAATCTAAAAAAATCCAAGTAGTAAGATTAGAGCAGTAAAGTAACCTTATCCTGTAAGACTACGCACTGGTCAAAACGGGCATGTTAATTGACCAGAAGCACGGGTGTATTGCTATGAAATTTCATTTGCATCTATTATTCCGACCTTGTACTTTCCGACGTTTACCTTTTATCAGCCATAACTTTGTTTTTGAAATGAGATGATGCAGCCGTGATACTTGAAGATGCATCCAATTTAAAGGACTAACCTTAGTGGATTAAAAAAAAACTCTCTCCAGATCTGTATTAAACGACACGAAAAGTGCTTAACTCCGAGTTTTTTTCTATGTTGAGAAACATTAATAACTGTGCCAAGTTTCGGTTTCTACTGCAATTAAAGGTGGATCAAAAATATTATGTATCCACCACCCTAGTAGACCCAGGTTTCATCATATGTAATCATTTATGACTCATCTTTAAAACACATCTCTAAACTCATCCTCGAGCACTGTACACATTCTCTTCTGGAAAGCTGTTAGCGACCTTGTTATTTATTTTACAGACTAATAATATATATATATATATATATATATATATTTAAATAAGGGAGTAGTCACCAACAATGTGTATTTTTTAACATTATTTTATTATTCCGTGTCTTGGTTTTTCATTGAGAATTATGTTTGGATCATTGTAATAATGTTTTTAAGTCAGTGAAATCGTTTACGCGCGTTTCAGACGGTCTGTGATGCCTCCTCGTCAGAAATTATTTTCAAATGTGTAAAAATGGCGATTTTCGTAGTTAATTTGAAGTTTTTCCAAGGGGTGGAGGCTTGTAAGTGTTTATTATTCATTGGTATGCTGAATTTTTATTGCTTTTTTATTTGGCTTGTCCAGGGAGACGTTGACCTCGATGTATAAATATATATATATATATATATATATATATATATATATATATATACATGTGTGCGTGTTATTGTGCGTGCGTGTGCGTGTCTGTGTCTGTGGGGCTGTATATTTCAGAAGTTCTGTAATAATCTTGCACCTATTCGATATGTTATATATAATTGAAAGAACATATTTTACCAAAAACAACATATAATATAGCACCCCCACACACACACACATATATATATATATATATATAATATTATAGATTATAGAAATTAAGATAGATAAGCGACAATTGTGATATATATATATATATATATATATATATATATATATATCACAATTGTTGCTTATCTATTATAATTTCTTTATATCCGTTAATTCTTACCTTTTTCCTATCCACTTTATTCTGTTCTCTAATTAATCGATTTCTTTACCAACATTTTGATGTATTTTCCCTTTCTTATGTCGTTATCGAAATTTGGTTCCGTAATAAACCTCTTCTTTCTTCTTTTTTATTTCTTTCCGTTTTTCTTAAGACATATTCTTCTCAAAGAATTACTTTATTTTTCGTTCGTCAAATCTACTTGCATTTCGTCCTTCTCCCAAAGAGGCGGTCAACAAGAACAAGTAAATAAACTGAAATGTATCGGGTCGATTACACTTAATAAGGAAATTAAATGAATATGATCGATTAGACGGCTTTGTAGGTAAAACCGCTTGTGAATTCTTATTTAAGTGGTTCGTCCTTTTATCTATAACGATCAACCATGTGGTTTATACCAGAGTCGAGAAACACTAAGAGACATGGAACCGTTCATCGGCATTGTCATTCAATATGTTTCACATTCACAGATAAAATCAGAACTATGTAAACTATCCAGTCGATGAAAACAGCTTTAGACAGGTCGTGAAGCCACTTGATGTAAAGTGTTAAGAAGAACGATACATCAGTATTTAACAACAGGGAGAAGTCTATTTACCCTAATATTGAAAAAGTCAAGGAGGGAAGCAATTAGGAAGAAGAGAGCTCTACAAACCTGCAGTCTACATTAATAGAAATTGAATATATAAATATACATGAAAAAAAGTAAATATATATGTAAGAGGTAAATAGAGATAAAAAAAAATTATAGACATGAAATATGCGTTTGGATTTGATGTAATTTTTACTCAATGTATTTATTAAATACTACCAGAGAGATACGACGATTTATTGAGTATGAACACATTTCTATGAATTTATTCTCATCGAAATCAGTGAAATCGCCCAATTTTTTATCAATTCGATCGATTGTCTGCTATAGGTTAGGGTCCGCCCTCCAATGTACCGGAGGGATGCTTCATATGTCTGTGGATTAGTCCACAATACATTGTAGTCTACATTGCATTGTAGAGAATTCACTGTTGATTTTATAAACATTTTACGTAAATAATGGTTTAACTGAAAGTTTAAAATGTTAAAGTCATGCATAATGGCTCAATCAGTCTCTAGGCAGAAACATTGAGTTCTTTCCTACCAAACAACCAACTGTACATTTTACGAAATAATTACGAAATAATTTTTACTGAATCACTTAAACGGAAAAAAGTTGAGCATCATGGCTTAATTGTGCTCTATAAAGAAACATTCAATTCGAATGGACCTCTGTCTTATAAAAGTTGATTTTATGGGCGAGGCCTTTCAGCTTGTGCGGTGAAAGAACTCCTGAAATGCATTTATGAAGTTAGGTTGTATAAAAGTGTTACATCATAATTTAGGGATTTAAAATTTGTGATTGGAAAAATATAGAAATTTTATTGTATGAAAGACAAAGAATACAGTATAGTAAAATATATTTCCTTAAACTATGAGTTTTAGATGTTTATACATCTTCTCGGAAGAAAAATATTAGCAAATATTATAAAAGGTTTGCACCTAATTTGCCAATCGTAATAAACATAGAAAATTAAATTAAATGTTTTTAAAGTTTTTAAATCATTTTACCTACATAGAATAAGGAAAATTGGATATTGATGCAGCAAAAAAAAGGGATATCGAACTTCAAATCGAAAGTTTATGCTAAATCCTATCATGAAAGCTCTCGAAATTCGGAAGGTGAAAAGATCCAACGCGTATTTTAATAAATCCAGGAAGGCTGATGACAATCCAATATATACATATTTCCATAGTTTTTCTTTAGTTTGATTGGATATCCGGCAAATCTTTGATTATATCAATCCGGTAAAAATGTTTCTTCATATATCAGTTTCAAAATTCAGTTCAAGTTTTCAATCAATTTGTGAATAAAAAGCAATATATATATATATATATATATATATATATATATATATATATATAGCAAAAATGGTAATTAATAAAAACCTGAAGAAAGTTCTCAACACTGTTGTAGAGCAAATATTCGTTTTCTCTTTTGATTACCGTTTTTTCTGTTTACTTACATTATGTTTCGTGTTTGGCGATCCAATAACTTCGCAAACTTTACAGAAATGGTTGTTTCTTTTTTGTAAAGTCTGACGAGGTTATTGGATCGACAAACACGGTCCGATACATGAAACATAATGTAACTAAAAAGAGAAAAAACGGTAATCAAAAAATAAAACGCGCATATATATATATATATATATATATATATATATATATATATATATATATATATATATATATATATATATATATATATATCGTTCTGGTCAAAATCATAAGACAACTTAAGAAAGTAAGCGTTCACGCATATTATCGAATTTATCTAATCAAACTAATGGTTGAAACCATTGCCAAAAAGGAATTATGAAAAATCTGCTTCATTCGAAACCTTAACCCTGATCTAATATTTAAAAAAAAACAAAAACATTTTCACCTGGTCAAAATGATAAGACCACTGATAATTTATCTAACAAAAGGCAATTATAAATTACTAAAAAGGGTCTCAGTATTTAGTATAGCCTCCATTATTACGAATTACTTCAAAAATTCTCTTCGGCATGCTTGCGACTAAGTTTTTTATCAGTTGCGAAGGAATTTTATCCCATGTACTGAAAATTGAATCAGAAAATTCCTTCATCGAATCATACTGGGTTCCATCCTTGAACACTTCTTTTGCCATCCATCCCCAAATATTTTCAATGGGATTGAGGTCCGGAGAACATGCTGGATGATCTAACAATTCTATATTATTTGAAGAAAAGTATTCTCGTGCTTGCCGAGAAGTGTGTATCGCAGCGTTGTCTTGCTGGAGAATCCAATTTCTTGCACACAGACGTGGACTTCAGTCCTGATAAAATCATTTTCAAGCATTGAAATATACTTCAATGATGTTTGCCGGCATTTCACTACTTGCAACTTTAGGGTCCCCGCTGACGAGAAAGCCCCCTAGATCATTCAAGACCCTCCTCCACTATGCGGAGTTGAAAAAGTCTATTGGGCAAATTTTAATCATGCCAATAATGTTGAAATCCATCTGAACCATCAAGATTAAAGTTTTTCTCATCGAGGAAAATTACATTTTCCCACTTCTCTTCATCCCAAGTCTGGTATTTGGCGGCATATTTAAGTCGGTTAGTTTTGTGCTGTTCAAGAAGACGTGGTTTCTGGAGTCGCTTTAAATGATTGAAACCCTTCATTTTCAGATACCTTCTGATGGTTTTAGGACTACATTCTGCTGCTGTTTGGCTTTTCAATCGACTTGAGCTCATACTGGAGTTTTTTTTAACTTCTGATACGGCGGTCCAGTCATGCGGTTATTTTTTGGTAGACCTGGACTCTTTTTGTGCCCATATTGATCTGGATTTCTTTAAAAATTTGTGATGACCGTTTTGCTACGATTCACTTCGTTTGCAATGGATCTATGGGAGAGTCAACCCCTATTAAGCTCAAAGATCCTTCCTCTCTCAAACTCTGATAATGGTTTCCCTTTTGCCATTTATAATTTAGTAAGATGTTTTTTTATCCACTAACAAGTTGCTTTTAGTAACATAGAAAGCTCTTCGTATTCATCTTTTTTTAAACTAGCCGATTTAATTAAAGTGGTCTTATCATTTTGACCAGGTGAAAATGTTTTTTTTTTAAATAATTATTAGATCAGGGTTAAGGTTTCGAATAAAATGAAGCAGATTTCATTTTTTTCCATCATATTTCCCTTTTGGCAATGTTTTCAACCCTTTGTTTTATTAAAAATTCGATAATATGCGTAAACGCTTACTTTCTTAAGTGGTCTTATGATTTTGACCAGGACTGTATATATAATGCTCCCTATCTTAAGTTGAGCATTTGGGAAATGATATACAAATTACCATTAGCGTATGGAGCGATGTTCTTTGTGCCAACAAATAGAGCTTAGGTATTTGGGCAATGTCAAAACTTGTTAATTCACTGCCCGCATAGCATCAGCCGTAGAATGCAACGGTTAGAAGCTCCGACTCTCGTTTGCGCGATTGAGTTTCAATCCTGGCTTTAGGTAGTTCCTTGTTTAGCCGCAGGACTGTATGTGGATGACTATATATATATATATATATATATATATATATATATATATATATATATATATATATATATATATATGAGTCTGTGAGAGAGAGAGAAAAGTTCCTTTATATAATAGTAAAATTAACTTCTCCATATTTATCTTGATGAGCTAGGACTGAATGCGATTAGTTTCTTACTCAACTTTTCTATCAATACATTCATTTCTATTTAATTGTACAGACGTTTCTTTTGTATTCGTCATTAGACAAAGCATGACCCCATTTTACATAAGGAAGTAACAAGAATTAAGTTTTGAGGACACAACGATATGTACTAGATTAATCTAGCATCTCATATTAAAAATAAGTAAAAAGATAGACAAAAATCTAGAGAAAGATGTAAAGAATCGGAAGAAATGGCGTAATATAAACATTATAATGTTATAAGGTATTTACAGCTTCTCTTTCAATTTTCGGATTTTTAATCATGTCAAAACGGACTTTATCTCCTTTTTATAAATTGATTGTTGCTCTTTCTTCTGATTAGTTAAGGGCAAAATAGATTTACTGATTCATATGGTAATTAAGTGATTGATTTTGTGCTACGAAAAAGATACTGTCAAGAATTAAGTCAATCGAATTAAAGAAATAAAATTGTAAGATACTCAATATCATGAATTTTGAAAGTAAAGACTTTTATCATTCATTCATTGCGCTGTAATTACATTGAGCTTCTTAAATAAGGATTGGTATATATTATAAGGAAATAAAGTATATATCCACAGAAATATATATATATATACATATATATTCACACACCCACACACTATATATATATGTATATATATATATATATATATATACATATATATTAACACACCCACACACACTATATATATATATATATATATATATATATATATATATATATATATATATATCTACCTCGTTAATAGGATAAGCATATTATTTACTTTTTTAACTTGCAATTTCAAAAATACTCTCCCATCCCTTTATAACCACTACATCCGCTGTCTTTGGCAAATGTTTAGATAAGTGGATAACACTATTTAATCAGGAATATATCAAAAGTGAATTATAGTAAAGATGCACGCTTTAGTATCAATAATATGCATGTGCCTTAAAATATCCCATATGTAAATCTGCCTGGCAGTGTTCTTAGATGGACTTTGTATCGGAATCTCTTCGATAATTATAGATGATCAATAATCGCAAAACATTCCTGATTAATCGCTCCTTTAACTAAGACGCTTTATCAAATCTCAAATACAAACTATTACTACGATATTATCCCATCGATTATTGTACACAAAATAACCCTTATCCCCGAGTTGCTTACGGGCCTTGATAAGTGGTGATCCCCATGTAAAAAAAAAATCAGATGAAAGAACAAACAGGCGATTTTTACTAACGCTAACGCTTTATAAAGTCTTACATCACAAGTGTATTTCAGAAATGTTATCGCCGCACAAGGAGAAAGTCCCAGCCTATAAAATCAACAGTAAGTTTCTTGATATGATATGGGCGCGTCCGAAATGTATGCTTCTGTTTAAAGCCCAATTGAACCATGATACTTGACTTTTGCTTTTTAGATTTCAACCATTATCACAGCGTAAGTAGTAAAAAAGTTTGGGATGTAAAACCTTTCTCCCGTTACACTGCGGTGAAACCCCAACTAGTTAGCAATTAATTGATTTGATTGAAAAATGAGCGATTTCACCGATTTGAATGACAATTCAATTAGGGGGGGGAGCATTCGTTGGTTTCCTATTAAATCCCGGCCAACGTCAGGTCTCCCTGCTAGTCTAAAGATAAACATGAACGTAATAAAGACACGTGAAACTAATAAAATATCATGAGACATGTTAGCATGTCCTTCATATTGAATTATTTTTTTTTATTCGCTCACAACTTTTGCTTGTTACATCCACGTTTTGTTTGCTGAAAATTGCATTCTTTTTCTTTTCCATACCGGAAGCAGTAAAATATTTCGTTTCGTGTAGTTTTATGTCGAATTCTGAATTAACAAAGCAAGCCTAATAAATAAGCAGATAAGCAAATTGAACGTGCGCATATCTTTATTTATGCATCGCTTTAGATGTTTAATCTAGTATTCTCACGCCTATTATCATACTATAATGAGGATATAGTGTGTGCAATGTTTGTTAACTATTATATTACTAGGGTGTTACAACTTATGGCGGTTATTCGTGGATGAAAGTTAATTGAATCTTATGTGAACCGTTAGACAACACCGTGATGATTGATAATGATAATGCTTATTAGGCAGAAATTCATTATTTATGAGAACCGGGCAATAAATATTTGTTTCCATTAAACTTTAAAACGACGATGTTCTAGTCACTCGGAAGACATTCCTGGTGATATTATGCTCTACAGACAAACAGTTCTAGAAAATAAACTTAGCTCATGTTTCGATTAGTTCCCGGTAGAATAATGGAATGAAAAGGAAACTGTTTTATAGTGGTTGTAGTTAGACGAGTTTCGTGAATATTCTGCAAATTGAGATAAAATTGAAAGTGAATCAAGCACCTGCCATGAAAACACCGGGATCAGCCTACGAATAGATCAACTTTAGCCACGTTGTAATGTATATATTTCAAGGCAAAATAAGATACATATAAATGTGTATAAATTTATGTGTCGGTTTTATTTATACTGCCACATTTAGGGTCTGCTAGCTGCCACTGGATTGCACAAGAGTATCACCACACTCTTCAGAATTTCCATATACAAATCCATAACCGTGGCTGGAAACTTCATTGAGCTGTGCTCTCAAGCGTTAGACCGTCTGGGTTTGCATTTTGAGGGTGCTGGCAATGGTTCTGTTGTCATAACTCGGACTGGAAGAAAGCATGAGTTGTAAAACAACGCATCTACAATGCGTGTTGTTGTACCTTTTCTCATTTTTAGACATGATAGAGGATCCTATCGTCCTTGGGATTTGTACACAACTATTCAACTAAGTAGATTGTCTGCAGTAAATAAAGCAAACCCGGTTTTCATCAAAGGGAAATGGAACCATATCGTTTTTTTTACATGGCGACAATTTTATTGTACAATCCTGTAAATATAAAAATAATATTTTCATCGTTCTGTATGTACTGTTTACATCGAACAAAAAAAGTCAATAAAAATATAATCATTAGCAAATATGCTGTGTAAATTAAAAACAATTACTAAAAATTTCGAAGACTTATCACTCTTTGTCTAATCTTTTTTACTTGTCCTACATTCATATTATAAATGCAAACTATTTAGTAGGCTCTGACAATAGGATATTCTTTTCATTGCTTCAACTCTTGAGTATATATCCGACACAGTAAAACACACTTAACGAACCGAGAACTATATCACTCTATATAAAAGCATATAAGATATCAAGGGATACACACTCGAGAGTCAAAACAATGAAGAGTATACGCTGTTGTCCTAGCCCTGCTAATTGCATATTATGTATGTATGTATGTATGTATGTATGTATGTATGTATATATATATATATATATATATATATAGAGAGAGAGAGAGAGAGAGAGAGAGAGAGAGAGAGAGAGACTTATATGTAATATACTAAGTCCGTGTAGTTCAGTAAATTTTCCTATATTAATAGGTTTTAAGCCAAAAATGGTTGACCTAATGATTAAGCTACAAAATTATCACATTCTATAATTGAGCATTAATATACTGTGTGTGCAAAATCAAGACTTCAAGACAAGGTGTTGATGAATCAAGGTAAATGTTTCACGCCTGCTTTTCTCATTAGGGATTCCCCCCCCGCTTTTTTTTCTTTCTATTCAAAAAATGCTACATTGCGTAAAGTGTGTTTATTCATAAATTCTGAAGAAATGCTGGTTTTTGAAAATTTTCAAACGATATAATGCTTCAAATTGTCGAGCCAGACATTGAAACAATTGTAACGTAAAATGAAATACCCTTTTTGTTGCCATCAACACCTTCTCATGAAGTCTTGAGTTTGCACACACAGTATATATATATATATATATATATATATATATATATATATATATATATATATATATATATATATATATATATATATATATATTATATTTTATAGTAAAACATATGGCATTATTTATCCCACGTAATATGTACATCAACGTAGTGTCCTGGGGTTGATTCGATAAGCAAATAAATGAATTCAGTTTTGACCCAGTGAATTAACTTTTGACTAGACAACAGTCATTTATAATTGAAAGTATGGTCATAAATTTACTACTTCAAAATTGACCCTATAAATCAGACGGGATAGTTAATTCTGATCATCAGATTAATCTCCTATCGACATGAGTTACCAATTAAATATCCCTGCCAAACTTACAATCACATCGAATACATTATTGAAGTGTATGCTGTTAACTGGTTCGAAATAAAAGGGTATAATTTCTACAACAAGCAAGTGTATATATTCGTTATGACCATAAATAGCAAGACAGAGCTATCGGATATTTAGTGTATTATATTACGAGTGGCGTCAAAGAATTAATGCATCCTATTTTTTGAGTCTGCGTGAATCAGAGGAGATGGTATGTTTCATTATGATAATTGAGCATATGATCATGACTTGAAATTGTTGTCACTGTTGCAGACATAAATAGTGTAAAATTAAAATATCTTACCTCTGTCACGTTTCTGCGCTAGAACCAGAGGTGCATCATTAGATTCTTGACAAAAGTTCATTGAGAATTTTGATGACTATGTGACCAAAAAAAGGGCACAAAAGATCGCTGGATTAAATAATACCACTCTCGTTATTGTAGCTCTTCAAATTTTGGAGTTAATAGGAGGCTTTACTTTTGAAACAATACTCGTATGACAAAGCGCGTTCTAGACGTTCCTGCACAGATGTCGTTCATAGCTGGCAAAAGTGGATTGAGAATGGTGGTCACTATGTAGAAAAATGAATTCTGCAGCACTAAAATTTCGCCCGTTTTAATTTTTGTCTCTCTAACTTTTTGGAGTTAAAACAAATAGTAGGTTTTACTTTTGGAACGGCTCTCGTAAGATTATATCTGTACTAGTCTACCCGTATTCCAGGAAACTGTATTAACTTACTAGCATGTCACCTGGCATTGCTCGGTCATAAAATACGCTTAAATATGATATTTTTATTGATGCATATTTCGTATTTAATTTTATATTTGACTGGACCCAATACATAGTAATGATTTAAAAAGTAAAAATGATAATAATAATAATAATAAAATAGCTTGTGCGTCACCATCGAGTATCAAAACCAAAAAAATTAGTTTACGATTTACTTTTTTCTTTAATTAACGCCTAAGCTATGAAGATATGTTTCTGCAAGGCTAGAAATTAAAACATGAAAAAATACCTATTACGTCACGCATGCGTATTCACCTGGCAAATTTTATTTTCTTAATTTTAACAGGGTAATACCAAGTTTCCCCGGCTAAAACGATATATAAAGTTTCGTATGGCTTCGAATATTCTATATTAAGTTTCATGTCCGTAGACCAACAACAGAGAAATTTGGTAAGCAATTTCTTTAAAAGAAATATATATATATATATATATATATATATATATATATATATATTACTCGCGTAAAAATCATATAGAATAGCTGCATGAATATAATTGCACGTAATAGTTAACTAAAGATGATCATCCAATAAGAGAACCGGAAAAAAATAATAGGGGATTAATTAAAATGAACGTTTAAAGGAATATGCGAATTAGCTACATCATTTGCAGATTAATGCTATTCCTCGATTTATATATAACAAGGTTGTATTGTCTTTTTAAATGAATAGAAGATTTTCTATCAATATATATATATATATATATTAAATTTACTTATACAAACATTAATGGCTACATATGTGCATACATGTTTCTGTAATCACCTGCGTTGGGGGATTACGTCTTCAGGCCAAGATTAATATACCTGCTCTGTTCACTCATTGAGCACTCTTTGAGAGACACATGTTGTTTCATTGGATGTACTTCTAGGAAACTAAACTCTAATGGCTATACACACACACACACACATATATATATATATATATATATATATATATATATATATATATATATATATATATATAGTGTGTGTGTATAACCAAACTCCAAACTTCAAAAAAGAAGTGTATTTCATTTTACGTTACAATTGTGTCCATGCCAGATCGACAACTTCAAACATTATGGCGTTTGAAATTTTTCACAAAAACCAGCATTTCTTAAGACATTATTAATAAAAACATACTCTTAACAATGGAACATTGTTTGAAGGAAAAAACACCTTAAATGAAAATGAAGCATGTGAAAAACATACACTCTGGAGTTAACCTCCGTGAAAACCCCATTTAAAACCCCATTTATCGGGTAATTTTCGTATCCTTATTTAAAAATAATGTCATAAGAATTTTCCACAAAAAACTCCTAGCCATTTAATTTTTTTAATATATCCCATTCGTTGAATTCCTAAATTAGATTTCTCTATTTCTTTATTTCACATAATTAATTTTAAAAAGATTTTTTTTTTAATTTCTATATTTATCATATGGCCATAACAACCTTGCATTAACGTTACGGGTAATTTTAGTTTCGTATTTCCTTACTATTGCGAAGTAATGCTTACAGATTATCGATTGTTTTAATACTTACATTTAAGACCATTTTAGGTTTAATGTTTAATTGAATATGACAATAGATAAAAATAAAAAGATTGCATTATATATATTAATCCTCATACAACATTTCGAGTAAAGGATTCTAACCTATTTATCATCATTTAATACTTTAAATGGGTAAAAAAACAGTTATAAGATTAAAAATACAATTTATATTTTTAATTTGTTAAATAAGCTATCGTAGCAATTGCTGGATCTGCTTAATTAAATTAATTATTAAATCATAGACGCTTTCTAGTAATCAACAGACCGAAAACATTAAACGACCTTGATTATCTCCCTTTAGCTGTTATGAGAACTAATATTGACCTCTTTTCCAACAGAATTAACGTTTAGCAATTAACAACGAATTTGGATTATCTCCCTTCGCAATTGTTTTTAGTAACGATATGGAAACATATTTAATTAGAATGATAATTAATTTTAAAGTATTAAATAATGATAAATAGATTAGAATCCTTTACTCGAAATGTTGTATAAGGATTAATATATATAATGCAGTCTTTTAACTTATATTTATTTTATGGGTTTTCAAATGGGTTTTTCACGAAGGTTAATTCCAGAGTGTATGTTTTTCACATGCTTCATTTTCCGTTAAGGGAATTTTTCTTTTTTCTTTTCCTTCAAACAATGTTCCATTATCAAGAGTGTGTTTTTATTCATAATGAAGAAATGCTGGTTTTTGTGAAAAATTTCAAACGCCATAATGTTTGAAATTGTCCATCTGGCATGGAAACCATTGTAACGTGAAAAAAATACACCTCTTGTTGCTATCAACACCTTCTTTGAAGTCTTGATTTTGCTTATACAGTATATTAATGCTCTATTATGAAATATGATAATTTTGTAGCTTACTTTTTAAGTCATCTCTTTCTGGCTTAAAACTTATTGGTATATGAAAATTTACTGGATTACACGAACTCAGTATATTACATACAAATCTCTCTCTCTCTCTCTCTCTCTATATATATATATATATATATATATATATATATATATATTTATATATATCATTATAGATGAAATTTCTGACCTAAACGTTAAACTATTGAAGTATTTGTTGGTTACGATTGTTAGCAGTTAATGTAAACCCTATATAGTAAATATGAAAATGTGTGTAATTTAAAGTGGCCGGAGTTGATAACCCGACCATTATGTTAGTATTTGGATTAATGAAATATATTTTCTGCTAAAAAAACAGACGTGGGATATTTAATGTAATATAGGTAAACTGTAAAATAAAGATAAAAAGTAAATATTAAAAAAAAATAATTTATTCGTTTTCTTTTCTTTCTGGCTGTCCGGTATAAATTCAGACCCCCACGATGGAAATGTTAAACAATTTTTCGACAGGTGTGCCATCTATATGCTTGTTTGAAATTAAATGGGCAACGGGTGTTTTGTCTTTTTTATATTTACTTTAAACAGATGGCGTATGATGAAACCCGTCAACGTTAGCAAAAGTAAGAAAAAATTATATATATATATATATATATATATATATATGTGTGTGTGTGTGTGTGTGTGTGTTTGTGTGGAAAAGGAAAAACGAAGAAACGGTACATGAATAATCCGATTTAAAAGCCAATATTGTTCTATAAATACTTGAAGTTACATAAAAAAGGCTTACGTTGTCGAAAGAAATAAACTTTATACGAATCGGGTGAGATTGTTATGTTTTTATGTATTGAAAAAAGTAATTTCTCAAGTTTGAACATAAGAACGATAAGGTGAATTCCCATTAAAAAAGGAACTGAAAACAAAGGAAGAAAACATAGCTGTGAACGAAGTGGCGTTCATTCGATAAAACTGTTAGTTTTTCTATTCTTTGTAATGTAACTTATCAGTAAATAGAAACAAGGAAATAGATTTTTAAAAGAAACATCTTCATATAAAAAATAGGATTTAGAAACGGAATTACAGCAAAATTAGTTGCCATTTTGCATGGATATGTTTTCTTACGTAATATGTTTGTAAACTATATATCGATCATATTTCAGTGGTGGATTCTTTCGAAATAGGTGAGAATTAAAGTTTAACGATAAAAATAGACAGATAAATATGTATTTAATGTGACACTGGAATGTAATTTCTGTTGCTATCTGCATCATATAATATTGGGAATGTGATAGAAAAGGCAGTATGTCATTTCATTAATTTAGAATTCAATAAAGTTTCCCCCAACATTCTATAATTCCTCTTAATCTCTTTCGTCCCTAATGAACCTTACGCTAGATGCCGCATCTTCCCCATGTTACCTAGCACCTTCTCTACTCTTCTGATGAGAAGCATTAGGCTTCGAAATGCCCTGGCATAAAGAGTCCCTTCTATCCCCCAAATTTTCCCTGTATTCCATTATTAAATAAATGATCCATTCTATATCTACCAATATATATATATATATATATATATATATATATATATATATATATATATATATATATATATATAGAGAGAGAGAGAGAGAGAGAGAGAGAGAGAGATGTAATTTGTTTTTGTTTTCCGATACGTTTTTTTAAATGAATGCAATTATTTACGGAAGCGGATTTTTACCTAAATGCGAGTTGGGAACATTTACCCTTTAACTAATATGGTACCCTCACATAGAGAGAAGTATATATATATATATATATATATATATATATTTGTTTTATATAAATATTCACTGACACGTGGTTCGTCTTCTACGCCTCATTAGAGTGGCTGAATCTACTCCCCCCGGTATATATATATATATATATAACTACTTCATTTACTCACATAAAATTAATATACGAAAGTATAAATTTATGCGTAAACTTTAAGTATTTACTTAAAAGTGCTCAATACGTAGGTAGAGCTTGTTAGTTAGTTATAAAATATATATGGCGATTGAGCTACACTGAATATTCCACGTTTCATCCACTCTAGGATTCTTCAGGTTTATGCGCCTGAAGAATCCTAGAGTGGATGAAACGCGGAATATTCAGTGTAGCTTAATCACCATATATATTTTATAACTAACGAACTATATATATATATATATATATATATATATATATATATATATATATATATATATATATATATATATAAATTTAAATTCTGGAAAAACAACATATAGAGACATATATTCGATTTAAGAATTATTGCTTGACAAAAGGAATATATAGAAGGGGTTATTTTAATTTCTTAATCCATGGATTTTCAACAGAGGAAATGAAATGCAGTTAGCAAAATGTTCAGCTGCGAATGAACGCTATTTTGCTTTTCAGCACAATTATTAAAAATAGTTTTTTGAGCGGTTGTGGATAATTATATGGAGAAAATTATACGAAAAGAGAAGTTGATACAACCTGGGTAGTCCATTATCGGAAGGAGCCCAATGTCGTTCGGATTTATAACCCCGTACGTGTTTTGGTTTAACAAAATAGGTGATAAATTTATTTCTACTTAATAAATGGATAAACAGGACTATGATTTGTACTCGATTATAAAACCAAGCGAAGGAGAGGAATACATTCGTGATAATAAAACCGATAGTGTTTTTCTCTCTGTTGGGATGAAGTAATGGTTCTATGCAGTTCTCGTATGTTCACTCTCGGGGTGTTTATCTTCTCTCTGAAACGTAAAAAGGTCAACTAATCAGCTAAAAAATGGAGAACGTCTACGTTGATGTAAGGCAGAGTGACAGTCATATTGTGTTCTGGCTTTTGAGTGTTATATCTAAATATCGGAAGGCAGGTAAATAAGTTAATTAATAAATATATTTAGTTGAAAAGAAAGGATTTGTGGAATTTTTAATTTGGATTTTAAATCATATATTTTAAATACGTTTTCGTCATAATACCTTTGTATCATTTTAAAGGGCGTTTTCGCTCTAACTAATCGTTTGAATTACCATCGGTTTAAAACAATTATGTCTTCTTTCTAGAACGCTAAATGCAAGAAGGAAAACAGTGAATTCGAAAAATTTTACTATTTTAATTGAAGCTAGGCCGAAACAGCTCGTGATATCAATAAAGTGTTTGGCCGATGAACCACTATTGAACGCACAGCACAATGGCGGTTTTATAAATTTTGTGGTGGTAACGAGCATCGTGAAGATGATGAGCGTAGTGGTCGGCCATCGGCTGTTTACAACGATAAATTCAGAACCTTAATCGAAATTAACGCACGGGCAACTGTTCAAAAACATGCTTCTGAAATAGACATAATATATTCGAGGATTTCCAACTACTTGAGAGAGATTGTAAAGACAAAAACACTTTATAAAAGTAGTCCTCAAAAGTTGAAAGACAACTAAAAGTAACGCTGTTATGAAGTGTCATCTTCTCTTCTATTACAAAACGATCACGACCCGTTTCTCGATCGGGTTGTGACTTGCGAAAAAAACTGGATTTTTTATGACAACCGGCTACGCTTAGTTCAGCGGTTAGACGCCGACGAAGCACCCCGATACCTATCTAAGACAGGGTTGAATACCTAATATAGTTAATTATAAATGTTAAATAATATATTCAGTAGTAAGTAAAAATTATATATATATATATATATATATATATATATATATATATATATACAGTGATCACCACTTATCAAGGCCCGGAAGCCACTCAGGGATAAGGGTTATTGCAAGTACATTACGTTAGTGTGGAGATTTGATGAAGTATTTACTTAAGGGGTCGGTTCGAATATAGTATATATATATATATATATATATATATATATATATATATATATATATATATATATATACTAGACTAGCCGTGACCCATTGGGTCAGTATGTGATATAAGCTATAATATTAATGTATGAGCGTTACACTTATGATATAAGGAAAGTATTTTTGTGACATAACAATGATTTCTGTGAAAGTATATTAAAATTAAAAAAAGATTATAGATAGATTTGTCTGAGTCGGTCTGTTTATAATTGTTTATTTTAAAAAAAATATACAGCCATTGAATTATAAGTGGTTTGCCATACTTATAGGTAAATGTGCACTGAACAGATACCATAATAATTAAAGTTAAATTCGAATTTTTATATATCTTTTTTAATTGAAATTGTTAGTTGAAAGTACAGAATAGTTAAAAACACTCTTCCCATGTTAAGAATGTTTTTTTTTTAAATAGAAAATGAAAATAAAATGTAACATTTTCAATTTATTGTAAACGAACATTCATGACTCATTGGGTCAAATATTTAATTTATGTGTTAAGAATGAGATCAATAAAACTAATTAAGACAATGCAGAAATGAACGATGTAAAAGTATTAACAATTGTTTATTCGGATAATCTAAACACGAAAAAAAATAAACAATTGGGGCGCTGAATTGTACATAGTAAAACAATACGTTTTATTGTCGCGTTGATAATTTATTTGTAACGCAATTTAAAAAAACATAATTTCGGGGTTATTTATTTATGTTAGTGGTGTAGAAGAAAATGTATCAATGTTTTTTTTTTAAGAAAGGTGTATTAAAAAATGGAGAATAAATTAAAAAAAAAAGAAGGCGGTGGGTAAATCGCCGTTGTATAATGCTCTTATGGTTGTGAACAGGTTAAAGTAGATTTATTTGTAAGACAATTGTGTTAAAATAGCTTAAACGTATAACGGAAATGAACGATGTAAAAAAAAGTAAAAGTATTAACAATTGTATATTTGGATAATTTAAACGCGAAAAAAACGGGACGCTGAAAATATATAGAGAAAGCAATACGTTTTATTGTCGCGTAGATTATTTATTTGTAACGCAAATTAAAAAAATATATATTTTTAGGGCTATTTATTTATGTTGGTAGTGTAGACGAATATGTATGAATGTTCTTTTAAGAAAGGTGTATTAAAAAATGAAGGAGACTGGGGAATCGCCGTTGTAAATTGTTTCCATGGTTGTCAACGGGTCAAAGTTGATTTATTTGTGAGAAAATTGCGACAGTATAGTTGAACTACAAGATAGTTGCAAAACATCCCCATCCTTCCTATGTTAAATAATAATTTCTAAATAATAACGTTAATATTTCAGTACGCAGGTCAAATTCTGCAA
Organism: Euprymna scolopes; assembly: GCF_053919585.1. Taxonomy (NCBI): domain Eukaryota; kingdom Metazoa; phylum Mollusca; class Cephalopoda; order Sepiida; family Sepiolidae; genus Euprymna; species Euprymna scolopes. The sequence goes on along the minus strand of NC_136490.1, from coordinate 121,302,396 downwards.
AAGTTGCGATTTGTGTTTATTTGTTTACGCTGTTCATGTACGTATGCGGAACCGGAAGTCGTGAACCAGATGTGAGGTTACATGGTCATTTGAGTTTTATAATATATATATATATATATATATATATATATATATATATATATATAAATATATATATATAGTAATATACAGTAATAATAATTAGTAATATAATAGTGATATTTCTAACTAGACATAAAATAAGTTTAAAACTGCAAACATTCATACTAGAACTGTCCGCAAGGAACCGGGTGGAGTGGTTAGAGCACTTAAAGTAGTGGAGTGGTAAGGGTACTTGTAAAAGTGATGCTATACTGAAGGTTTAAGGTTCCCTTCTAAGAGTGGGCAACTGAAAAATACAATTGCGAATTACTTATTGTTATCTATGTATACATCTGAAGTAAATACAAGTTTCCGTTAGAAATTACGTCCGAATTCCCGAATTCAACAATATTCACCAGAAGAATATCGGAGGTAACATCGACTGAAAAGTTGTGAAAATAAGAGTCAGGATGAGAATAGTAGTTCGAAGAATGCAAATAATACGTATATATATATATATATATATATATATATATATATATATATATATATATATATATATACTATTTTATTCTTTTCTTTAAAATGTATTCATTTGATTAAAATCATTGTTTGTATTACGTTTATTATGTGTTTATGGCTTGTCTATAGACATAGTTGTTTCATGTAGGCAAATTTACTTTATTTTCACAAGCATTCCCTCTTATTTATCTATTCTTTTTTTCTGGTTACTTCCTTCTCCTTTTTTTTATCCATCTTTGTTTTATGTCACTCCCTTTTTCCGACGTAGATAACACTTTCTCAGGGATCTTGTTCCCTCCCGCTGCTTTTCACCCAAAATGGCGGCGGGTAGGAAAAGTGTCAGCAATTTTCTTTCAAGTAGAATTGCCAAAGGCTGATCTGTTTGTCGAAGTCTTCTTTGTAATACTCGCGACTGATTAAATCGTGTCGCTTTTCTTCTCCTTTGTTAATACCAATCAACCGCACAATTCGTGACGACATTTCGTTTCGATGCGGGTCAATAAACAAACGCCCTTTTTTTTACTCATGCCATCCACCACCTTTTTTTGGCTGCTTCATTTCTGTTTTTTTCTTTTTTTGCTTCATTTGAAATTTGCTACAATGCTCTATTTTATATTTAATTTCAATTGATTTGATTCGACCTGCCTTTTCTATGGCTTTATTTTATATAATTTATTGCAAGGCTAATATGTTTTGCTAAAATATTACTGTCACACCCTTACACTATTGCGAATATATCTATTGCCTCTCCCTTATATCATTTCTCACCTCCTTTCTAGTTTTCTCGCTTTCACACACATGCACACAGAGATGCATATATATATATATATATATATATATATATATATATATATGTATATATATATATATATATATATATATATATATATATATATATATATATATATATATATATAGCCAGACAACGGCACAGCTCACAAGAGCCAAGAAAGCCAACAAATCGGAAGTCCAAGATTCGAGTTTCGCCCTCATTTGGGTTCATCAGATAGAAACAGGACTTGGAATTGGAAGTAGAATTTTCACGACCCTTTGTTGTATCCTTGTTTCTAAACGACTACATGGAAAATGGCTTTAACGATGATAGATAAATTGAAATATCGCTTTCGATTATCGATTATCGGTAATTATTTAGGATATTCTGACACAAAACTTAAGTAAGATCACTCCCAGATGTATACATTAAAGTTCTGTAAATTTTTAAGAAAATCTGTTCAGCTATTTCGGAGTCTATAAGGAACAAACACACACACGCACACAAAGACAAAGTTGCATTTATATAATTGTATATACAGGGTGCGTCTGGTATTTGAGAACATATATTTCCTTTTGAAAAATAATCAAAAAGACAAACAAAAACATCGGTATTACAAAAAGTCACTTTATTGTACATAAACTAAAACATTATTTTTAAAACTTTATTAAAAAAAACTCGCCCTCAGCATCAATTACAGCTTCTATTCGAGACCTAAACCGTTGGCAGGCACGTTTAAGATGGTCCTCGTCGATATCCTGCATTACTCTGATTATGGATGCTTTCAGATAATCTTTAGTGTTATGAGGATGTTTATCAACATCTCTCTCAACAACGCCTCACACATAATAATCCAATGGATTTAGGTCTGGAGAGCTTGGAGGCCACAAATTGGGGGTAATGTGATCATGAAAATTCTCTGCTAACCATTCCTGTGTCTCGTAAGCCTTATGTGCCGGTGCAGAGTCTTGTTGAAAGATGTAGGGCCTTCCATTTCTTACTCTATCAATCCAAGACTTCACAACAGTACTCAGGACTTAAATGTAAGCAGCAGAATTGATTTTTAGTTCTTGTGGTAAGAAATGTGTTGGCATCAAATGTCCCTCATTGCTAACCACCCCAAACCCATAACAGTTGCTGGAAATGTTGTGTGCATGACTCTTGGAACTTCAGAAGGGCCAGTACATAGCCATCTGCCATTTCTTCGGTTTACCTTTTGGTTTTGGTCAAAATTTTTTCGTTTGAAAAAAAAACAACAACAAAGAATGTGTTGCTTAGCAGGATGTTTTAGTTTTCTTAAAAGCCTCTTGGATCTTACGAACCGATTTTCTTTGGTGGTCTCGGAGATAAACTGCCCTCTCTTCATCACACACGACTTGTATCAAAGATTTTCATGACAACTCCTACGAATTGTGGTTTCTGAGACATTAAGATCTTTTGCAATTGACCTCATTGACTTTTGAGGGCTCTCATCAATGATGTTCTGAACTCTTTGAACGAATGCAAGTGTTTTTATGCTGTCAGAGCGTTGTTAATGCTTTTTTTTGTTTAGCAACTGGAAAAATTGTGCCATTTTTGTCCTATAATTCTTTGCGAACTTTAAAGACAAACGATCGGGCAACTTTTGGAAATTGTGCAATTGGCAAATCACTGTGTTCTGCAATTACTGCAACTATTAGAGTCTGTCTTTTCATTTCCTGAGTTATATTCATATTTGCCATAATTAATTTTCTGAAAGAAACAAAGTAAAAGATTAAATAATAGATAAAATAGATGAAAAAGTAATGTTCTCAAATACCAGACGCACCCTGTATATATACATTATAGTAATAATTATATATATATATATATGTTTGTGTGTGTAGATGACTCTCTCTCTTCCCCTCTCTCTCTCTCTCTCTATCTATCTATCTATATATATATATATATATATATATATATATATATATATATATATGTATATATATATATACATATATAGTAAGTTATAAAATATATATGGCGATTAAGCTAAACTGAATATTCCGCGTTTCATTCACTCTAGGACTCTTCAGGCTTATGCGCCTAAAGCTGAAGAGTCCTAGAGTGGATGAAACGCGGAATATTCAGTGTAGCTTAATCGCCATATACATTTTATAACTTACTAACTAGCTCTACCTACGTATTGAGCACTTTTGAAGTAAATACTTAAAGTTTACGCATAAATCTATACTTTCGTATATCAATTTTATGTAAGTAAGTTAAGTAGTTATATATATATATGTATATATATTTAGTTATCCACATACAGTACTGTTTCGTTGTATCACAACTCATCAGTGCAGCTAGACAAGCACCTCCCTCACCGCTGATCGAAACTATCAACCATCAAGTTGACTGTCAGTAGCTGTACCCACAAGACCATGATTCAGTTCCCGCAAAGTCCCTTATCAAGTGCCTATTAAACAGGCATTTGTCCGTCACTACACAGTGCTAAAACTGCCAGTTTATTTCAAAACAAACGGACAGTAATCATTGCTCAATATTCAAACACAGCATCGGGTGAAAATACATTTGCGACAGTGCTCAACCACAAGCCCCATATTATGGCGGTTACAGTGAATTCCACAAATAAGTGATTTTACAAATATTAAAACCACCTGACTAATGTTCCAAATCTTAATCCTTATTGTCATCAAACCTTGTTCAATCAATTTTATTCTATAAAATTGCTGGAATGTATGATAACCTTATGAAGAGTAAAAAGAAAATTAAATTCAAGTATTATTTGTATTAATATGAATAAGCGTTCAATTCAATGTAAATCTGAAAATTTTTCATGTACAGAGTATGCCTCCTTAATTCTGTCTTTAAATACACAATTAATAAATTATACTTGAGTGAATATCTATTAATTGATGTCTAATAACTAGGGTTGTGACAAGAGAATAATATTTTCATTATTTTGACTCTCGGGTATATATCAACTAACATCTTATATGATTTAGATAGAGTGATGTGGTTCTCAATTGATTACCTGTGTCTAACTGTGTCAGATATATACTCGAGAGTCAAAACAATGGAAAGAATATTCTCTTGTTATATCCCTACTAATAACTATTGTTAAAATTTCAAAACGAACGAAGATAACTGTCTGAATACTTACAAACTATTTTCAGCCATCTTTATTTCCTATTCATACAAAGTAACTATACTAAATACATCCTACATTGTACGACTTTCCGTCCATTTATATTTCACAAAGTAAACGTAACTGAATTCACACATTCTTTCTCATTTTTTCGTATATGTCTCTCTTTAGTATCTTTCTCTCTTTCCTCCAGCATCCACCTCTCTACACAACTCTCTGACTCTTCTACATCACCCTTTTTTATCGTTGCCATAATTAAAATGTTTTACCACTACACAATTCGTGTCATTTCTTAAGAAACGCACGTGCAAATCTACATTAATGATAGAGAAAACCCAAAGGTGAATTTTTAATAACGATTTTTTTTCTTAAACTTTTTTTTAAAAAGTACAAAATAAATTAGTTTTCGTGACAACCGTTTTGCAATAAGTTTAAACAATAATCAGACTTTATATATGTGTTTATCTTCCCAAGCTTCTTCGGTATATGATCGTGGATATTACTTCCGGTTAAACTTTAAGCAATAACAACCTACCACCTCCGAAGGCATTTATTTGTCTTACTGTATTATGAAGATAATGATAGACTATAATATTGTACATTTCCCTACATATCCGAAACATATAAACAATTTTCATTGCTCAATTATAACAGTAAATACTTACACTCTGAAGATGGTATATTATTTTTTTTTTTTACTTATCTCCTGCTCTATTGCTTTGCACTTACTTGCTTTTTTACATGATGGTCACAACTTATCAAGGCCCGAAGGCCACTCAGGGATAAGGGTTATTGCGTGTACAGTAGTCATTAGTATTGGGGGTTTTGATAGAGTGCCTTATTTAAGGGGGCGCTCTGTCGGGATTTTGTTTATGTTGGACTTGAAGACGTCCAAGTTGTAGTCAGGTGGGAAACAGCCAAGCGGCAGAGAGTTCCACTGGCGTGCAGTTCTAAGAAAGAAGCTTTGCTCATGGAATCTACGTTTGGATTTAGGCACAGATAGAGTGGGGAAAATTATTGACAGTAGTTTAAGCCAGACGAGTGTTTCTCGTGAAAGATTGACGAGCACCTGCCATGGAAATAACGATAAAACAAAGAAAGGCTCGCAACGTCTCTTCTGTGGGAGAGAGGTTGCAGGGAAGAGAAAAGAACATCCCCCACTAAACCACGAAGTCTATTTTGTATTCTGTAAATGCAGGATAGGCTGTTTTTAGCAGCTCCTATCCGTATGTGGCAGCAGTACTCCATCCTTGGACGTACTTGGCTTTTATACAGATAGAGAATTGCATTAGTAGTGAGATATCTTCTGGAGCGGTAGAAGGATCCCACCATTTTCCCATCGTTCCTTCTAGTGCTGCTGCGTTTAGAGACATGTTCTTCCTATTTACTATTTTATATCGAACTCTTTTCGCTTGTTGTCTTAGCATCACGAATTTTAATCCATACTCCTATAAATGGGGGGGGGGGTATTCATATTCATATTAAAAAAAGACATTTTTCTATTCCTTTAAAAAGAAACTTCAACTTTGTTAAATAGAGGTTGTGAAATTGCATTCATTTGCAAAATATCTTGATAATTTGCATAATCTTTTAAACATTCATTTGAATTATTTCCCTAATATTTTTTCTTTCGGTTTTCTCATGGGATAATCATCTTTCTTTAGCTATTATGTGTAATTATATTCATGCAGATAGTCTACATGGTTGCGCAATATTTGCCTAAAAAGGTTATAGAAAAAATAAACCTCTTTATATATATATATATATATATATATATATATTTACGCATGATATATTTATTTGTTTAAGATATTTGCCTACCAAACTCCTCTGTTTGTTTTTTATCTATAGAGAGAAAACTTAATATATAGGGTATTCGAACCCATGTAAAAATCGGTACAAAGGTGTGAAAATTTAGAAAAAAGGGAATTTGCCAGTTGATGGTCGAACGATGGTATTACGAATATGCATGCGCACCGAAATAGCTATTTGTTCATGTTTTAGTATTTATCTTTGCAGCAAACATGTCTTTCTAGCGCAGGCATTAACGTCAAAGGATAAAGTAAATTGTAAATTAAACGTTTTGGTCTCGTGGCGAACGAGTCTTTTTTTTTAACTTTTAAAATTATTACTATGTATTGGGTCCAACAAAATATAATAATAAATACGCAATCTTCATTAATCAAAACATCATATATAAGAGTATTTTACGACCGATCACTGTCAGGCGGCCAGTTCGTATACTTTTCACTATTCAAATCTGTCTGCTGTTGTTAAAGTATTAACGGTTCTCCGTGGTAATAAGAAAAATGCTCCAATCTTTTGACGATACGAGGTCACATGACTCCTTTGATGAAGCTATGTTTTAAGGAAATAAAATCCTAATTCCTTCTCTGTTACTGTCCTACTAGTGAACTAGACAAACGTGCATTTTATTCAGATTTTCCAGAAAAAAAGAGAAAATATGTCGCTGCTGTACGTGTTTGTGCCTTTAGTATGGTATTCGTAGAATTGTGTTCGGGAATGGCGTATTTAATTATATACATTGAATGCCTTGTTTAAGGTTACGTATAGTCTGTTAGTTGGTTAAGATACAGTATAATCACGTTGGCACACCGGTTACCGCTAAATCATCGAAGTTAAGCAAGTTTAGTCTGACTCGTACACAATAGGTGACTTTTCAAAAACACTAGGCGCTGTATGTAGGGCACATCTGAGTGGGGATAGAATGTTAATTTGTATTACCCCTACCTTTCCATTTTTAGTACAAGGTGAAATGCCCGATGTTGGCGAATATCACACAAAATAATATTACAGGTTATCCAATAGTTATATTTAAGATAAACAAGTAATAAAGTCTGATTTTTTTGTAAGCCATATTGCTTTATCGTCTTTTATAACAGACTAGTGATTATTTTACAATTAATGCGCGAACTACCGCTTTTATCTTGATACACTATGAATATCTAATATATGTGTTCTTCAATAGTATATCCCTCGGTAAACACATACATTCAATGGTTTCGTCTTTGAAAATTTTGTTTTAATTTTAATAAATGAATAATACAAGTAATTATTTAATGTTTCACAACGCGTACTAATAAGTACTATAGTATTTTATTTTAAGAATGAAGAAAAATCTGAGCAAATTCACAAATAAGCTTTAACTAGCACTATGACAACAGCATATTCTTATCATTGTTTTGACTCTATCGCATATATCCAACACAGTTATACACAGTTAATCAACCGAGAACCACATCACTCTATATAAAACCATATAAGATATCAACGGATACACACTCGAGAGTCAAAACACTGAAAAGAATATGCTGTTTTCATAGCCCTAGTTATAACATATAAAACGGAGATCTGGAATAAAGCCAGCACACGTTATTGGTTTGGATTTAAAAATATTAAAACAATGAGAAGTAAATGTGTCGGGGAATTTTCACCGCTCGAAACCATCAAAAACCGATCGATTGATTGAGATCTGAAAGTAGGTGACATCTTGGACTTTGGCGAGCGCAATTTCTTTGCTTCCTATAATCATTGGCATTGATGACAAAGTGATTGCCTTCACGCTAAACTGCATCCGAAATGATGAAATAATTATTTAACAGCTGTTGTTTTTCGAACACTTTCCACATTTAGCTCACACATAAATAAACTTTATTTAGTAAATAAGAGAAGTTACTTTAAGAGATCAAGTCAAATCTTATATTATAATGACTTTTATTTTCCTGCGATAGTTAACGTGTTTTTGGATTAGTAGATTTAGTTTTCAAAACTCTGTTTCTGTATTACGCAAAGTAGTTAATAAAATACTGTTTATCTGCGTTACACTTTTTCTTTGGAACTGCTGTTCTTATCACTCTGAAATTTTGTCCGGACCTTTGTTGCGACAAGGTGTGGCGAATTAAGTACAATGTTATCTGTTTTATGTATATATAGGGAATATATTATTTTATTAATTGAAACTCTGTTTGAGATGAGTAATCTGTATTATTAATCATTTTATTTATTGCGGACTATTTTACTCATTTTCTAGATGTGGTTTCCCGGCGTTTTGGCCAACTATTCCTCTGGCCTTCTTCAAGTGGTTAACTGCGACGCATTAATTAAACAATATACCATTCGGTACGGACCCGACGATGGAAGATCAAATAGCAAATAAAGTTAATTTATGAGATACAAAAACTCCAACCTTAATCGCCCCTTCAGGGCCTGTGACGCAGTGAAAAATGGCGTTGAATCTCTACGGTTCCAGTTGAGCGTTGTCTGAAGATAGTGATCTCAATCCTACCTAAATCCGGCCAGAGGCTTATTTGGCCAAAACGTGGTGAGACGACAACAAATATGAAAGGCAGTAATTGCTGAGGAGTTAGGATATTCGGTTTCCTATCCCGCCGCGGTTAACCACCTGACGAAGGCCAGAGGAATAGTTGGCCGAAACGTTGTGGAACTATAACTAGAAGATGAGGATAATAATCCGCAATAAATAAATGGATAAATAACAAAGGAAATAATAAAGATCAGTAATTAAGTGTCAATTATTCATGGAAGCTACTCGGCCGATATAGCTGAAATTGTGTATGGGCTTTGTTATAATAGGGCGCAGCGAAGTAAGTATTATAGTATATATTTGATGCACACTAAGGATTGATAGTGAACAATACGAATAGGAAATCCTTTTTGATAATATTCAACCATGAATTTAGCATAAAGCACTCATTCAAGTCGATGGGTAATACACATAGATATCAATATAAAATAGACACACACATATGCCTATATTAAGAGTTGCATAAACCGTTATTCGAATGTTGTGTATAATGTCCTTATTTGCCACAACATTACAAAATACAGAAGTAAAACAATGTATTAGTAGTAAAATAAATATATTTATAAAAGTGAGAATGGGTGTGTTAAGACACTTATCTACCTATATATTTAACGGATTGTGATCTACAGACTAGAAATTTGGTATATTGGATATTCAGGCATATGAAAAAATTCCGGAAATGGGTTGTTAAGAGGTCAGAATTGAAATTTCGTAGTGAGAGTCAGATTTTTACGTTTTCTAATTGTTTCACGAATGCGCATGTGCGAATATTTTACATTACAGATTACTTATGTCAAGAATAAGTAGTTACAAAAACCTTTTACAGATCGTATCATACTGTTCTAATAGGTATCGTACGTGACTCACTGTTTTTCCTAGTTTCTATTCCTTCACTGGTTTCCATTTAAGGTTGGGTATTTTTTTCTTTTTTTTTTACTTACAAGAAGTGTACGGTGTATAAAAACAAAACCATAAGACTCAAATGCATAGGTCTCAGTTTCTGTATTAATTAAAACATAATATTATGGGAATTTACGACCGGAAAACGTCGGGGGTTCTGCTAGTATATCTTTAATTAACAACACATTTTAAATTTATGTGGCAAAATGCGTTAATACGTCCAAACAAATTAAAGAGAGACTTTCTAAGTAAATAAAAATGAGCTTCGAGGCGGAGCCAATATTAACCGTGTTTATCGCTTGAAAAAACAACAATAACAAATCTAAATTTATAAGCGATAAAAATAAACAGTAAAGTCATCTAGGGTTTGTGGCCTAACGGTTAAGACACCGGACTGTGGTAAAAACACTAGAAACAGTTGAGCTATGCTGACGAGAGGTAATTACCCCGAAACACGCGTGTACATATATATATATATATATATATATATATATATATATATATATATATATATATATATATATATATTTCTGCTGAATAATATATTCTTATAATGTCTGTCAATCCTTATTTAAGAAGCTCAATGTAATGAGCAATAAAGAGGATAAATGACAAAAAGTTAGGAATTAGCAAAATGAAAAATCCGATCTCGCATTTTGCTAATTCCTACCCTCTGATGAGAAGGAAAGTATTTCTTCGAAACTTCGCGGATTAAGGACTATCCACTTATTTAGTATTTCCTTTTCAGATTAAATATGTTTTTAACTCATTTCAAAGTGTTTTTAACATGTTTTATTAACTGTTTGCTCGTATATATATATATATATAATATATATATATAATATATATATATTATATAAACTTTAAATATATGTGAATATATGATATTTATATATATTCGAACATGTATACAGAGATATATATTTAAATCTATGACAGAAGAAGTAGGCAGACAAAGACTCTGAAATAAAGATAATATTGATATATTGATTGCAATAGATAAAACAAATTTACCAAGTAATTTTTGAAGCTGTATTTCTTTTATTGAAATCGCTCTGTTTAGAAACTAAGACGTAATTTTACGTAAGAATTAAGAGTGCCCGTTGGCGTTATAGATTATTGTTTTTTATTCAAACAGATGAAAATGATAAAATAAGTTATAACACTAAAAAAAAGGCTTCGTTTGAGAATGAGGCCTATGGACTGTTTTATAAAAAAAATGTCACAAAAACCGCACGCAACAAAAGGATATGAGACTTAAATGTCATTGTTGTAGGAGTTTGTTGTCAATTGAATTCTTTATTGTGCATTTTACTTACATCTTTCTTGTCTATTTTTCCAAGTTTCTGATGGTCGCATCATGTTGGCTCTCTGTTGGAGGTAAGACAGGATTTCGAGAACGAAAAATATCTACTAGGAAGAGTGTCAGGGGTTATGTAGAAGAGGAGATGAAAGAATGAAAACTCAGCGGGTTATGAAGTCTTGCGGAGAGAAATAGTTTGAAACGTCTGATTAACTTCAAGCAAAACGGAATCGTGTAGTATTTGCTTACGTTCGTGATAAAACTAAAAACTTCTTTCATTACGTATATATTTGTTTGTATATATTAATATATACATCTATATGTGTATGTACGTATACGTATATATATACACACAGATATATATATATATATATATATACAAACATGTATATATACATATATATACATTATGTACATATAAGTAAAATATTTATGGTCGTGTATATGTGTTTCTTTCTGAATGTATCTAGTGCACCCATGTGCATTAATGAACACATGCACACATGCATAAATATTTATGAATATAACCTTTTTCAATAATTATATAAGTCTATTTCTCTCCTTCTCTCTCTCTCTCTGTATATATATATATATATATATATATATATATATATATATATATATATATATATGTGTGTGTGTGTGTATATATATATATATATACATGGTAAAGAGAAAAGACAAACCTAGAGTATTAGAAAAATATTAATGTTAGGTCCCAATTTTTGGGTGATTCTTCGGGATGATTAAATGATTGAAAAAAAGATTAGTTAAGACCTGCTGATTCGAAATATTTACGTGCTACCTTTCTTTAACGGTGATAGTTTATCACCTTTAAATAATATTTACAGAATAATCATTACATATATATATATATATATATATATATATATATATATATATATATATATATTTACGATACACACACACAAATATATATATATATATATATATATATATATATATATATATTAGAATTTCCGAATGTGAGAGTTGATGTAATTATTTCCGCAGTCAAGCAACATCGCATCTTACACCAGCTCAATCCAAACAAAGTTGTTTTTCAATGTTGACCTCACAATCGAAACTGACGCCAAGAAGTATTTACATGCAAAGTGAGTTAAGTCAAAAGAAATAAAACCTATTACAATTACACTTCCCTTAAACCTGTACTTATTCTATGGCAATTGGTGCTATTAGATCAGGTTGTCTGAAGATCTTGGCTTACATAAAATAAAGCAGACATTAACCTTACTATTTCCTTTTTCTTTTTCAAAACTGAACCATATTCTTCAAAGCCCAAAACTACCAAACCAAACACTAGGAATAAATATGTGTAGAACTAAAAATATTTTTTTTACAATAATGACTAGATTTGCCATCGTAAACCAAAAAAAGTATCGCTTTTTATCCTGATTTTTTTATATATTAAACAAGATTACTGTACAATGTTAAAATCTCAGAAATTTTCAGACAGAAATCAAATTAAATGAATGTCTAGAAAATGTGTCGTAATAGTGATAACTAGGGTATTTTTTAAAGTTGTGACAGCATGCCTGCCGAGTACTTGATCAACTCGTGACAATTTCACGTCATGAAAGTGTATATATATATATATATATATATATATATATATATATATATATATATATATATATGTGTGTGTGTGTGTGTATGTATATATATATATATATATATATGATGCACGTTTGGAATAACAGTAAATTCGCATGTAATTAGAAAAAGAAAGGAAAGAAAGAAATTAAAAAGAAATCTATAAAAAGCATTACAATTTTTTGGCAATTTTACTTATTTGATTAGTCATGCTATTTTTTAATGCTACTGCACATGTGCAAGAAAAAACTGCCTTTTCATCAAAATTTCCCAACTATAAAGCTTTTAAATCATCAACTACTAATTGAATAAGTCTAAACGTAAAAACTGAGAGGCAAATTCATTGATAATTTGCGATTTAAAAAAATCGCCCCAAATTAAAGAAATCACCATTATTTCATGCTTTTCATTCTTTGCGTAGACATGTATTTGCTTTAATTTTACATTTACAATAATATTCCATGTTGAAATATTGTAGAATGTAAAATAGTTTATGTCGATAAACAGAATTGAAAATACTGTTTTTTATATGTGTAATAAATTCTCAGAAATAATTTGTGTATGCTGAGAAAATTACAATAGTAATTTTTTTTTCTCATTAAAATAAGTAATTTCAAACTAATGTATAATATCTTAATACCATAATTCTAAAACGAATTACAGATTAATTAGCTGTGTTTTTATCGACTGTAGTAACATATTAGCAAGAATTAATGTTTCCTCAATATCAATACTCTGAAGATATAAACTCAAGAAATGTTGTAATATCGAATATTGCTGATGCAGTTTGGGAAGGTGTAAACCAACTATAGTTTCTTTTGCGTTTACAGATTTCATCATTAAATGTTTAGTATAGTGGAGGATAATATTTCCTCTGCTCTATAGCTCCTTTTTCACTGATCAAGTGTTGTTGTTCGCTTTACTTTATCTGCAAGTTCCTTTCGCGATTCTCGGCCGAGATTCAGGTACAGGTTAAATCCTATTAATTCTTCACACTAAGAATGTAACATTTTACACATTTATACGCATAGACGCAACGCGTTGTAGCAGAGTATGTCGCAAGGATCAGAGGGTAAATAATAGCCCTTCTCCTTTATTTGAAACAATGGCATTTATTTCTACATCCTTCCCCCGTCACACGTGACTTCTTGTTACACTTGTGACGTCTGCACTGTCTCTAATGTGCGCGTCAAAGGCAGAATTTTACAATGTAATATGACAAAAATAAATTGCTGAAGATTTCTAGGCCAACGAGCTAGAACAAAAGGGCATGAAACAAATCACACAATTTTAAAAGTATACATAATATAGTACTTAAAATACCTCGGCCGTATATGTGCATGAGAGAGACAAGAAAAATGTCGAGGGAATCAAGCAAATTATATAAATGATTCTGAACTAAATCGCGAACACTATACAGGACAACGATAATAAAATTAATAAGCACAATTTTTTTTTATTCCAGGCGAATGGATCAACGGGAATTTTAACTCTTCACCTTTTAATAATTTAAGGATTGTTTCATCATATTTAGGATAAACTTGATATCTTATCTCGTATTTTTTCTAGAGATTCTTCTTTTGGTAACTGATGTTGTTGTTCCAGATTTCTCTTCGAAATCCGGCCGCTGCCTATATTATTACGTCATTAGAGATGGCTGCAGAATTTTTTATCCTTATTTTAGGCGTAATTCTTCTAACTTTGATTTAATTTTTAGTGCTGTCCTAAAAAATTGTGCTTATTAACTTTCTTATCTTTTCTAGATATTATTTAAACCTCCGTTCGTCAGAGTACGTTTCTGTTTATGTTGGAACGTGGAATCGTTTATTCATTGTTTTAAATAATAATAGTTCTCAGCGTGATAAAACTGACTATCGTCTTGCTAATATCCTATCTGTAATTACCAAGTTTTATTAAAAGGTTAGTCAACAGTATGTAAGATTTAGGTCTCTTGAGGTATTTACGGGGATAGCTTTGTTTTTATAATAATTGACTCTGAAACTTCTTGGTGTTTCGTTCTCAGTGGATCGTCTTGGAATTCATCTATTACATCTACCCCCGTTCTTATTTTCCTAAAGTCGCTTCTCTCTATCACTTAAAACAATTTTCCACGCTATCTCTTCAACTATACTATATTTTATAGTTTGAAAGTGACCTACCCTGTTTTCTTACTATATGGACTCTTCTAGACACTTCTTATAGAGTAGTTTACGAGGGAAGATTTGTCAGTCTCAGGCAATCTTTCTCGAAGATACTATTATGTTCTTCTGTAAATAGATACTTATGTAAACATATTAGCGGGTTGTCTTTTTTATTGTCTAGCCTTTACAACAACTCCAATCGAACCCGGTATTGAGTACTGCTGTTCTATGTAAGCTGTTAAATCGATGTCCTGTATAGTGTTCGCCATTTATATGATTCACTTGATTCCATTGATATTTTTGTCTCTCTCACACATATATACAGCCGAGAAGCTCAACTCAAGATAGGGGTCATATATATATATATATATATATATATATATATATATATATATATATATATATATATATATATATATATATATATATACTAGAAAAAGTACCCGTCGTTGACTGGGTTCAAAAACAGCCTACAGAAAATGGACTCTGATTTATGAAAGTATGATAGGTTATGAAAAGGAAGGGTTGTAAAGAGATAGCTTCGCATTTGGGGGTATCAAACTAAAGCAAAATATGATGAAAGTAAAAATAAAATAGATAAACGCCATAATTTATTATACCATAACTGTTCACACTGAAACACTTATCACAATATTCTTTGGATCTATATTAAAAACCCTTGTTAAACTTTGTGACATATTTCCATTCTATGGAGGTCAGGCGCGAACGAACACCCTATAATGTTATTATACCATATTTCTTAAAAATGAAATATAATTATCAAAGTATACTTACGCTGATAGATATGAAAAGTCTTTATTAAAGTTTGTGCCTATTTCAATTCTATGGAGGCCAGGCGCAAATGCAGACCCCACAATTTTATTATACCATCCCTATTTAAGTTAAAACATACGTATCAAAGTATTCTTATGTACATCTATATCAAAATAACATGTAAACGTTTTTTTTTATTTTTAGATTTTTTATTTCCATACTTTGTGGACCAGGCCCGAACGCAGACCCCACAATTTTAATGAACCACTGTTCTGTCAGATCAAACATACCAATTTCTGTGTCTCGATACATCACACACACACACATTCAGCTTTATATATATATATATATATATATATATACAGAGAGAGATAGAAAGAAAGAGAAGAGAGAGGAAAGAGAAGAGAAAAGAGAAACGAAATGCATTTAGCTTCTCTAATCTCTCCCGCATCTCTCTCTTCGTAGCCATTTCACTCTCTCTTTCTCTCTATCTCTTTATATATATATATATATATATATATATATATATATATATATACAGAGAGAGAGAGAGAGAGAGAGAGAGAGAAAAGGAAATTAGAGCAACAAAATGCATGAACCTGTACAAATAACTCAACCTATATAATCGACTTCAAACTGGGATTTATTTGACTCAATGCAAACGAAGGGACACTCTGCCAATAAAAACTATGACTAATACTAAAATAGTGAAACTTAGATAATCTTTTCTAAGACAAATCCAACATGTTTCGTTTTTTTTTTGTTTTTTCTTAGAAAATTACTTATTAAAATATGAACATTTATCTTAAGACTTAATTTAAAAGAGAAATGCGATTATGTGAAGAGAAACGATTAACGCAGGCATTGCATGTCTATTTTCAATATATATTCTGCCTTAGTCTGCAGGTTTAGTAAAATGCAATTCCATATTTTTCATGCTTTTATATGACGTTGCATCAAAAAGTAATGATTCATGAACGCGATGCATTTACAAGCTACAAATGTTCTGTTTGTTCTTATTCTAATAAAACTTTTACAAATTTTAAAAGAAAATTGCGTTTCAACTAAAGATTTTAGAGGTATTATTTTAGCTGGGCGTCCCATAGCAATACGTTCGCGAGACTTATGTATGATTGATTGCTAATCTCAGAGATCCTAAGGCAAACCTGTGAAAACCAGTAGGAGATAAAATACACCATTATATAAATCTTTCGATAAAGATCGTTATGTACATTTTTATTTGTTCTTAATGGCTTCCAATATATTCGATATATATGTATCTAGGCACACTGTTTCTCGCAGTTAAAATGTACAACGTTCGTTTTCCGGTTAGCCTCTCTGTCACACCGTAATAAATTGCGAGAACAAAAAGAAAATTGCACTTGTTCTTGGCGATGACGTTAGTTTCGTGGGAGAGTGAACAGTGCAACAAGACATCATTTCAGAGACTAATCGACATGTAATTCGATTGGTTCGGATGGTAGAAGCTTTGTCAAGCGTTGTATAAGCGGGAAATTTCTTAAGAACGTATAATGTCACTTTCTGTGAAAGGTGCATTATAATTTGGGGCATGATTTCGACATGAAGGCATTCGACCATTAATACAGTTGCAAGGTAACATCAATGCTAGCGTGCATGAGGAATTACCACGTCAACATTGTGTACATAGGTTTAAAGGCCACTAATGCCTTATAATGCATATTCATGCAGTATAATGCACCGAAGGTTGCCGAATTTTGGCGACAAAATAAATCAGACAATATCCTTGAAAAAAAGGTATCAGTAAATGTTCCTACAAAGTGACAAGTTTTTTCTTTGTTTTTTGTTTTTTGCTTTTTGTGTTTTTTTTGTTTGTTTTTTTGTTTGTTTGTTTTTTTTATTTGTTTTTTACAAACGGTCACCACATGTCCAGGCCAGGAAACGGGTTAATGTGTGTATATAGTATTCATTGGGACAGTTGCGTAATAATCGTTTGTAGAAGTAAAATTTAAATTATTGCGGCATTAAGAATTGATCATATAATGTTGTAAATTTAATTTTTAAAAAATTCTTAATGCTGCAACATCTGAAGTTATAAATTTATTATATTTATTACTCGAATATCTTGTCCTTTCCTTTTCTAGTTCTAACAACTAGTCCTTTATTTTTCTATATTTAACCTTTACCGTATTACTTTTCATGCTCGCATTTTTCTATTGTAATACATGATGTTTCTCGTCTTCCAATAAATTCACTTGTTCTTTGTTTAATTGCAGTCTTATGTTTGCCCCCCCCCCCAAGTATGTATGTTATAACAATGTACGGCACTCGTCTGCTTTCAATACAATCACCCAATTATCTCCTTTCATTGTTTCTTTTTCACGTGTTACTTCTCTTTTCGCAACAACAGTAAATTAGTAGCAACAATAGACGTGGTTGATATGGAAACCACCCATAAAAAACGTCGCTCACATCCTCACATATTTTTACGATTTCTCATGAGTTTGTATGTTTGTATGCAAAGTAAAAACTATTCAAGTGTGTGTGGGTGGAAGGAAACAGCTAAAACCTGTGTATCGCTTTATTGTAGGTATTTTTTTTTATTTTTAAATTAATATGAAACGAAGAGAAGTTAAATTTAGTACACTAGAAGAGCATAAAAGCCATGTAGTCATATCTAATTTAAAGTCAGCTGGATGTCCTTATGGATTAGCATAGAAGGTTCCACTTTATTTATTGTTTTTGTTTCATGCTTTATGTCTAGTGCTTGCTTAAGCAGTATGTAGGCTTCCTTCTGTATTGTTTCATACTTGCTTTCACGGTGTGTGTGGAAGAGGGGGGAGGAGAAAGGGCGAGAAAGAGAGAGGGAAAGGTAGGATGGGGAGTGTAGACGAGAGAGAGAGAGGAGGGAGGGTTTTTGTGGAAATTGAACAAATATTTTGAAAGGGATGCTACTTTTATATTTTCTGGTAATTTTTCAAGATTAAAAAATATTGACCTGCAATAAAGCGATACACCGGGTTTATATATATATATATATATATATATATATATATATATATATATATATATATATTGTGTGTGTGTGTGTGAGAGAGAGAGAGAGAGAGAGAGAGAGAGAGAGAGAAAGGAATAAAGTTAAGCTTCCTTATGTTATAATAGAATTGTTCGTGGTAAAAAGTCATTTTCAAATATAAATGCTATGTAAAAACCAGTTTTATGTTATTTTTTTTTATTACATTTTCACCCCAAACAAGGCACATTGCCACTTTGGTGTAGGGGGCTACTATCAGGGGAAACATCTACTGGGGTACTATGTAGGGATTAGGGCAGCGAGATGTTGGTTCACGTTGCACTTGGACTTATGCATGTCAGTACAGTTGGGGAAGCAGTGACCTGGAATTGAATTCCAAAGTCTAGCAGTTCTGGGGAAGAAACTATTGGAGTATAAAGATCTTTTACATCTAGGGATCTCTACAGTGTGGGGGTGGGATTTTGCAGCTTGTCGGGTCTGTCGAGGGTGTTCACGTCGTGGGGGCACAAGTGCTTGCAGTTCTTCAGAGCATTCACCATTATAATACTTGTAGAACAGGCAGAGGGATGCAACGTTTCGACGATGGGACACAGGCTGAAGCTTAGATGCCAGTTTAGGGCAGATCTGATTTGCGACTCTCTTTGGAACCTTGTCAAGGAGCGAGAGACTAGTAGCCGATGCACCAGCCCAAATATGACAGCAATGCTCCATACATGGGCGAATGGTGGCCTTATAGAGGTACAGGATACTTTCGGGTGTTAGAAGTTTTCTAGCACGTTAGAGAGAGCCCAACTTCCTCGCAGCGGCCCTGGCAATGCCCTCGATGTAATTGTTCCAACTCATGTTTCCTGTGAACGTTAGGCTAAGGAGCTTGAGAGACGTACTCTCAGATAAAGAGTCGTTGGCCATTGCTATAGGTGGTAGAGAAGGTTTCTTGTAATTATTGAATGAAAACAGTTTTGTCTTGGCAGCATTGAACGTGACCATCCATTTTTGTCCCCATTCCACTACTGATTGGAGGTCATCCTCTAGTGTTTCTGCCATTACTTTAGATATATGTTCATTTGTTTTCCTGTCGTGCCTGCTATAGAGTGTGGTGTCATCAGCATATACACCCATCTCAGAGGCAATTTTGTCGATCAGGCGGTTGAGAGTTCAATCAGCAGAACAGGCAAGGGAAAAAATGTAATTCTTAGATCAGGGTTAAGGTTTCGAATGAAATAGATTTCCTTTTTTTTCCATCATATTTTCCCTTTTGGCAATGGTTTCAACCATTTGTTTGATTAAAAATTAGATAATATGCATAAACACTTACTTTCTTTAGAGGTCCTATGATTTGGACTAGGACTGTATATATATATATATATATATATATATATATATATATATATATACATATATATGCACGTAGATATATGCATATATATGCACGTAGATATATATATATATACGCATGCAGATATATATGTATATATTTATGCACATAGACATAGACACAAACACGAACACACACACACATATATATATATATATATATATATATATATATATATATATATATATATATATATGTACAAGAATAAAAAAGCATTGGAAATGCAAAAGGATATAGGGATGGTACGCCAAAAAAGTATACAAACAAGATAGCTATGAATGGCTAGGCACATGGAAATAGAATTGCATCCAAAGTATAGCCCTATAGCTTTTCTCCAATCTTCATTCCGTGCCATCATTACGGTTGTAAAAAGCTATAGGGCTATACTTTGGATGCAATTCTATTTCCATGTGCCTAGTCATTCATAGCTATCCTGTTTGTATATTTTTTGGCACACCATCCCTATATCCTTTTGCATTTCCAATGCTTTTTTATTCTTGTTAATTAGTATTTTTACTTACAGTCTTATTTTTAAAATTACATTCATGATAGTATTGTCTTTTTTAGGAGGCGGCTCATTGCCGCCTCCATTAGTAGCAGGTCGCTTCCTGCTGGGTTTTAGGTCTTTGGGTTTTGGGCCTTATGAGTTGCCTCTTGGTCCTCCATCGGTTCTATATTACATAGAGAGTGCTGCCGCTTCTCTGATAAAACAGTTAGAGTATTATAAAGTTCTAAAATGTCCATACCTTCACTATTAAATTTTTCTTGGTTCATTCTTTGGCGTTTTGGCAAAGATTTGGCAGTTTTTGATATTTATATTTATAATAGTTTGTGCATGAGGCAGCTTTTTCCCCCTTGGGATCCCTGTTATACCGTGCTTTTGAGTCAGCACGTGAGCCTTCTTTTTTTCTGGTTCTTTGTTATAAAGAGCACGTGAGGCAGCTTTTTTCCCTCGGAATCCCTGTTATACCGTGCTTTTGAGTCAGCACGTGAGGCAGCCTTCTTTGCCTCAGGATTTGCATGATACTTAATTTTTATTATTTCAGCATTTTTCTGATAGTATTCTTTTTGCTCAGATAATACCTTGACTTTGTTTTTTTCATAGTCTATATTTCTCTGAGCTTTTTTACTACGTGCTGACTTTGGCATTTTTTATTAAATGTAAACATATAACACTTATGGGTATCTTACTATAATATCACTTATCTTATAGCAAGACAACTCTCGTAGAATTGAGATACTGCCCCGTCACCAATAGTTAAAGTGTGGAACGGTATATACACCAATAGTGTAGTTGTTATCTTGATATGAAGTCCTAATCAGTGACAGTGTGAGGTTACTTGGTTAATTTATTGTAGTTTATTTTAGAAAACTTACTTGTTTTTATTAGTAGATTGTGTATAGTAGCCACAATATCTAGTTATTTTTGTGGCTAGGGCTTGGATTTGGATTCTTTTTGGTCAGCTTCCAGTGAGTTCTTAGAAGATGACTTTCTTGCAGTTTCTTTTGCGGTTAATTTAACTTATTTCCTTTGGCGTTTGGTGAGTTCTTAGAAGAACTGGTCTGATCTACTTTTCTTAGCGAGCGAAGAGATTCAGCTGCATTTAACAATGGTTGCTATAGTGTATTTTTGCGCATGCGTGAGAATTTCAAGTTTCCTCCTTATTTTTCAATAGTTTGACAGTAGTTATGTGTCTTTCTGCCAAGAGCGACAGACTTCAGTGTTAGCCGTGATCGTCTAGAGGTTAGGACCCCACGTTGTGGCCGTGCTAACCTAGGTTCGAATCTTGGTCACAGCATTGGCATTTTGTACATATTTTACAGTCCAAAATCTGAAGAATTATTTGTTTTTATAACATTGTTTTTTGACGTCGTACTTGCTGATAGGTTACTGTTATAACAATTTGGATCAACTGAAATAAAGATTCCGTGGTTTCATTAACGCTGGTGGGTTACTGTTTAAAGAAAAAACCTTAACGTTCACCTCAAATATTCAGCGTCCAAGAAATATAGGCCACTGGCAAACTGGAACGTCTGTGAGCATCCGGTGTATTATTTGGAGCTGTCCCTTTTGAGAGAAGTTCCGTGTTCGAAGTGGTCTGTCTACATTGGGTATATAGTGTTTAAAACTTGTTATTACACGTAATCTTATTTAATTATGGAGTTAGCTAAAAAGCGATGGGTCAATGCACTTCTCTGTGTAAAGAGCAGTCGATTGATGCTTGAACTGTTGTCAGAGACCGTTCGTACACCGAGATACATCGTCTCAAAAGAAAGAAGGAAGCAGAAGAAGAAAGAATAAAGAAGAAAGACGAACAATTGGCCATTTTTGTACCCTTTTTTTTTGCTCTCTTTTGACATTTTAACCGACGTTCTGACACTCGCTGGATTCATAAGACGCTTCTCTGTAAGAATATGTGCTTTTTTAAACTTATAAGTTGATTTTAGTTGAGATTTGGATAGTTTTGTTTTGTAGGCGTATATAGGCGTGTACGGGCCATCCCTATATAGAGAGTGCTACCGCCTTACTGATACATCTACTATCTTACGCAAGGGACTTTGCTTATGTATGTGAAGTTAGTTTGTTACGTATGGGCTGGAAATTTAACATAAAGGTACTTGATGTGCCTGGCATCATTTATACATGGATCATAACTGAAGCATGATACATGACTCTTGCATTTTAAACTATAATTAAAGTCCTTGTACATAAAATTAATTTTATAAAATCAAAAGTAGGTTTCCTATAGTGCAATGTATACTACAATTTATTTTAGACTAACTTACTGTAAGGAGACATGCGAAGCTTCCTTCCAGTGCACTAGGGCCGTGAATCAATCGATTTGATTGGAAATGGGCGATTTCACCGATTTAGATGGCAATAAAGATATGGTGTGATAAACGTTCATTGATCATTATTTAATTCCGGGGAACGTTGAGTCTCTTTGCTCGTATATATATATATATATATATATATATATATATATATATATATATATATATACATATATATACATATATATATAGTATACATTGACGTACCTATGATAAGCATCTGATATTTTTACATGTATATATATCGACCTAGACATTCCATGTGCATTTCATAAATCACGTTTCTGTAAAATTCGACTTTTAAAACCTACACTAGTCAGAGTTCGACAGATGGAGTGTTAATTAGAGATACAACTTATATAGAAGACACCTTGAAAAATATATGAAAATCTCGTGGATACGCATTAGTAGATATTAAATGTTAATCCGTATAATATGCTAATAGTTATCCCATAATCTGTAACTATATATTAGTGGTGGATGACCTTTTGTTTTCCCCGCCAACCTCTTTCCCACAGAAAAGACGTTGCGAGCCTGTCTCTACTTTATCGTTATTTTCATGGCAAGTGCTCAGCTGAGCTTCAATCAATGGCCCCCTCGACAAACTTTTATGAAAAACACTCGTCTAGCAAAAACCACTATTAATAATTTCCAACAGTCTTTATCCGTGCCTAAACCTAAATGTAGATTCCATAAACAAAGCTTCTTTCTTAAAACTGCACGCCTGTGGAACTCTCCTCCGATTGCCTGCTTTTCAGCTGACTACAATCTGATTGTCTTCAAGTCCAACGTAAACAATATCTTGAGGAACCGTTCACCTTAGTAATCCAATTTGCAACATTCCAGCTACTTATGTTTACTACGCTATAATCACATTGATTACTGTATACCCATTAGCCCTCCTCCTCAAATGGTCTCCGGGCCTTGATAAGTGATGATTCCTGTGTAAAATAATTTCAATTAACAAAATTTCTGTTATAGAACATCTACTCTGCCGAACAAATTACCACAACTCAGCTTCCCTTAGGGTCACGACATGGTCATATTCAAGTCTAACGTGAACAAATACCTATTTTGCCGTACTATCTTACATAATCTTTTGCGAATCCTATTTATTGTTTTTTGTCGTCTTGTGAAAACGATCAATGCGACATGGCGATCTCTTGAAGGCTGATCTTCGGCTGGATCCCGAGCCTGGATAAGTAAGTGGAAATAGACAAGATTTTCCGCCATTTTGAAAGATGCTTTCTCTTCTCTAAAATCCATTTTTCACAAAAATATTTATCTACAAAGATAAGCAATATTCGCTTTCATTCCTCTGGATGCTTTTTTTATTATTTGTATCTCTGCTATGAATAACTTTTACTTCAAAATACAAAAATTGGCATTGAATTCCTTTCTCATGGAAACAATCTAATTTACGACGGTGAAGTTATAAGCATGCTATACTCTATTGATTGAACTACACCTCTTAAATTTCCTGGGTCAAAATATCGTATGCTGTTAGATAGCGAAGGTCATGTTTAGATCGAAGGGTTTGACTAATATCTTATAGTTCCGAGCTGACTTCAAACGGAAGCTGATAAGCCGCGTGACTTACGACCGTGTTTCTCTTTTTGACTGAGAACTTAAGTAAGCTGAAAATTAAGGACATGGTTCACAGTAGCGACACGGTTATATAAAATATTTATGCGCTCATTGATGAATGAAAGTTAATAAAACGTAAATAAAAGTTAAACCTAAACTATGAAACACAACTGGCGTCCAACAGAAGTAAAAGATAGAGATTGAGTTACGTGTTCACATTTAAAAAAGGTTCAACGAAATTATAATGAATTATTTGATATCAGAAAGCACTTTAAGGGCCTTTGCTTTTAGTATTTCATAGACTTGCACGCAGTGGCAATTGTCCTTGGTTCGGCAGGATCACACCAAATGAATGGCGCTCGTAATCCAAGGCACGGATTGTAGTTGATTACTATTACGTATGCAATTACTATTATACGTATTCAGTTTAAATGAAACCGGAAACCAATTGATGTATGGAATCACCTTGCCTACATCACTAGTCTAGATATGAAGAGAATTTAAATACATTATGGTTAATCCAGAGACAGCGTCTGCTTTGCCTTTTCTGTTATTTTACTCATAAGAATAATTCTGTGTTTATACTTTCACCAATATTTGATTGTTGAAGTGAACGCAGTACAGCTGATTGTATTTAACCAAAAGCGGCCAATGTTATTCTCTTTATGTAACGTTGTGCGGGAATAAAAAGGTGTAGGCCCAGTCGCAAACAAAACAAAGAATAGAAAAGAACTTCAACTCCTATTTCGAGATGTTAGAAAATACCTTCATTCCGCGTTTTCTAGCCAGGCGTTACTTCTTGTTATGGGTGTGCGATCACGTCTCATCGACTTCTCTAACATGCTCCTTATTGTCCTAAACAGGATCGTCAATTTCTGCAAAGTTATTTTTATATCCTTTTTCTATACCGTGACGTCACTTCGCACATGGCTCGGCACATGATATCTACGTTGGCTTATCAGACGCAGTTAATCGAGAAACCATGCATTTAAAAGAATACTGTCAACTTCCCAATTATCATCTGGAAATCTGGAATTTTACTACATTTTTTTACGATGGATATGATATGTAATCGCTCGTACTGTTTCATCGGTAGTTAAATAGATTAAAGACATATGTGCATTTACTACATTAGTTAAAACCTATTCACCAACTTTTGTTTGTTTGGGTGTTTCATAAAATATGACAAACTGCTTTATTTGCGGGATGGGCAGTATATATATATATATATATATATATATATATATATATATATATATATATATATATATATATATATATATATATATGTGTGTGTGTGTGTGTGTGTGTGTGTGTGTGTGTTTGCGTGCGTGTGTGTTTATCCGTCATTATATCTTTCTTTTTTCGGATTCCCGTTACTTTTTAGAACAAAGAGAAATATTGTAATATTTGTTATGTTATCATGATATCATTCCCCATGAAATTAACCACCATCTAAATAGTTTTCTTACTCTTCAGGGTTTAATATAGACCATCAAGCTAAAATCTCATGTATGTGCATGTAATTTAAATTAAGTTCATTAACGGACAAACAATATACAGAAGTACCTTTACGACACAACAGACGAATAACACTTATTTGTGGTGTAAACAGTTGGTCAATCGGAAAATATCTGGTCCATCTTGTGTCTTGACGGAAAGCTGTAATAAAAATCATTCTCAAGAAACGACAGAACCTTAGGTTTTATTTTCGGTAACTTTTATTCTAGAGTGTATTTCCCTTTTGGAAAACTGCAACACTGGTTCTGACAATCGCACATTTCTGACTCCGTCTACTATTATCACAATCTATTATACGTCTCTGCTCCTCTCCCGACTCCGGCTAACTTAAATTTCCAACCCGAGGAGACCACCGTTTTCTACACGACGTCATTAATAATATGATAAGCATCTGATATCTTTACATGCCATTAATTCTAATTTGTCAACTATGTTGTTATGATTACATTTTTAATTTACATTGCTAAATTGAGGTAAATACACATTCATTCAAACTATTTGAATTATTGTTAACATATTTTAGCTGGCAAAACATTTTGACTTGAATTATAATAATCGACGACATTGACCGATCAATGTCTAACAATATCTTCGCCTAGCATAAATTATACACGGAAAGACATTATCTTGCTTGTCACAGCATAAAGAATGATTTAGAACAATGTAAGGCACAGGACGATAGGTTTTGTTATTAAAATAAACAGGGAATAACTGTGCACAGTTGATGGCGTCACTAGAATCAGGGAAATAGGGTAGAGTTATTTTATAACGTTTTTGTATCGTTATCATTTGAACAGAGGGTCATGAATCTTCCAAACAACAAAGTTTCATATCGCTAACGTTTACTATTATATAAAAATAAATTAACGTTTGTTTCATAAACGGTTTCACACACACACACACACACACACACACACACACATATATATATATATATGACACAAATATGTTCAAATGTTTTTTAGATGTGGGATGTGCTAGACAGAACATCAATTTAGATTAACCATTATTTTTATGAAGGTATTTCTAAAAGTAAAACATCTGTTTGTTTTTTATTTAACTCAAAACGTTTATGAACTACGAAGACGGGAGTTAGAGCAATCAAACGAGCAACCCTTTGTGCTTCATAATACATTTTTCTACATAGTCACAACGATTATAAAGCAACCTTTTCAAGTGAAAAACGATGGCTGTGTATGGGCGCCAGTAGCGCGATTTGTAATGCAAGGATCTTTACAAAAGTTAAATTCCTTATGTTTTTTTACTAAAAAAGCGTAAAAGCTACAAGGATATGAGTTGTAGTATTGACGGAAGTGAAATTTTATGCTCCAGAATATTTTCCACAAAATCACAAAAATAATCAATCTATTTATGCCAGGATTCAATAATGCATCTCTGATTCTGGCGCACCTCAATGACAGGTTTTTCAGTGTCTCACACTGTTAATATCTGTAACATGAAGATGGAACATTCAGGTCATGAATAAATTCAGTCATTATGAGAATAGAATTTGCAATCTCCTCTGATCCAATTGGGTTGGATACAATGAAGGAGGCAGTGATTTTCGAAAGACCCTCGTAACTAACAGAACTAGTCACCAATTGCTTATTGGTTATGCACGCTCTCATGTTTCTAAGGTTTTTTATGAGCATTTAAATAAAACGGTGTTTCTCTTCGTGTGATTTTTTTATTTATGGTGCTATTTAATTTACAGTTATTTTACACTTTTAGCCCGTACATATATTATATTGATAACTATTTACTCGCCATATATTATCCATAAGCTTACCTGAAAATATTATCAATTTTAATTATGCAAGAATGAACTAGTAACCATTATACAACAGTTTTTAATATGCGAATGGTATTAAAATAAAATAAATAACCGTACTTGTTGCACCGTAACGAGACACGGTTGTTAAGTATAGTCTAGTTTCTATAATATGTAATATATATATATATATATATATATATATATATATATATATACTATAAATCATTTGCTCATGAATCGGTACCATCTGTTTCGCTATAACCCTAGAAACTCGTCGGGTTAATGGTAACTTATGTGATGTGTTTATCAGGCGATGAATGATTAAAGATCACATTTTTTATATTAAAGCATTCGGCTTATGTGTTTTAGTGTTCTTGTGTAACAAATAAATAGGGAAACTAATATACATTATCCATTAAATAAAAAAATGCATATCCATGCACAATGAAGAGACGTTATTTCTTTTATGACACTAAAATACTCTCTCTCTCCCTCTCTCTCTCTCTCTCTCCATATATATACAAATCTATAAATACATACGTACATACATACATGCTTACATATATACATACATACAATCTATATACATACTAGCAGGGAAACCCGACATTGCCCAGGATTTAATGATGATCAATGCATATTACACACTCATATATATATTTTTTTGTCATCGAAATCCGTGAAATCGCCCGGGAGGAAGCTTCACATACCTCCATACTGTAACTTAGTCCAGAATATATGTTATTCTTCATTGAGCTCTAGAGAACCTACTGCTTCGTTTATACAATTATCTGTTATGTATATCTCACCTGTCTGTTTAAATGTATGTATGTATGTATGTATTAATGTATGTATGTATGAATGGATGTATGTATGTATTAATGTATGTATGTATGCATGAATGTATTTATGTATGTATTAATGTATGTATGTATGTATGTATGAATGTATGTATTAATGTATGTATGTATGTCTGCCTAATTATTACTGTATTAATGTATGTCCGCCTAATTATTACTGTATTAATGTATGTATGTATGTATGTATGTATGTGTGTATGTCTGCCTAAAACATTCGACAGATGCGGCGGATTTTCTACGAGATCGGTATCTTTTTGAAGCCCGACCCTTTCGAACGACGAGAAATTGACTAAGAACATTAATTCCTGCACCCTACACTGGGCACTTTTCTACAAGGTGGGGTCACATTTTTTCGCCGGTATTTTCGAAAGTCAACACCTTTTTTCGATTGACCAGCCTTAATTTAAACCTTCGCCACTTCCGGTTTGGCAATGGAGGCAAAGGCCAAGCCGTCACGATCTTTCTTCACGTTCTTTTCCACCTTCCTGCCTGCCTACTACCACTTTTGCTTTTTGTTCAACACACACCGCCAAACACCCGGGCTACGCCGAGCACCAAGGTTATGTTTATATAAACTTATTTCCAGTTAACGAAAAAAAAAACATGAATAAATTTACGTGCAGTGTTTTAACCTATAGACATATTCATGCAAAAAAACAAAAACAAACAAAAAAATACGGTATTATTTTCCCACATTAGAATTTTAAGGCCACATTGTTCTAGCATTGTTGCTAAGGGAATACATAGAAAAATGGCGTTGCCGATAATAGATAAATTAAAATAACGGTTTCGATTATCGATTATCGGTATTTATCAGGGTCTTCTGAGTCAAAAATTAACTAAGATCACTCTCAGACTAATATGCTTTAGTTCTTTAAATTTTGAAGAAAACTTGTCGCACTTTTTCGGAGTCTATAAGGATCGAACTCATACACACACAAATTTGCATTTATACAATTGTAGAATATGTATATGTATATATATATGTATATACATATATATATATATATATTTCGATGTGATGGCTCTGTTCAGTCTCGAGAGATAATGGATACACGCGTTTAATGGCAGCTGCTCCTGTAATTGTGAAGCAAATGTTGCGCATTCCCAACCACACCCATCTCTTGTTGCAAGTAAAAGTGATAAACGACAATAAATAATCCCGAGATAAGCGGAAAGAATATACAGCATCTGGTATTCACAATTGGTCACCCATTTTAGTAATGACCAGACTCAATGTTGCTTATCTTCAGTTATCTAACGGAAGCGGTGTCAAGGTGATAAATAAATACAGAGGGAGACACACGAGGCAGAGGATTATATATGAATCTATATTATAACTTTTTTATAGTTATCATTTTTCCTGTCCTGCTTTCTACCATTGTCTTTATCCATTTTACTGTTATATATAAATATATATATATATATATATATATATATATATATATATATATATATATACAGGGTGACCCAAAAAACACAAAACAAAAGCTAAATGGAGGCCCTCTAGACCATATGCTGTGGAACGGAGAAAATTGCCAAAGACCCTAGTGTTTTGATGTGATGTTTTGAATATAATAACTTAGTTATGACCAAAGTTTTATTTCATTCGGACAAAACACTTAGAAACAGGGCCTAATTAGATTTGGACCCGTTTATTTTGGGTAACCCTATATATATATATATATATATATATATATATATATATATATAAAGAGAGAGAGAGAGAAAGAGAGAGACAGAGAGAGAGAGGGAAAGAGATAGATAGATAGATAGATAGATAGATAGATAGATAGAAATTAAATAGTAAGTTATAAAAACATATCCGACAATTAAGCTACACAGGATATTCCGTTTAATTCTCGTAAAAAATCGTCAGGCTCATGCAAAGAGTTGTGGTTACCTCGCATTTTTATATACATACAGTCTATTGAATTTTTAGTTAGTTTATTAGCTTCCTATTTTCCACTGCGCTCGTCCTAATCAGCCAATAGACGGGAACTTTTAGGACAAAGGTACAATTGACCGTTGGTTCACCTCTTTGTTTGTGCGTGTTTTTCATAGAAAGAGTAGCTATTAAAGTAAACTGACCTACTTTCAATCTAAGCGTAATCAGGATATTTTTAAAAAATCGACGACGACGCTAGATATGTGATTTTTATTTCTATAATTCAGATATTTTTAGTTTATATATATTTATATATAGTTCCATTTATCATATTCATTATTATTAATAAATTTCAGTACTAGCAAACCAATACTGGGAAATGAAAGAAAGCGGACGTTCGCCGGTAGTCGAATGGAAAATAGTAAGACAAGCAACCACATGTAGGGACCTAAACGATACATGTAGATTATGTCTGAATGAAAAATTTGCTATCCTATACTTTAAAGAACTCCAACATCTATTAAACCGTATGAGATAAATAGAGAACAACTGTGTGCACAGGATAAACTTTAATAGGATAGCGATACAAAATAATTTCAAAATTGACAATAACAATAGAAAATAAATAAATAAATCAAACAAAGTAACCAATGAAATAAAATAAACATACCTACATACAAATAAGTCTATATATATATATATATATATATATATATATATATATATATATATATATATATATAAAACTAAAACAATATCCGACTTCTAGAACAAAAATCACATATGCAACCTCGTCGTCGTCGTTTTTTTTTTAATATCTTAATTACGCCTAGATTGAAAATATATCAGATTACTTAGATAGCTACTCTTCCTATAAAACACACTCACAAAGAAAGGGAAGAACCTACGGTCAATTGTACCTTTGTTCTGAAAGTACCCGTCTATTATCTGATTAGGATGGGCGCGGTGGAAACTAGGAAGCTGATTGGCTAACTAAAAATTCAATAGACGGTGTGTATACAAAAACGCGAGTTAACCACAACTCTTTACATAAGCCTGACAATTTCACACGAGAATGTAACGCGGGATATTCTGTGTAGCTTAATTGCCATATGTATTTTCATAACTTACTACCTAGATCTACCTATGTATTGAGCACTGTTTGAGTAAATACTAAAAATGTACGCATAAAATTGTATTTTATTTTATCAATTTATGTGATTAAATGAAGTACTCCTAGATATATATATAATATATATATATATATATATATATAGAGAGAGAGAGAGAGAGAGACTTATGTATATGTAATATACTTAGTTCATGTAATTTCGTAAGTTTTCATATACCAATGAGTTTTAAGCTAGAAAGAGTTGACTAAAAGAGTAAGCTACAAAATTATCATATTTTATAATTGAGCATTTATATATTGTGGAAGCAAAATCAAGACTTCAAACAGGGTGTTGATGACAGCAAAAAGTGTATTTCATTTTACGTTACAATTGTTTCCATGTCCAGTCGAACAATTTCAAACATTATATCGTTTGAACATTTTCCAAAACCAGCAATTACTTCAGATTTTATGAATAAACACACTTTTGACAATAGAGCATTTTTGAAGAGAAAGAAAAAAGAAAAATTTCCTTAATGGGGAAAGCATGTGTGAAACATTTACCTTTATTGTAGTTACGAAAAAGACCATTTAAGTAATAATATATCGCCTAATTTTCGTATCTTTATTTAAGAACAGAGTCATGAGAAGTTTTCACAGAAAATCCTAAGCCATTTAAAAAAAATTTTATACATTCCATTCGTTGAGTTCTTATTTTAGATCTCGGTGTTTCTTTATTTCCCAAATATTTAATTTTTTATAAAAAGAGTGTTTTTAATTTTTATTTCTATATTTATAGTATGGCTGTAACAAACTTGCAATAACGTTACGGTTAATTTTAGTTTCGTATTAGTTGCAATCAATGTTTAAAGATTATCCTTATTGTAGTACTTAGATTTAAGACCAGTTTAGGTTAAAAGTTTAATTGAATATGAGAATAAATAAAAAGGCTGTATTATATATATACAAATATATATATATATATATATACATATATATCCTTGTACACAATTTCGAGTGAGGTTTTCTAATCTATTTATTATTATTTACTGTTTTAAAATTTATTGTCATTCTACTTGAATGTTTTCATATCGTTTCTAAAGACAATTATGAAGGAAGATAATCGAATTATGTTGTTAATTGCTACTAGTTAAGTCTGTTGGAAACTGGATCGATCTTTATTTCCTATAACGGTTAAAGGGAGATAATTCAGGGCGTCTGATGTTTTGGGTTCATTGATTTCTAGAAGGCGTCTATGATTTAATAATTAATTTAATCAGACAGATCCAGAACGTGCTACTATGGCTTATTTAACAAATTAGGGATATAAATTATGTTTTAATCTCAAAAAATTGTGTTTTACCCACAGGTTTAAACCACATCTGTTATTAATCACTTATGCTGCTCATGTCTTATAATTCGTGTGTTGTATTCTTGGGTATCTAAATAAAACATTGTATATCCACTAATTATTATTACGACAGAAAAACCACCCAATAGCTACAAATGTGTTTCACTCCGATTAGAAGATATCTACTCCTGCATTTATGGGTAAAAACATTTAGAACAGGGAGTGAAGTAAGAAAATAAGTAAATCAGCATGTTTTTTACCAATTTAAGATGTCAGATAACAATTAAACTAATTTTCAGCCCCAATATTGCTAATTTAATTTTTAATAAAAATAGTTTAATTGTTAAGTTGTTTTATTAACATTACTTGCCACTAATACGAAACTGAAATTAACTGTAACGTTATTGCAAGGTTGTTACAGCCATACTATAAATATAGAAATAAAAATTAAAAACACTCTTTTTATAAAAAAAATGAATATTTGGGAAATGACGAAACAGCGAGATCTAATTTAGGAACTCAAGGAATGGGATGTATATTTTTTAAATGGCTTATGGTTTTCTGTGAATACTTCTCATGACTCTGTTCTTAAATAAAGATACGAAAATTAGGCGATATATTAATACTAAAATGGGCTTTTCCGTAACTACAGTAAAGGTAAATGTTTCTCACATGCTTTCCTCATTAAGGGAATTTTTCTTTTTTCTTTCTCTTCAAAAATGCTCGGTATATATATATATATATGTATATATATATATATATATATATATATATTTATATATATGTATATATATATATATACTAACAGACGTACCTATCGTTTACTGTATGATACCCCCCCCCCGAAAAAAGTACGTGACAAACTCTCCATCAGATATTTCGACAGAAGGGAGACAACGGGAAGCTATTTTCCGGATTTTGTGCACTGTTTTATGACTATATTCGAATTTAAGAGTTATTACTTATTGTGTTATTAAAAGAAAAAAGAAATAGCACTTGCGATGTCAAAGAAATGTGTAGAAAAAAAACTGGCAAAACACTTAAATGATGTTTTTTGTTTTTGTTTTAAATAAAGAATCGGAGTTTAATTAGGTTGTTTGTTTATTTTTCAATACAAATCGACTGGACCACAACGTTAATTGCGAAATCACGGAAATTATTTTATTTAAACTAATTTAAAAAATAATGCTCGTAAGTTTGTGCCAATTATTTTTAGTTTGATTATCCGCCAAAAAAGAAGACAGAAACAAAAATAACAAAGTTAGCGTCCAGGGGAAATAACTGAAATCGTTTTATAAAAAAAATCGATGTCAGTAAAAAT
Source organism: Euprymna scolopes (assembly GCF_053919585.1). Lineage (NCBI taxonomy): Eukaryota > Metazoa > Mollusca > Cephalopoda > Sepiida > Sepiolidae > Euprymna > Euprymna scolopes. The sequence goes on along the minus strand of NC_136490.1, from coordinate 121,268,199 downwards.
AAATTAAATTACATATGTTATCAATATAAATCAAAGTAAAATAATAAACTTAAATGAAACACTTAAAACAATTATCTCAATATAAACAATAACTAATACACCGCTATTTAATAAAATCGATTTTCCTTAATGTAATATGCAAATGACGTCACCTCTTAATCGCATAGTTTGCAAGAATAATACTATATATAGGAATTAATGCAACATAAGTTAATGGAACTTTTGTATATATTAATCAAACTGTGAACAAACAAATAAACAAACAAACAGACAGGAATACGAATTTATATATATATATATATATATATACATATATATATATATATATATATATATATATATATATATATATATATATACATATATATATATGCCAGCCTATCCGAACTTTTGGTCTACTTTTTTTCTTAGTTGCTTAAAGAATGGGCTTCGAACGTCTAAGGTGGCTTACTCACTTACTCCCAGCTCTATCTCGCGTGAGAATCCGTGAACGCGGGTTTTAGAATGGCTGGCAGCTAATCATGACAGATCAGGCAATGTCAATCGAAGGATGGCACAAGGTTTGCTCTAAACAACACGGTGCGTTTACACCCACACGATATACGGAGAACTAACTGTGTCAATAACCAACACCAGGAAAGCAGATCCTAATCCAGCCCGTTCGTGATACTAACTAATGACTTTGTCTTAAAGCCTTTTAATGTTGCCTAATAAAATCGTGTTGCAATGTTGCAATCGTGTTTTGTTGTCTTATATTTTTGTATTTTTTAAATTAATTCGCTCTATTTACTTCTCTAATAAAATTCTGCCTACTTACATTAGAAAATCGCTTCCCTGATCACGAAAATGACAACCCCAAATTATCAAACGGATTTAAAAATTACATTGGTTTAAAACAGATACAGTATTCTACAGAAGATGATCCACACACACTCCACTACATAAATAATGACTTGACAATGAGAAACGTTGAGAAACGTTCAGAGTTCGAAAGCGTAAGCCGACTCACGAGTTCTAGAGAGAATTACAGAAAGCTGAAACGATCGCAAGAAAGAGAAAGAAAAAAGAGCATGCTTGCTTTCAAATACAACAAAGGACTGCTATTTGACGAGGAAAAATGAAAGAAGTTACGAACCTATTGCCTACAATATGTTTTAAAACATTTTTCGTATGGGCTCTTCTATTTAAAGTACAAACATAAAACTCTAGTCCTCTTTGAAGTAATCTTCTCCAGCTGCAATGCATTTGTACAGTATAAACAAATTCTGAAGGCTCCATCGAATGTTCTCTTGTATGGACTTGTCAATGACTTCCTTCATTTCCTTAATTGTCGCATAACTGCAGCATCCAAGATTTTCCTTGACCATAGTGATTAACCAAAAGTCGCAGAAAACAAGGTCCGGACTATATGTAGGGTGAGGAACTGTCTTGATGCCCATTTTAGTCGAATAATCTGACAAGGTTGGAGCATCCTTGAGACAAACTTCGCGCGCATCTTCAGCATCTTCAGTTCCTCACGAATAGTTGTGTATAACGTTTAGACATTGACATCAAACTGCACTCATTGCCTTTATAGACAAACAACGGTCCCAATCCATTACAGAGTTTATTTGGCCAATCAAATGTAGTGTTCTAACTTTCTTACTCCTTCCACACCTCTCATAATCTCTTACAGACTCGCTACCTTCCTTTACTCTCTTATTCCACTACAAAACTAATGCTCGATTCATATATGATAGCCTAAAAGCAGTCTGAAGCATTCTATATATTTCCGCGACATTTTTCCGAGTTTAAAACAGTATCGTATTGCATATCGTCCTTCTAAAGTGTCCTCAAGTACAGATTGCGTGTTTGAAATTCACCAGATGTGAAAATCAGGCTTTAGGAGGGTGTATTTCAATGCTTACTGCAGCAGTTCATTTGATCTTGGAATCATGAAAATTGGTCGGTCATCTTATATGATGGATAGCAATCACATACTAAATCTTTAAGAGTCTACGAAACCTTTAAATGCTTGTACGCATCATCTTATAACATATTTAAGACACTCGTAAGCATATTCTTTTTGCCCTACATGAACATTATTGTCTATTCTATTCGAGTACTTACCAAATAGCACAGGACAAATGCCTTAAATTTGTGATTATCGTATTTATTTAAATAAAATTTGGGGAAATATCTAGCCTTGGTGATACAATTTTAATTTTTATGTTACGTATATTGAGTGAAATATTGATATTTTAATAATCTGCAATAAAGCAGTTGGCAAAATTTATATATACATATATACAGAGGAAGAAGAAGATCACGGACCAGTTGTAACAATGTCATATAACTAAAATTTGCTTCAAATTCACGGATAATTACCGACTCTATTGTCAATATACAATATTAGTCGAAAGAGAGTAATCTGTATTTTATGCGAGTTAAAATTACTAGCTCAGTCCAAGAAAGTAACTGCTGCAATTACACCTGTCGAAGATGATTACGTCTAAAGTGACTTCCGGGCCTTGATAAGTGGTGACTACCTTGTAAATAAAAAGCGCACCAATTGAGTTACCTTAATCCATGTCACGACTTCACTCTCAGCATAGGACCGTTAATATATTTAGGTAACTGCCGAGATCGCAAGATATCTGTATCTAATGGGAGCATAATGTACACGCTTGTAAAACATAAGTTCGATTCTCTGAAAACCACGTGTATAATCCAATATTCCGAGGCAAGTTAACCGTTAATCACGGTTTTTCAAGATAAAATGCCTGGGATAAACTGTCGTCATCTGATTAAATTTCAATAAGCGAATCAAATGTTTCTTCCAACTTACATAGACTTATAGTTAAATTCATACCTACACAATATTCTCATCTATAAGGGAGGATGTTTTATTTATTCAGAGGAAGTATAATTGCATTTAATGTTCTTTTGTTTATGTTTTTCCTCTTTTGTTTTCCTATAATGGCATGTTACTGGCTTTTAGTGATTTAAGCTTAATCTTTTTTTTCCATTTAAACACATATTATTATACTAGTATTGCTAACTCAATAGTTACATGTGATGTATCTCTAATAAGAACAAGTGGTGTTACGTGCAGTTTAAGAGATAAAAAGTAATTTCAGATTTTTTGTGCTTAGCGGTATTTTCCGTCACAACTGCAATTTAATTCCTGTTCTTAGTCCAACCGCACAAATTGATAAAAGTAATTTGTTAAGCGCAAACGGAAGGGGGACACTTCATTTTTTGTTTTTTTTGTAAAATAAAATCCCTTTACCTGGGTGTCAAGGAAAATTATAAGCCCCGCCGAATATGATCAGTTGAAGTACGGTTTATTTGTAAACAAAAGAATGCGAATTATTCAAGAAATAGACCGGAAATACACAATAAAACAAATACAATAACAGCAAACTCTAATAGTTTTTTATGTAAAGTTGTTCACATTTAATCAGGTGGCATAATCACGTTGACATACCCGTTCCCGTCAGATAACTGGTGTTAAGCAACGTTGAGCCTGATCATTACTAAAATGGGTGACGAATTTGGGAATTCCAGGTGTTGTATGTAGGGGGGACGTTGACACCTTCCTGTAAGATTTTCAAAAACTTAACGTTGTCATCTCCCCCAATGGGGATGTACATGTGACTGTGTATCGCTTGTGAATGTCATACTCCTATGAAAAGTCCCTCTTTTGGAGGAAGCCGGTTAAACCCGCATGGGATTAGTGCGATTTCCATAATACATACACACATACATTTAGTTTATGATTCATTTCACAAAATCCATACTCGTGTCTTTTTGTTGTTCAGTTCAACGTGACTCAATAAAATGTTTTTTTTTTATACACAAATCTATGAAGTCAAACAAACATAATTATTTGCCTCTATGGTTCGTCATATGATTAAAAGAAAAAAGTATTGTTATTCAAGATGTAAAAACGTGTCGAATCTGCATTTAATTGTTTGCTGTCTGTTATAAAATTAGAAAGTTTATGTAGGGAGGCGTTTGTTTTGATAAACATCTCCAGTGTGTAATAACTATTTTCCAAAGAATATCACTCCAAAGAGTAAATACATATTGTAACTTCAATAAGGGAATATACGATTCTGGTGTGTAACATGATCGTGAATTAAAAACTAGCTTTCGATATATTTTAAAGTATAAGACCGGATCCTGTTCGCCCTGACATAGGCAAAATTGTACCACAGTTATTTTCAGCTCAATAGAAAGAAGCCATCATGCGTTGTCATTGTTTCTGCTACGTGAAAGTGGACGAGACGATGGCCACCATATCCATATCAAAAGAGACATTGGACAAACATTACGAGTATATGCTAATGTAAAAACGAGAGGTGTTCCAAACGCAATACCTTGTATTTAGCGAAATGAATCAGTGGAATTGCCTATTGCATTGTTATGAATACTGAAAGTCTCATCTTTTTATTGTAGATATTGACGGTACTGGCTTTAAGAAAAAACTGTTTTTGACGTGCACTAGAATCAGAAACATGTAATTGATTTCCTGGCAAAAATGCACTAAAGATGACCTAACTATCTAAAAAAAATTTAGAGCACAAAATATGTCTTCAACTTTTTGAGTGAAAAAAATAAGAAGATTTATTTTTGAAACGACTTTCGAATTTTCGCCTCTCTCTTTGCAAAGATTGTTGAACTTTTCGAATGTTTGCTAAATCATTTGATTTGATTTGATTAGATATAAGATAGCCGTCAATGACACATTGTGGAAATAATTTCGTCTTTTACTATAATATAAATATAATTGCAGTCCGGCTGGAAGTATTTTCCTTGTGGCATATTATATAATGTACCTCATAACGTGGAGGTTTATTTCTGTGTTTAAAAACAGTGAATTGTACTTTACTACCCGACAGAAATAGCTGCTCGCTTATGCCACGTGGGTAGTTTGCCTGTTAAATAGTGACGCTTTACGACAGTTATGCTAGTAGCAGTAACAGATATTTTCGTCTGTTTACTTTGTTGTTGGACTAGTAGAAGAAATTAAAAAAGAATAAAAATAACTCAATTTTTATATCCAAGATTTGCGTTATATTTCACAGTAATGCAAGGGAATTCAGACGAACTGCATACTCCTTCAGATCTCCACAAGAATACAGAGGAGCTGCTAATATTTTAAGAGTGTTTGTTCTGTGTAATCTTGAATCCTCAACATAGCGGCGTACGAGGGGCGTTCAATAAGTTATGCTCCTGTCCCACTTCCCATAGTAGTAGATCAACGAAACTTGGCACAGTTATTAGTCTTTATCTACATAGAAATCAGACGGAGTTATGCATTTCTCCCATCGTTTGGTGCAGCTCTGGAGACCGTTTTTGTAGAACACCCTAGGTTGGTCCTCCAACCACGACGTGACTTCAGAAATCAAGGCTGAATCATCTGGGAAACGCTTCCCTTTCAAAAACAAATTCATGACTGGTAAGAGGTGGAAGTAAGAGGGTGCAAGGTCAGGAGAGTAGGGAGGATGGGAAAGGAGTTCATAACCACACGCCCGTGCTTCTGGTCTGGCAACATGCGAGGTGTAGACCGGTGCATCGTCCTCCAAGAGGAGGGTTTCTTTGCTGATCTTGCCCCACCTCTTGATTTTTATAGCTTCCCTTAATTTCCTCAAAAGTGAAGCATAATAGACTCCTGTAATTGTGGTACCCTTTGCCAGGAAATCTGTCATCACTTCTTCGTCCTGGTCCCAGAAGACTGTGAGCATAACCTTGCCAGCGGAGGGCTGCACCCTTGTCTTCTTTGGAGGTGGTGAGTCCAAGTGCTTCCACTGCATTGACTAGGCTTTAGTCTCTGGATCATAGTGATGGACTCAGGTTTCATCCTGTGTAATTAGTCTTTTGCAAAACTTTGACTCATCTTCTTGGTACATCTCCAAATTCATCCTCGAGCACTCGAGGCGTTCTCGCTTCTAGAGAGGTGTGAGCAACCTGGGAATCAATCTGGCAGACACCTTATGCATATGCTAATGATCATGAATTATAGTTTCCACACACCCTGTACTAATCTTGACATCTTGGGCTATTTGGCGAATAGTAATGCGCCAATCTTCCAAAATGGCAGCCTCAACTTGACGGACAGATGCCTTATCAATGACAGAAGGAGGGCGACCAGGTCTGGGAGCTGTTCCCACAGACTTTCGGCCATGTTTGAATTCAGGATGCCAGTGTTTTACAAGGTCATATGATGGGGCATTATCACCATAAGTTTCTTTCATTTCATCAAAGTCTCCTGTAGTGTGCGTTCTTTCAAATACAAAACCCGAATCACTGCTCGACATTCAACAGGCTCCATTTCACACCTGACTCAGTTCAAACACCTGTAAATCAGAAACTACAATTAGTTCAGAGCTGTAACTTGCCACATAACCCGTAGACATAGAAATCATTGCATATGCAAAATTTCAGCTAGATCAGACAACTGGAAGAATGTCAGGGGCATTACTTATTGCACGTCCCTCGTACTTCCTTTCAATAGTGCAATTACTTATATACGTAGCTCTTATTTGAACTCTAATTGAAATTTAACTTTCCTTGCGTCACCAACATTACATGTAATTTTCCATTTGTAACCTTATTTTACTCTCTCCCCATCTTGTATTGCTACAACAAATAAAAGTTCATTCTTGCTTGACTCATGTGTTGACATCGATCATTTTGCATATCTGTTTAACATTAGCACAACTTATTGTTTTTCTTTTTTTATTAAATGTAATCGTTTTACTCAATGATTAAGTATTTTAAAATAGTACTAATTTAAGTGAACGCTTTTTGTCTCGTAAATAAAAAATTATGCCGATTGTTCTTGACTTAATGTAAGGAAGCTCAACCTTAACCTTGCGTCATTCGTGTTATATTTTATAAAAAAAAAAACAGAACGGATATTATTAAGATGGGACTGTAACATTCATGCGTTTTATGATGAAAATAATGTTTCTATCCTTACCACAACAGAAAACGGACCGACTTAGACTCTAATGTATCTGCGTAGGCTCCTAATAATAATATTTGATACGTACATTTGATAACACAACCAAGTAAAGCAGATTCTTATAGCGACATACATTTTCGCATATCAAACAAGAGTGTCTTTTCTGCATGTGCGTACAGATAGGTGTATCAGAAATTTTGTAGGAATTTTTGACACCCCCTAACATGACACTGCGAATAAAATAATTTAAAAAACTCGTAATTTCTCTTTTAAAAGTGGGTTGTTTATTTTCTTTATGGATTATACTTTCAAAATAAACTATTAGAGTTGTTTTACAAGTAATAGAAATATATTTTTTTATTTTTTAAAAAACAGTAATGAAATTAATTGAATTTTACGATTTCAGTATTTTTCAATTTTTAAACTTTGAAAATCTATCAAAATTTTTGTATTGATTCAATTTTTACGATATTTTAAGGGTTAATGTGAAATCTTATGCTCTTTCCAATAAACCCAATATAATATTTTAGACAAACGTTTTTTTTATTCAGGCCCCTCCATTTTCAAGTGTCTATTAAAAAGAAAATAATTAATTTACTCATCAAAGTCCTATATATCGCAAATTGAAGATAAAAGACCAATAAATAATATATTCAAATTTAAAACAAAAACAAGTAATGTTGTTTTTAGAAATTTACCTGTAAAGTCCGAAGTTTAAAACCTTTTTTAAAACCATATTGTTTGTTTTTTCTTTTGTTTTTTTTTAATGAAACCTTGGTCATTGCTTCTTTAATTAAAAAAAATTATGGCTTGCATTCTATTTTTCGACTAGTTATGAGCTTGGAAAGACAGGGTGTCGAATTAATTCACGCTTCCAACGCTTGAAATGTCTATTAAAAAGTAAATAATTAATTTACTCACCAAAGTGTTATATATCACAAATTGAAGATAAAAGACCAATGAATAATATATTCAAATTTAAAACAAAAAAGTAGTGTTTTTAGAAATTTACCTATAAAGTCCGAAGTTTAAAACCTTAAAAAAATAAACAAGTTGTTTGTTTTTTGGGTTTTTTAATGAAACTGTAGTCCTTGCTTCTTTAATTGAAAAAAATAGGGTTTTAATTAATTTTTTCGAGGAGTTATAAGCTTGGAAAGACGGGGTGGAATTATTCAATATTTTTCACAAAATTTCTGACACACCTAGCGTAGAGATGATAGTGTCATTTTACACTTGTGCGTAACAGACAGCTCTATTAATGGAATATTTCACTGAAATTTGAGACTGAAGGTAATTTATTTTATAATAAGCTGTCAAATTAATATTCGTACGTAAGTTATCACCATCAAATCTTTTTTATATGGGATCACTTAATTAGTAAGAATTAATCTGATGCCGCTATTATTACATTGGAATAGCTGGAGACAAGACATGAAGCCATTTGATGTAAGGATATATAAGAATGAAACTGATTGCTGCAAAGACAATAGATGCGTATTGACCGTCATTTTGAAAACAGTGAGCAGGAAGACAGTTCCACAAGCTTACAGTCCTTAAAAAGAAGTTACTGGAATAGGATACTGTATTACAATGCATTAAAACAGCGTATTGATTGAGACCTTTATACCGACGAATTAAACGAGCTGGAACAAAAGAAGGACGGAATAGATCAAACAATTGGACCAAATTCCATAATATTATTCGTAGAAAAGACTGAGCCTAGCAACATAACGTCTGTGAGAGTGAAGTAGCTATGAACGAGGAAAGTGAGGATCCAATCAAATTATTGATAGGCTTCTGCAATTGACTAATAACTTTCAAATAGGACACAGATTCACTAGACCAAATATGTACTCTATACATTGTCATCTGGTAGACTTGTAGAGATAGAGAATAGCCTCGGTGTAAGAAAATGTGCGCAACAATAGAGAGAATCAATTTTAAAAAAAAGCAAAAAGCAACCGATTTAATATATAAACTCCAAAACATGTTTGATGAGAAAGAAAGACCAAAACGTTTAAGAGTTTATTTCTCATTGAGAGCAGAACACTCCATAAGAATCTCAGTAAAAAAGTGGCACGCCTTCAATAGTTGAGTCTAAACATAAACGAAATAAACCATGTTTATCCCAATCTATAATAGAACCCAAATCAACTTTTAGATCAACTACTCATTTCAACTGATCCGAGAATAATCGACGGGAAGCATACCAGAATAGTTGGTGGTGTTAGCAACATAAATGTTAACTTTGGTAATAATATCCTCTGGAAGGTCAGATAAATAGAAAAAAGAAGTGTTGGACCTAGACCAGAGACCTACGTAACAACGTCGATTGGATAAGACCATGAAGATACGCAATTAAAAGTTACTAACAAGCTTTGATTAGAAGGAAAATACCTAACAATATCAAGAACCTCGACGTTTATGCAAAAGACTAGGATACTAGACTCTGTCAAACGCCTTTGAAATGTTAAGCTCAACGCCTCTATACTCGCCTGAATTATCCAAAGAACGAACAGATTCGTTCGATTATCGTAGTTAATAGATCATCTATTGAACGAAAACCACGAAAGCCATACTGAACCTTACTAAAGAAGTCCAGATGTATCAGATAATGAATACGCCTGCTGTTGACAAACTTCTCAAAAACTGTACTAATAATAGAGAGAAGACCAACAGGATCGTATTTAGTTGAGTCATATCTATCAGCAGCATTTTTAAAGAATAAGCATCATAAACAACTCCGTCTAAGGGAATGGAAATATTTCTGGAGAGTAGAATGTTGACCTTGGATTTACATTCTTGTTTTCTTTATTTTGTTCTTTAGTGCTCATATTTAATGCGCAATGTTTCTGACAATGGGGAAAAGAATTGCCGTTTTCTGTGTCAGAATCCATCCATATTACTGTTATAGTTGAAGTAATTTTAGCTACTTACATTAAGTGGCTTTATTCTCTGTATGGACGGCATTCCATAGAAAAAGAACCAAGATTCGATCTTTTCTATTTCGAAATAAAGTTTATAGAATCAAAGAATGATGGTCAATTAATTAAAACAGTATAATTTAAATAAATACATTTAAAAAGTGTCATTTCTGTGTTGAAGAACATTTAATTAACAATCATTTTAACGGTGAAAATATAGTATCTTATACGTATTGTGTTAAAGGAAATTATATTTTTATGCATTTAAATGCATAAAAGTCATGTTCGTTTAATTTAGTTTATGAATACTAGCAGGACCCGTGAAAATTCTACAACGGCATCTTTCATATGTAATATATTACTGTTTGGTATTTTGTAGAGCTTCAGCGTGAATAGATGCCCCGCGATATTATTGTAACCCTTCTGTTAAAATTGTAAACATATTTATATAAGTAATCAGGTTAATATAGTGTCAGAATATATTTGGTTATTACGGTTTATCTCCAATTTTTTATAGAAGTATTTGACATATTTCCATCGTATGGACGCCCAGCGCGAACGGAAACCTCCTGGTATCATTATAGCATTCTTAAATAGAAAAGATAATACACTCGGATCCTAACCAGAAGACCAAAAATATATCTTTTAGTTTCGCGTACATCTCAAAAGGGACATCACTATTTAATTATTTTATTTTACATTGCGTGTTTTTTTGAAGGGGAGATCCTATTAAAAAGGAGGATTAAATTAGCGTATCTATATACTAATATTTTAATGTTCGTAGTACATTATAAACTTCTATCCTCCTTTTTTTATAAATAGGATCTCGCGACCGAATAATTTATTATCTGGAAACACGGATGTATGTTGAAGATCTTACGGTATTCTTATATAGATATATAGATATATAGAGGACAGTGCCAATTATATTTAGCAAATGTGATTTTTCTAATAGCATTCACACTGACAGACATTCATGATTTCAAAATGAATATTATTAAGATTACATTAACATGTATTAATCAAGAAATCATCGTGGAATTTCGAAGGCCATCTTCAGCGTAAGAATGAACTTTAATTTCCATTCGCAAACGTTATCGACTTATATTTATATCAATTTACACTAAACACATTGTTATCTACTCAAGTCTCATTGCAAAATTATTATATATAAAACACGTATTTTCACGATTTCATATTCAACCGCCACCATTTTGGGCAGTAATGTTACAATACAGACGACAGTTTCTGCCAGTTTTCATGTGTTTATTGTTAAAGTATAACTTGTAATTTTTCTTCGAAAACTATTTTCATTAATAATTAATTTTATACTTTATCATATTTCATAATTTTGGGATATTTTACAATTTTCAACATTGCAATGACGTTGATAGCATTGGATTAAATTGAACATTTCGATTTTCGATTTTCGTTCTAATTCGGTAAGAAGCGCATAAATACGTAAGATAATAACATTTTATTCAAAAACTCTTCCATATCAACCAGACAAGAATATGTTGCACGCTTGAATGAACTGGCTTTATTTGCTAATTAAATGTTCGATTATATATGATAGTCACCCGTTAAACATCAAAAATAGATCCGTGCTTATGTTTAAGTTACGTGTTCATTGGCTTCCTCGAATTCACATTCGTTTATAAAACTACAGAATAGTTATCTCCTTTAGTTATCGTCTTTTCCTTTTTTAATTGTTTTTGTTACCTTTGCCTTTTTTAGATACGTCCAAATATGTATGTAAGAGTCTGTCACTTTGTCGGTTGTAAGTTCAATCTGTCACATTTACATTTGGAATACCATTTGCATTGCAGTGTTAATTGAATAATCTCGTCTTATGTTGCATGCGTCATTGCAACATTAAAAGAGGCACTGTTGGTTCCTACGTCCATTAGAATATTGTTTCTAGACTTTTTGATAACCCGTGTTATGTGAATTATCTGGAATGCTGTCCTGATCATGGGTGTTATTTTTAAACGTTTCGGTCGATATTAGCTCCGACCTTTTTCATGTGTATTTTGAACTCAGGTATTTTTCTATCAACTCGGGAATCTTTCAGTCAAATTCTGGAATCTGCACGAAATTTCAAATGCAGCCTATTATGTAATCCACGGGGGGGGGGTGACATGCTCTTTTTTCGTTAGCCATGTGTGGGTAAAACCCCCAAGTAATTCGCAATTGTATTTTGAATGCCGTCCGCACGGAGAATTAGACCTCAACATTAAGAAAAATGTAACAACAGAATTTGACCAAATATTTAATCTACTAAGCAACGGACCCTCGCGAAATGCTGCTCTCGTTGATTAAATAAGGGGATTGGTTCGAAATTTACGCACATTACCGTGTTTAAAAGAAATATTCCCGAGTTAAGAAAGATCGAGGTTACATCGATTAAAACGTTGTGTAACTAATTCTCAAGTGGTCGAAATAATTAAAATAATACGGTTTGCAAGTTGAAGTTCAAGTTCAAGATAGAAAGTAGGCATTAAAAATTGATGCATCTTAAGAAGAGCTGCTCTTGCGTATTTTTATTTGCGTTTTATACTTAAGTGTAAAGCAAACGTTTGGCGCATGTAATTCTGATGAAAATAATTTGCATTTTCTCGTTTGTAGTTAATACTTTCCAAATTTGGCGGTAAATGTTCCATACGAAAAAGACAAAACGTAGTTATATAGCCGCGTCTAAAATCTTTGCACACATTTATCTAATATATTTCAGCTTTTATGGTTAATAGTACTTACATTTTATTGATTTTTCTCAGATTTCATTGATGTGCGGTAAAAAGTTTAATAAGAATAAATAAATATCGAATGAAAATAAGGTAAGAAACAAACAGCAGATGAATCGATAAGCGATACTGAAAATTCAAATTAGATATAATAAATTTCTGCATCATAAATTATTAAATGAAATATATAAAAACTCACAGATGAATAAAAGCGACCATCGGCTCTATATTGAAAACACACACACACACACACACACATATATATATATATATATATATATATATATATATATATATATATATATATATATATATACTCTACACTGGGCCTTGATAAGTGGTGATGACTATGTAAAGAAAAACATTTGAAATTTTAGATAAAGGATACATACATAATATTGTGGTAAGCTTGTTTCAGTTTCATAAGTTTGGGGGCGAAAATTTGACTACCAAGAGCTCAAAGTTGAAAGAGTTGACCTTTGCGGACTCTACAACGCTCCGCCACCAATTTTGATTTACAAAACTTGAGATTTTAGATGTAGGTTACCTTGACATGAGTCAACCTTTTGATATAAACATATGCAGATAAAATTATGAACAGTACATAGGACCCGAGCAAAGCCGGCCTGAACTGCTAATATATATATATATATATATATATATATATATATATATATATATATATATATATATATAAATGTTTAGAGTAAAAGAATTTAAATACAGTTTTGAAAATAATAAGCGGAAGCTTCTCAAGAACTCTTTCGGCTATCATCTCATCAGGAGAAAATCGATAGCGTACAAAATAATATTGTGTCGAAAATAAAGGGTTCTAATGGGGAACTTATTAAATGTGCCAAAAGTACGGGGACACTAAAATAAATTTATTAACGTTTAAAAATGGATTAAAATATTGGCACAACGAGGGAGAAAAGAACGGGAGAAAAGATTCAAAGTTCCCCAAAGAGAAACAATGTGTTGGTTGTTTCCTTTTGCCGGCACAAAGAAGGTTGACGCACCGCAATAGAGACAGACTTCAAAATCTTTGAATGGTTTTTGGAGACCGCTCTATTTAGCACCTCGAACCATTCTATTTTATATCTATCGGCACAGCACGGGTTGTCAACCAAATGCTGGCCTTGGACTCGGCTATTGGCCTCTGATCTCGATCGCGTGGTTCAGTGGGGGAAGACGTGGCTGGTTACCTTTAATGCATCTAAAACCAAACTTCTATCTTTACATCATCAACGCTCTGGTCCCAATCTGGCATCAATTGAAATGGATGGCTCTCGTCTAGGAGAAGCCGCATGTTTCGACAAGCTTCTGGGCTTGACCTTCACTCCTGATCTGAAATGGAACACGTACATCAAGTCTGTTGCCAAGGTCGCTGGAAAGATGTTGGGATCCTTCTACCACTCCGGAAGATATCTCACTACTGATGCAATTCTCTATCTATATAAAAGCCAAGTACGTCCAAGGATGGAATACTGCTGCCATATCTAGGCAGGAGCTGCTGAAAACAGCCTATCCTGCCTTGACAGAGTACAAAATAGACTTCGTGGCTTAGTGGGGGATGCCCTTTTCTCTTCCCTGCAACCTCTCTCCCACATAAGACAATTGCAAGCCTATCTTTGTTTTATCGTTATTTTCATGGCAGGTGCTCGTCTAAACTCCAATCTCTGCCCCCCTCGCCAATCTTTTACAAAAAAACACCCATCTAGCTGAATCCACTGTCAAAAACTTTCCCCACTCTTTATCTATGCCTGAATCAAAACGTAGATTCCATGAACAAAGCTTATTTCTTAGAACTGCACGCCTGTGGAACTCTGTTCCGTCTGCCTGCTTCCCATCTGACTACAAGCTGGATTTCTTCAAGTCCAACGTAAACAAATTCCTGATGAACCGCCCCTTTAAGAAGGCACTTTATTAAATCTCCACACGAACGTACTGTACTTAAAATAACCCTTATCCTTGAGTGGCTTCCGGGCCTTGATTAGTGGTAACCGCCTTGTAAAAAAAAAGAAGAAAATTACGCATCCCTAATAACTATTATTATTATATTATATTATCTATCATTACTCCATAATTCTTATATGTCTACACCCATCTACCCAAAACTCCTTTAGCATTGTCACCCTCAGTCTACCATTCGGTTTATTTTCAGCTGAGACTATTAAAACACTAATACTATCACCTCATAGAATTTCACCTCTTACATTAATACTCCTACTACCACTCATAATAACCTACATTGTGTTTAAGCATTGTTATTATCTAAATTACCCCATCAAAAATATATAACCTTAGGATACCCTTTATTTTATGTAAATTACCTCTACACCTACAACACATAGCTTTAATAGCAACTTTTTTTCAACCAAACTACCCATATCCGCCTTAGAATTTTAGCACACGCGAAATCTGCATACATTAAACATACTATTACAAATATGCTATATACACCCATCTATTATGTAACGCAAACTACACTCCTCCTATATCACAGAAACAACTTGTAGCTCCACTAAACAGTTTTAATAATATCCTAATGATACTATCGCTATACGTCTCATCCCTATCACGTTGCCGTTTCTCCCCACTGCTGCTGTGAAGCATTAGGCTTCGAAATGCCATGGCATAAAAAGTTCCCACTTACCCAATACCCCTAAATAAATGTGCACCCTTTGGATTAAATGGATAATCTATATATCTTAAAAGTTAAAATGGCTGTCTGTATATGTTTCTGTGTATATTTTTCTACCAAAAATTTCTGTCATATGTCGATCTGAAGACTCGAGATTGAGGAGTATTGAGATCTAGGAAAAGTTTTTAGTCGGTTTTGGGCCACAAACTTAGCTGTCATGTGGCTATGGTTCAACGATTTAAACTTTGAAAACTCTTCCAAACTCTTCCGACAATTTTTGGTCTAAACATTGAGAATTTTAGATGTAGGTTATCTGGACATAGATAACATTTTATGCGAGCCTAAAAAATAAATGCTTAAAAGTCAAAATTATGGTTAAATTTTGAAGAAATTTGACCTCTGCGGTTTCTACCAAATTACTCAGTCAATTTCATGCTAAACATTAACATTTTACATAAAGGGTATTCAGAGATAGGGCAAGTTTTTTAATCGGTCTGGGTCGAAAATTTTAGCTGCTAAGTGGTCAAAGTTCAAAAGATTGTATCTTTGCGGTTTGTACCAAATTCATCTGACAATTTTGGATCTAAAGACTTGAAATTTAAGATGTGGGCAACTTTGACATGGGTAAAACTTTTTATTTTAATTTGATACCAAAACAATAAATGTTAAGGGGTCTAAATTGGGATTAAAGATTAAGAAAATTGACCTCTGCGGTCTCTACGAAATTACTCATGTTGGTCTAAACATTTAAAATCTTACATAAAGTTTATTCACAGAGAATTTATAAATAGTACCTAGAGCTCGAACAAAGCCGGGCTGAACTGCTAGTTCTCTATATATTACTATATAGTTTTTATACTTTCATTTTCTTTTCTTGTTTACCTCTCTCTCTCTTTCTCCCCTACTCTCTCTCCCCCCTCTCTCTCTCTCTCTATATATATATACATATATATATACACATATATATATATATATATATATATATATACTAGCAAAAGTACCCGTCGTTGACTGGGTTCAAAAACAGCCTACAGAAAAATGGACTCTGATTTATGAAAGTATGATAGGTTATGAAAAGGATGGGTTGTAAAGACATAGCTTCGAATTTGGAGGTATCAAAACCAAAGCAAAATATGATGAAAGTAAAAATAAAATAGATAAACGCCATAATCTATTATACCATACCTGTTCACACTGCAACACTTATCACAATATTCTCTGGATCTATATTTAAACCGTGTTAAACTTTGTGACATATTTCCATTCTATGGAGGTCAGGCGCGAACGAACATTCCATAATTTTATTATACCATATTTCTCCAAACTGAAACAAAATTATCAAAGTATACTTACGCAGATAGATATGAAAAGTCTTTATTAAAGTTTGTGGCTATTTGTGGATATATTTCTATGGTGGCCAAGCGCGAACGGAGACCCCACAATTTTATTATACCATCCGTATTTAAGTTAAAACATACTTATCAAAATATTATCGTGTACATCTATATCAAAAAGATTTGTAAACGTTTTTTTTTTAATTTAAATGTGTTATTTCGATACTTTGTGGACTAGGCGCGTACGCAAACCTCACAATTTTAATGAATCATTATGCTAGATCAAACATACCCATTGTTGTTTCTCGATACATCTTCTATCATTATATGTGATCAATTTTCTATAATAGTCAACCATATAGGAGCCTATTTATGACCAGACACACACACAGACGTTTACCTATATATATATATATATATATATATATATATATATATATATATATATATGCATGCCCCCCTGTAGCCTTGCCAGACCACTAATATTTAAATTGCTAATATTGTAAAAGCATCTTTTAGAACATATTATATTCCATTAAGTATCGTCGTCGAATACATTTCAAATGACACAATAGAAGTAACAAATTAAGAGAATATCGCGAATTAGATTGTAAGCGTGCTTTTGGAACTATCCAGTTTTTGCTTCTACGTCTATTGACTTCACATGTATGGTTGCCTTTTGAAATTGCTTTCTTTTCTCCAGCATTTTGTTTATATTTTCTCACATGAAAAGGATATGTGCAAAAATTAATAAAAATTTTCGAGCCAGATACTTTATTTAAATATAATACTCTCTCGCTCTTGCTCTCTCTATCTCTCTCACTCTTTCTTTCCCTCCCTCCCTCCCTCCCTCTCTCTCTTTCTCTCTCTCTCTCTCTGTATATATATATATATATATACATATATATAAATTTGGAGATATTCATAATTTATAACATTACAGAATAGTACCATGAAATTGTCCCGTAAGAAAGACGACATGATTCCATTTCTGTTTGATGAAAATCAGGTTTCCTTTTGTATTGCAGACCATCTACTTGTTTGACAATAGTGTACAAATCCCAAAAGCAATAGGAACGTTTTATTATGTCTAAAAATGGCATGCTGTTCAACGAGCGAGACCAGAGATACGCCCCTGAACAACTCATGCTCTCTACCGATCCAAGTTATGGCAACAGGGCCATTGCCAAGACCATTAAAATGAAAATTCGTATTGCGCAACGTTTGAGGGCACAGCTCAACGAAGTCTTCTGCCAGGATATTTGGTGTGGTTTCAAGTGAGGGCCACATCAACACACCTGATATCTTCGAAATCTGCTTGAAAGTCAACACTATGTACCTGAATATGTTGAAGAGTGTGGTGAACCCCTGTTGCAATCGGGTGGCTGCTGGCAGATCCTGGGTGTGACAGCAGAATACATCGCCGATCTCTCGTAATTTACACACTATAGAGCTATTTGCCAAACTTCTGTATTAATTTAAGATATTATATATGCATATATACAGTAGCGTCCACAAGTTAAGGAACGGTCGATAATTTTTTTGAATTGTTTCTAACTTTATCTATGAAAAAGGAAACATATTGTTCGGTGAATTTTCCAATGTTTAATAATGGTAGTCATAAAAATATATATTTTTGATTTGTGATTTTGAATACATATTTGTTATTTACATATAAATAAATTTAACTAAATTACAGGTGTCCAAAATTTAAGGAATGCGGAAAATTAATACACGCATTAGAAATTTTAATAACTTAACAAAATGGCGGCTCCGAATATTCGAAAAAATCTATACAAGAAAAACAGCTTATTTGTTACGATTATGATGAAAAAAAACCTCCATAGGAGGGATTACTATAATATTTAAAAAATCTAAAAGCGTTGTTTTTCGGGCTATTGAAAATAGAACAAAAAGATTCACCATTTAGGGAAAAGAAACACTCAGGCCAAGCTTGAATAGCAACTAACAGAGAGATAGAAAAATCACTCGATCATCTCGAAACTGGACAAAAATTTCTCGACAAACGGTCTCACAACAATTAAACGAAGTTGGATTATTTTCAAGAAGTCCATGCTCAAAGCCTTTAATTTCTATTACAAATGAAAAGGACAGATTGTTATTCGCCGAAAAACAATTGCTTTGGGGAGAAAAATTTGGGAAAAGGTTCGTTTAAGTGATGAATCTAAATTCAATCTTTTCGGATCAGACAAAAGTCAACATGTCAGAAGAAAAAATGGAGAAAGACTGTCCCCTAAGTGTGTTAAGTGTACAGTAAAATTTGGGGGGGGCATTATAATGGTTTGGGGCATGATATCACCAAAAAGAACTGGCCCCCTTTGTGTGGATTCATGGAAAAGTTAATGATTGAATCTACAGAGAATTGATTAGAGAAAATGTGGTTCCTAATCTGTTTGATTCTGATATCTTTATGCAAGACAACGCACCGTGCCATAAAGGGAAATAGTTTTAGAAGGAACAAATAGATCCAATATTTGCGTTATGGATTGGCCAGCTCAGAGCCCCGACCTGAATCCAATTGAACATGTTTGGAAAATTATTAGTGATAAGATCACAGAAAAAAACGAAAAAAAAATTGATTATGTATACGAATGTATAGAAAGACTTGGAGTAATATCTCACTTATAACATGTGAACGATTGGTTCTGTCTTGCAGAAAAGATGCCATAGTGTGATTGAAAACCAGGGGCTTTTCACTAAATACTAAAACGATTCTTTATTTTTCATTAATAATTTCCTCCGTTCCTTAACTTTTGGGTACTTGTAATTTAATTACATGTATATATATGTAAAAAACTAATATGTATTCAAAATGATTTTTTTTTATTTAACTACCATTATTAAACATTAGCAATTTACCAAAAATTGTTTTTTCCTGTTTCATAGATAAGGTTAGAATCATTCAAAAAGAATGGTCGACTGTTCCTTATCTTTTGGACGCTACTGTACATGTGTGTGTGTGTGTTGAAGATATAACAGAAGTAATGTCTATAAATCTATATAACATTGAAACATAACTGCGAGCAACAAAAATGGATAGCTGTAGTAGTTAATAAATAAGGACTGAAAAGGATTTAATATTGAAAATCAGTTAAAGGAAAAAGAATAAACTGAAATAAAAACTGTCGACCAACAGGGAATAAAGTAAGAAATAATAAACATGACCAATAGAAAAGCTAAATGGCTAAAGAGAAATAGAATAAAGTGATAACGAAGAAGATAAATATATTCTACAGAAAACAAAACATTGTACAAGAAAAGAAAGAAATAAAAAAAGTGCAAAGTGATGTGATCGAAGAATCCGCCAAGATAAAGCGTATTGAAGAGGCAGATAAGAACATGTCCCAATGGATCGTCCTCGGTAGCAAAGGTGAACTGGCAGAGCGGTGCCAGAAACAAAGTGAATAGCAAGACATTTAGAACGCCTAGAATCATGGTCCAATCTTCACCCGGTGACCGGAAGGAAAGTAGCGAAAACATTGTAAGTCGTAGCGTCTACTTTGGCCAAAACGCTTGCTACGCGAATGCGATAAATAATGTCGACTTACTGAGATGGTGAGTTGTAATTGTTTTAAGGAGGCAGTTGCTATGATAACAACGATGAAGACATGATTTTGATTATGATGATGCTCGTGGTGGTGGTGGTGGTGGTGGTGGTGGTGGTAAGGACGAGAAAGAGGAGGAAAAAGGAAGAGATAAAGTGAAGGAGGACGATTGAACGTTTTCCATACATTGATGTCAACTATAACCTGGCGTTAAAGGCATGTTTTTTTAATGTCATATCGATGATTATGATGCTTCTGCGATTCACTAAAAACAAAAAGAAGGATGCTGGTGATGATAGTGACTTAGACAATATAGACAGTGGTATACAAGTTCCTGGTAGATGTCATAGTAGACCAGGTAGGCGTTTTACACATGGCTAATATAGTGGCAAGTGTAAATATGTTATTTACCTGTGTAGAAAGAAAATCGATCCTATTCTTTCGCAACAGATGTTCCAATATAATCACATAACTGTATATAAGCGTTTCTGTATGGATACAGAATCAAGTTAGATAACCGAAGTTAAGCTACGATGAGCCTGTTTGGTATCAGATGTGTGAGCATTTAGGAATACCAAGCGCTGTATGTAGGAAAACATTTACATTTTGCAAGAACTACAGAAATCGAATGTCACAATCTTCCCTGAGTAGAATGATTTTGAATTTTATATGCCAATGAAACGTCCGCCTTTGGAGGAAATTAGGTTAACTCGTTTAGTTTAAGCGTTGCCTCGGTGTGTAGTTTTTTAAATTTTGGACTGTTAAGATAGTGATATAGATGCTATCATCAATATGAAGCGTGGAATTATTGGTTGTGCTGTTAAGATGTGTAGAACATTAGATCATATGTTACAGTTGAAACATACCTATAGATAGATCATATTATAGTACGCACTCTAAGGGGTAGCACAGAAAAAGGATTTGTAAACAATAATTGTTAAACAATAATTGTTAAACAATAATTGTTAAACAAGTTTAGATATTTTTTAATTTTCATACATTTTTATAAACAGTTAATAATGAATTAATATTCTATAATATACATTTTTATTTCGTATTTTCTTATTTTCCTTATATTTTCCTCATATTTTTGGCGTTAGTAAAACGTCTGATCGTAATATTACACAGGTTAAAATGCAGACACTCGCAAGTAAACAAAGACGCAAAAAGAATTCAACTCGCTTTTTAACAAGTTGAAATAACATACATTTATTTACAGGTACTTTTCAGAATAACGCCTTTA
Organism: Euprymna scolopes; assembly: GCF_053919585.1. Taxonomy (NCBI): domain Eukaryota; kingdom Metazoa; phylum Mollusca; class Cephalopoda; order Sepiida; family Sepiolidae; genus Euprymna; species Euprymna scolopes. The sequence continues at coordinate 121,246,789 of NC_136490.1, read as the reverse complement.
CTCTTATCTAAAAGTCATCTCGTAATCCAATGTGCTTAACATGAATCAGTCATGTCGACCACGTGGTACCCTATTCCTGTCCGGCCATGTTTAGCACGCGTATTTTCTTGTCGCTTTCACGCAACCGTGTCACACGTCTTATTTTCTAAGTTTTTAACGTAATCATCGGTCTTTTTAGGTCCTTCCTTCTTTGTGGAGATGTCACCTTGCACATGGCTCGGTATTTGAATACGTTAGCTGTTGCTTTATCTGCCATACGCGCGTTCGAGCTCTGTTACATTATGTCTCTAATGTAGTACATGTTGACCTTAACCAAAAATCCAAAGAAGCATAAAACGAATCTTCTTATGGCTAAGTATTTTGAAATGGAAAACAATTAAATGGAATGGGTATTATTGTATCGATCACTTTGTTATACTACCGTCCTTATTGGAATCATCACTTCATTCATCATCCCTTTTTATAATCGCTTATTTCAATCTTCTCTTTTATAGTTTGTTTATTACATTTGATTGTTAATTAACAAAGGAAGAGAGAAAAGAGAGAGAGACGGAAGTAAGCACGATATACATTGTATAAAATATAAGCTGATGTTTTACACAACGTACATTGAAAGTGTGATAGCGTGAAAGAAAGAGTTATGACTTAGTAAGTAAATTCTAAACAAAGATCAGAATGATTTTATTTTCACAATGATCACCACTTATCAAGGCCCGGAAGCCATTCAGGGATAAGGGTTATTGCAAGTACATTACGTTAGTGTGGAGATTTGATGAAGTGTTTACTTAAGGGGGCGGTTCATTAGGAATTTTATCAAACAGAACTCAATCCAAAGACTAAAGAATAATTACCAACGTATTTTGTGGGGGTAATATATAACTATATTGTTAGTGTGCTCAAATTAAAGATAACAATAAAATCTTCCACTGATTATAGACTGAGTGTATATGTCTCTTGGCGTTGCAAAAATTATGCAACATTTATGTACATTTTGCAGTCGGGCTGACGTATAATCACACCATTTATTTGCTGCATTCGTTTTTCTTTCAATATATTTCGTTTTCACTAAATATTCAATTGTGTCTTTCTGTTGTACACTTATCGGTTCACACACACAGACACACACGCATATATATATATATATATATATATATATATATATATAGATATATAGATATATATATATATAGATATATATATATCTTCTCTATATAAATAAAATGAACTCATTTTTTCCCGTCTGATTTTGACATTTATAGGATTAAAAATCAAGATATTTCATGCAAATATAATATGCACAAACGGCAGAACAATATCTGAGGTGTGTTATAGGCTTATTATTTCCCAAATTCCTCGATAATCTTAGATTTCTATACTTTTTCTGCTGAGAAGTCACGGCCAAAATCGGTTAAGATCAATGGAAGTGGTAAAATATTTTCTCTCTTATAAATTCCTCCTCCCCCTGCCACCACTTAACACCGTTTGGGGATCGTTCACAAGGAACAGTTGAGAAGAGAACACCGGTTTGGCTTCGTAGTTCTTTCATGTGAAGTTATTTAAAATCACTAAACTAAGCTGCAGTGCTCTGTGGTGTAGTGGTTAGCGTGCTGGACAATTCACATTATATTTTCACGTTCGCGCCGACCTACCGTAGTCGTTTTTTTTTTGTTTTTTTTAACAACTGGAATGGACTTTTCTTGGTGGCCGAACTGCTAACGTTGCAGATGGTTTTTTTTTTTTTTTTTCACACTTTATTTTCCTACTTTTACTCATGACTCCGGGTTTGATCCTTCCTACTTACCTACCATAACATTTTTTAAAACTCCCCCCCCGTCCCGGAAACAAACACTCGGGCAACGCCGGGTACCCCCGCTAGTATATATATATATATATATATATATATATATATATATATATATATATAAGCGAGATAAGACACTGATAGAATTCGGATGAAAAATCCTGATAGATATTACTTGAAGGAATACTTTCACGGTGATCTTAGCCAAAAAGGAAAAGTTCAATATTTAAGAATAAAGCAATATATAAGTTTGGTGGTTAAATTTTAAATTCTGAAATGTATATATTACGAAGCCACGGACATACATGTACTACTAGCTGTACCCCACGTATGCAAATGACCAAAGCGTTGCGTGGGGTAATGTAACAACGAAAAAAGCGAAGGAAAACAAAAGCAGAGAGAGTTCTACTTACGTGGGGGCGACAGAGATCGGGCAGCACATGCCAGCACACGATAACCGTCCAACGCCCCGGTGGTATAGACGACATTGAAACGATGCCTCGAGACGGCAGTTTATAAACCACATAGCAAATGAGAGCAACGGTAAAAAAAAACAGAATTAGAGGTGATTTGTAAACTACGGTTAATAAATACCCTTTTTGAATGAAAAAAGCGGAGCCGATTTTTTTTCCTTTATAACTCCCCTTGCATACAAGTTATTGGATCTGAGTTAAAATGTAATGGCTACGTTATACACGCGCACACACACACAAACACACACACACACACACACACATATATATATATATATATATATATATATATATATATATATATATATATATATATATATATAAGCATGACAGAAATGAATAAACGCGTATAGAAACACTTTATTTCAATAAACATATAATTTGTAAAACAAAAATATGAATGGTTACAAAATGAATAACTAATATTTGGTTTTCATTCCCTTTGCAGTTTTTAATGCTAGGACTCTTCTAAGCATGACATTGATCAGTTTACGGATATTATTTTTAGTAATCTTCTGCCATATCAAACGCATTGATGCTAAATGTTCAGGCTTAGATGATGGCTTCTTTTACCTTTTGCGAATGTTCCAGTTTAATATACCCTAAATGTTTTTAATTCGGTTCATATCCGGCAACTGACTTGGCCATGGGAATTTTGCCTTAACCAAGATTGTCTTTGCCCTAGTAGAGTGACAAAATCTATAAATCGGAATTAACTTTACATTTTACCACTTGAGTATATTGGTAGGAATCCATCATGTAATATTGGAACATAGTTAGTAGAATTGATGTATTTTTCACACTCCATCAGATCTGTGCAACCATCACTCAAAATTACGTACTATACCATAACTGAGCAAGTCCTATGTTTCAGCATTTGCTGCAGTCCTTTTTAAGTCAAACTCTTGCTGGGGGAGCCTCCACAACCATAACCTTCCACTGTCCGGAAATAATTCAAATGGAGTTTGTAGAAAATACCATATATCTGCTCACCGTCTCACGAGCCCAATCTTTTCTGCGCTTTATATTGGCAGAACGAAGAAGTTTCATTCTCGTAGTCTACCATAGTACCCCAGCTTGTGGAGATACCTGACAGCTATTTCTGGATTGACATTAGCTTTTGTTGCAAAGTCAGAGGCTTTTCCCAAGGATCCTCTTCGACATTTCTTTTCACAAGACGTAAGGTTCTTTCAGAGGGCACGAGTCGATCTGAATGGGGTTTTGTGCACTTTTTGTCCTCTTTTGTAAATTGTATGCTCACTCTATTAAAAGTAGAAATGGGCATTGAAAGATTTCAACCTATTTTGCGTTTACTAAGACTAACGTTAAGGTTATCCATGATTCATCCTCACAAAGTATCTTATAGGTATGATGATCCTTTAGTGTGTTGTGTGCTTCAATGTTATAAGATAACATTTTAATGAGATACTGTAAGTTACTTCAGCACTATTCTTACCTGTAAATATAAATAAGCATATATTTTTTCTGCCATGTCTATGTATATATAGGAGTAAAATTTTAACAGAGACTAATATTGATTAAGTCAACATTTGTATAATAGTAGATGATTCGCATTATTTGGCTGCATCCGGTTACTGTTCTCATCTTGAGTGTGAATTTCATAACATTTCGGTCTGAACTTCTTCACGTGTACCTTGTCGGACGTGGGAATGTTTCTGTCGAACTCGGGTATTTGGACGGAATTTCGAGCGGAACCCTTTATTTCCTTTACGGAGGTAGCATGTTCTTGTTTCGTCAATCATGACTGGATACAGGTCCTAAGTAATTCGCAGTTGTATTTTTTCCCTCGGCCACACTGAGAATTGAACCTTCCACCTTCCGCAAGGACCCGTGGCGCAGTGGTTAGAGCACTTGGAAAAATCAATTGTACAGTGATATTCTCCTGAAGGTTGAAGATTCAATCCTCTGTGTTGGCGAGCGAAAAATACAATAGCTAATAAAGTAGGACCGCTATCCAGTAATGGCTGACGGAACAAGAGCACGTACCTCCGTGAATAAATAAAGTATTCCGCTCGAAATTCCTTTCAAATTCCCGAGTTCGACAGAAGCATTCCCGAGTTCGTCAAGATAACCGTAAAGAAGGTCGGAGGTAACATCGATCGAAACGTTGTGAAAATCACATGAAAGCTGAGAGCAGTAGCCCGATAGATTAAAATAATGCGTAAAACCAATCATCATCTCCCAAATTCAGAAGCATCATAGTAGATTATATTTTTCGCCGTATAACGATAACCTTGGACAATGGTGACATTTATAATCGTAACAAAATGTGTCTAAAAAGGTGAATTACCTGGAGTAGAAAAACACGTGGAAACAACAATTCATTGAAAGGGGAGCAAAAGTTTGGATTCTGTAAATAAAAGGGGAACAAAAAACGAATAATAAAGAAAGACACAACCAAGGTGATAACGGCAAATTACGAAAATAATATACCATAGTAAAAAAAATGAACAGAAAAAAGAAAGAAATGTATCAAAGAACTAAATGGCGTTAGACAAAGATGATTGGGCGAGTTGAAAAAGTTCGTCAGATATTAGTCTCTTTGACAAAAAGGTTATAAATCTTGTGTTGCCATTGTCTGCAAGTTTTCGCTTTTCGCATCGGTAAACGCGAAACAACGTGTGTTTGGCTTTAAGAAGCGTTCTATTCAATGGCTTAATAAAGGGTAATACGTATGAATAGGTTCACCTTTTGTTAAACGACATTACCTTTGTGATTGTTTAGTTGGATAACTCTCTGAGTTTAATCGTTCTTCCATTAATCTCATCACTCAGGTGTAATTAAAGAATATGGCTAATTGAAAGTAATATAATACGATACATTTCCTGAACATTTTCATTATATTATTTGTTTTTATTATGGTGCCGATTTTATTCTGGATATTCTATGTTTAACTACATTTTTATTTCGTCCGAATATACGCGAATGGATTGCAAATTGTATTGTCATAATCACTGAGCTCATGCATTCAGAACCTGAAGGTTTCATCTCTCTGTTGCAGATATTAAGGGTGTGAAACTTTGAGATAGCAGCCATTGTCATGGACATATGTAAGAAACAGAGATACATCATAATTATTCTTGGCAAAGTTCATCAGGAGTAATGGTGACTATGTAGAAAAATAAAGTATGCAGCACAATAGGTTGCTCGTTTTTATGGTATCACTCCCATCTTCCTACCTATTAACGTTTTTAAGTTAAAAATAATAGGATACATTACTTTTCGAACGGCCTTCATATGACACAGTGCGCTCAAGACGGCCCTACACAGCGCATCGTTTATCGCTGGCGAATCTGTATTGAGAATAGTCGTTGTTATGTAGAAAAATAAATTCTAGAGAACAAATCTCGTTCTTTTCAATGGTATCATTTCCATCTTCGTAGCTCTTCAACCTTTTGAATGAAAAATAGGTTTTACTTTTAGAACTACCCTCGTATAAGCCATAGAAACATCTAAATCGACTATGACTCTTCTGTTTTCCGATATTCTCACTAATTATCTGTAAGGTTAACGGTTACCCTGGGAATAAATTCAGCGATTTTACAGCTCTTTGTTTTGCCAAAGACTGGAAGTTTTGATTAATTTTACGCGTTCATGGAACCAGAAGACATATTCGCGAAGCTTCTAGGGATCCAAAAACATTGTGAAAATGACACTATGTATCCACTCACTTGATGTTCGGGATACGGACTTTGTATTGTATTTAAAAATATCATTAAAATTCAAGAGGAGTTCAACATATGTTCACTAGTTACGTTATCGCGAGAACACAGCGTGATTTCCGACAGTGATCTAAAGAAATTTAAAGAGGACTACTAAAAACACTAGAGAAAACTGCAAGCTTAGTGTCAAAAGTACAACGTCTTATTTCCTAACTAAACATTGAAGAAGCTAAGAAGAATGCACCAAAGAATGTAAAAGGAGCGACCATTTGGGCTTAAGAATTTAGTTTCTTACTCCCATTAACAACAAAGTTATGACAGAAATTCAATGATGTATCTCTGCTTATGGAGCTAGCCTGTGACGATTTGGAGTCGTGCATTGTCAATAACTACAATAGAGAGAGATGAAACTTACAGGTTATAAACGCATCAGTTCAACCTTCATAACAATTAAATTTGAAATTCAAACCGATCCATTCGAACGAAATAAAAAATATCAAGCATTATTTTTGGAACGCCCGACCTATCATTTTTTTTAAATGAATAAACACGGGTAATGATTTTTTTTTTGTGAAATCTAAATATTTTTATTTTATTTTAGATGTTGATTGGTAATTTTGACTAATTGCTTTATTTATACAACTCTTAATAATTTATAAAAGATATACTCCCGAGTTTGATGAGATGCATCTGAAGATAGTCGGAGATTTCATTGGCCAGAAAGTTGTGATAATAATATCCAAGATAGAAACAGTAGTTTGAGTAATCCACGTAGAACAAATTCCGATGTCTATGCATTTTTGTTACCGCGTTTTTTTAAAATAGTATTTTTAATTTAAATTAAAGTACTTTTTGTATCTTTTTTATCAAATTAAGTGAAAGTAGTAAATAGTTTGTAAACAACCCCCATGTTATGAATGGCTTTCTAAATAATAATGTTATTATTTAAGCACGGTAACAAAAGTGCATTAGTACCCACATTCCTAAGGTGTATGTATTTACTTGCTCTCCAGAAAGTTTGACACAAGATTAGGTGTTATTTAAATGAAAGTGTTGACGTGGAACGAAATGGATTAGAACTTGGCACGCCAAAGTTTTAGGTAGCTGTCGTTAACCAATTATCCGCCGTCATCCCCATAGGACACTGTCACTTCAACGAGTGCAAAACATAAATAATAATGAAGCCAGGACACGATATGATAATAGCTAACAATAAAACTTGAGGAATCGTAGACCTCAACATCGCAGCAGGTAACAGATTGATGGCAATGCTAAAAAAAACATCACATTTGTTAGAAAATTGTAAACAAGAAGGAGCACTAAAAAATCACTAGACTAGTTGCATAAACAGGATATAGCATAGAACACAGAATATGAATAGGTAGAAAAATATATTGAGGTCAGAAACCTTTGTCAATGAAGAAAATAGTCGAATTCTTAACGAAAACCCTTAATTGACATCTGAAATAGAACTAAAATATAAAAAAAATATCACACGAGATTAAAAGAACTGAAACTGTTAGACATTGCTCTAACCGATTACTATCCTACAAAAAATAACACACACGCGTGTGCGCGTCCAGTGACACCAGCCTCGACTGGTACTACATAAAATAGCTGTTATGAATCAATGAGGATGAAAAAGATATAATGGGAGAGCTTTATCCATACCCCCGCTATAATGTGTGAAGAGTACCAAAAACTCTTGGAAGTTTATTGCCACTCAAACTTCAGAGAAAATCAACAATTCTTGCATGCGAAAAAGCAATGGCAATCAGTTAAGATGACAAAAAACAATTTGCAATAGTTATCGGAAGTGAAGAGTACTAGAAATCTGGTGAAACTAGTCACTCAGATTGCAGGGCAATTCACTGCTTTTTGCCGATGAGTAATCAGTTGTACTTGGCCATGTGATTATTCCCGGTGAGTTGTTGTTGTTAATAATAATAATAATAATAATAATAATAATAATAATAATAATAATAATAATAATAATAATAATAAGCGGCTGTTGCGATGATGCAAATTCATTTGCAAATGCTATCGACGGAGGTGGAGAGAGCTAGACGTCTGGGGAGGCTTGTTGTCACTCAGCTTCCAGAGAACATCACAGGTTTCCAATCAGATCGTTTCTTGACTTGTCTGAAAGCTCCATGTGAACCAATAATAATAATAATACATTATTGAGAAATACCAGATAAGCACCCAAAAGACAACATGCATATATCATGAATGAGGACAGATCATCATCATCATCATCATCATCATCATCATCATCATCATCATCATCATCATCATCATCATCATTTTTCTTCCTTTTTTAAGACATTTTCAAAATTACAGCGTTCACTCTAAAAGTTAAGCCTATTATTATTTAACCTAAACACATCTACGAAGACGGAAGTTGTACCATTAAGACGAGCGACCTTTTGTGCTTCATGCTTTAACTTCTTACGTAGTCATCACCATTCTCAGTGCACTTTTTCAGGAATTCAATGACGCATCTCTGTTTTTCACGCGCGTTCATGAAAGGTTCTGCTTTCTAAAGAGTCTCCATATCCACAACACATAGATGAAACTTTCAGCTCATGAATGCATAATATTAGTCATCGTAGCAATCAAATGTTAAAATCCTGTTTGATTCGTTCGAGCGGAATAGAAAATAGAAGGCTATACATTTGGTACGCCCCCCCTATAAGTTTAGTTTTGAAACGTCTTTTGTATTTATTTATTTGTGCTAGCATTTACTATGTGAATATCTACGCAGTCTGTAATTTAAGATGTTAGTAAAACAACTAGTTGATCAACTGCTTTTTGTCGATTATTTCGCATGCCTGACTAATGGTAAAGTGTTTTATTGATTTGTAGATCTACGTTCTTTATAATAGTAAAATGTTTTCATTTGTTTTAAAGTGTGTAAATATTTAATTTAACAGAAATGTATTTTTCAGTAAATGATATTTATTTTTGAGTTAAAAGAAATGTATTATGCATCCCAAGAACACCTTTTTTTCTGATTAAAAATAATGATTTCAATTGTCTTCCTTACACATTTAGTTAATCGCATATTTTCTCCCGTTGGAGGGCTGCGCAATGGGCGAATAGTTGAGAAACGCAGTAATATATTCACGAATAATTTATCATAAACCTATTTGATCGCAACTATGTATACAGAAAATGTATATGTAACTACATATTTGCAATTACAACGGTTATAAATTTTCCAAATTCTTTGAAAATCGATAAATTTCAACATGCATTTTTAGATGCAGCAAGCAAGTTGTTCAGTGACACACTGTCTACGTTACCGACTTCGGGTTATGAACAAAGCTTCCTTCTTAGAACTGCACGCCTGTGGAACTGTTCCGTCTGCCTGCTTACCACCTGACTACAACCTGGATGTCTTCAAGTCCAAGGTTAACACATTCCTAATGAACCGCCCCCTTAAGTAAACACTTCATTAAATCTCCACACTAACGTACTTTACTTGCAATAACCCTTATCCCTGAGTGGCTTCCGGGCCTTGATAAGTGGTGAGCACCGTGTAAAAAAAAAAGGTCAACAACGTCGACCTGGGTCCGGATTATTCATGTCGCTTCCATGAAAGTAAAGCGTTACGCGCATCGACATACAAACATTTTTTGAAACGTCAATCTCTGATTGGTCTTATTGAGACATTTCAGTCAACATTAGCCAATGGGGAAAATGCTTATCATCATGTCTCCAAAATACGGCGTTCTCATATTTCTACTGGATTATCTCTCCTGGATTCGCTTTTAGATAAGTGAGTCTTGTTCTATAAAACATAGCAATTAATCATACACTTTCACCTTTTGGTATTGGTTGTAAAGTTCTTGAGATTGTTAGGTCTTTTCTTTCTGGCCGAAGCTTGCGGTTCGATTGTTTTGGTTGTTTTTTGTTTAACGGCATATCAACCTTTTTCAGGTTATTTAATGCCGAATCAAAAGATTTTTAAGAAAAAAACATTTAATAGAATATATGTGTTGTTTTCAAGTCGGTTTCTATTTGACCAATAGTTAGAACCCTAACAGGTACTACTACTCCGGGTCAGAGTGGACCTGGGAGCAATAGCAATTAAAGAGTGGCTCCACACTCTCCAAAGCCCGCAAGTTGGGGCCTCACCACTAGATATAGTTTAAGGTCATATCCAGGACCCGAAGCTTGCGAGTAACTCTTGATTAAGTATTTTCATTTTCTTTTACTATCAATGTCGGTGTTCTGTTGCGTTGTGAGGGTCCATATCGATTAAGTGAGTGTACATACGTTTGTATATACGTGTCACTGTCATCTGTGTGACGTGTGTATATATGTGTGTTCGGCTATGGCCGTCTAGCATTGTGATCGTCTAATGTAAAGTTCGTTGTGTGTCTATGTACATTTAAATACGGTTTATGGCGGGAAAAGAATATATATAAATATCTTTATAAAACAAAGGACGAATAACACTTATCTGGGGTTTTAACATCGGGCCAAATCGGAAACCATCTATATAAATGGCCTTTCAGAAAATATTATTCATAAAATTTACATTTATGCTGATGACACCACTCTGTGTTCTGGTTTTTTCTTTTCGACCATTCTTCTCGGATCAAGAGAAATATGCAAAGGGTTTAGACGTTTATCTGGGTTCTATTATGAATTGGGTTAAGAAATGGGTTGCTTTCTTTTATTCTGTTAAGACTCGGCTATTGTCCTTCAATTGCTGGCGTCTCTCTTTTCTTCTTGATATATTTAAGGATGGCTCTCGTTTATAAATCGATTCTAATACCTTGATTTTTCTCACAAAATTTTACTTGATGTCCATATATTAAAACCATTCCCTTTCCTGATTCTCGTAAAATCGATTCTCTTTATCACACTAAACACTTTCTCGCGCCCATTTCTACGGACCTATCTGACAATGAACTGTGTACCATTTTCATATTTAACCTCGGAAATCTGTGTCCAATTTGAAGGTTTTTGATAAATTTAAGAAACGTAACTGTAATTTGATTGGTCGCACACAAATCTCTCTACTACAACATCTCTTTCACATACATCATGTTGCTGGTTTCAGTCTTTTCTACAAGTAATATTACGACATGTCTTCCTCAGAATTGTCTGATCTTTTTCCTGCTTCTTTTGTTTTAGCTCGTCTGACTCGTTTATTAAGAGTCCTCGATCAACTCGCCGTTTTAATACTTCATTGTATTATACAGCTTCCTATTCCAGTAGCTTTTTCCAAACAGTGCAAAGTTGTGGAATTCTCTTTCTGCTCACTGTTTTCCTTTTACTAACAACCTTGATCTTTACAAAACTAGAGCCAATAGGCATGTGTTGTTTTTGCAATAGTCAGCTTCGTTCTAGTAAGTTCCTTTCATCAAGTGGCACCTGGACTAGTCTCAAGCGATTTCCATAACAAAAATTTAATCACTGTCTTCATTATGTTACTAATTTCGTAACTCTACTTATCTCTCTACTCAAACTAATTAACTCCCAAAACTTTAAAATTATTATGAGTAGATAGATGGCATGTGTTCAAGATATTATTCGTATTTTATCCTCAATTCTTGAATAATTAAATGTGAAGTTATCTTCTCTTGATCAGCCGTTGTAAAAATGGCGTTTTTCATCATAGATATTCGGAAATCGAACGTGTTTAGATATGATAAAATCATTTTTTCTTACTTTTTAAGAGTAAACTTTAATTATTCGTATTATATTGATTCTAAGGAGTACTGCTTCCATCTTGATTCGTATTTCCACAATTTCGATCGATAAAACATCCAAGCTTTTTTAGTAATATCTTTGTCGTACTCGTGGATCTTTCTGTCAAACTTGACAATTTGTACAGAATATCGGAGGGAACGCATTGTTTAACCCAGGAGATATTATGCTCTCGGTATGTCATCTATGACTGGATAGAAGTCCTAAGTAATACGCAATTGTATTTTGAGCCTCAGCCGCACGGATGATGCAACCTTTATCATCCAAAAGAACGTAATGTACAAATGATTGTTATCAAGTATTTTATCCACTACGCAATGAGACCCATGGCGTAAATAAAAGCCTTCTTTTGAGACTCCGTCTAGATTCCCAAGTTCGATGGAAAAAGACTCTCGAGTTTGATAAAAAAGAATGCCAAGACCGGTGAGATACTCCCAAGAAGGTCAGAGGCTAGAACGTTGTAAAAATAGCAATCAATGTGAACCCAGTAGTCCAAAAAATTCAGATCATTTTAGTTGTTTATTTGTTTTGATGTGGCAACAATATCCATCCTTGGACGTACCTGGCTCTAATATAGTTAATAAATTGCATCAACGGGTGGATATCTACTGGATCGGTAGAAGGACCCCACTATTTTCCCAGTGACTTTGGCAAAGAATTAGATGTACGTGTTCCATTTCAGATTAGGAGTAAAAGTCCATCCCAGAAGCTTGTCAAAACATCGGGCCTCCCCAAGAAGAGAGCCATTCATTTCAATCGATGTCAAATAGGAATCAGAGTGTTGATGCTGTAAAGATAAAGAATTGTTAATGATTAATTGTGTCAACAAAACATACAATTTTTGTGTTTGTTTTTTCTTGGTCGGAAACAGAAGTAGCTGTACACACAATATTATAGTTGCGTATACATTGACTAGGGAAACTTGAAAACGACTTACAAATGTAATGTAATGATTTGCGAAACTTTGGAAAGCTGTGATGCTACACGTTACTTTATTGCCAAGAAATATAATCCCATGCACAAACCCGCATAGTCTTGCAATTATCTGTTCTAACCATTAAGATATACAGGGAACACAGAATGCGAGAGAGGAGGGGAAGTATGTGATTCGCATTTAAATGTCGCCCAGTTGGTTTTACATTAGTCGGCATGTCGTGTTTATGTCGTATTTTCTTGCAATAAAATTGCTGGTTGCTGTGAGGACAAGGGAATTATCCCTCGACGTAACATACACCGGAATAAACGTGACAAATTGAATCCTAATAACAGCAACCAGAGCGAAAATGAAATACACCAACGAATAGTTGCTCTGCCTCTAATGTTAATGCAATGTGGATAAATTCGCTATGAAACAAGTTTCATAGAACTTTGTAATAATATCATTCGGTCTTTAAGTATTCTTTTTGTTTATCATTAACGCGTAAGTTTCGGTACATTCATTGTAACTCCCGATCAAAGCATACTCATAAACGAAAAGTGTACGATAATTTAATGAGATATTGTTAATTTGTTTAAGTATAGATCGATCTACCTTCTTATAGGTTTGTCTAACAATAGTTTCATTATATGTGGTGCGATCAGATCAAGCTATCTGTATATACGGGCGTTCTAGCCTAAAACACAACAATTGTTAATGTTATTTTTTTTATCCTTTCCCCTTGCAAAACCATTATTCAAGGCTGTGTGAATCAGCTAAATACGGTCTTACTTACCGGTCCATCGTAATAATGTTAACAATAATAATGGTAATTTTTAAATGGTAAAAAAATGACCTAAGCCGTCTAAATTACGTAATATTTTTATTTTATTATATCACTAGTAAATAGAACCGATGTTTCGCGGAGACTGAATGGTGATGTTTCACACTCTCATATTTTTATCGACGGCGAAATCGGTTAAATCGCCCAATTTTAACATCAACTCGATTGATTGCTTGCTCTAGTCGGTGCAGCGGGGACAAGCTTCACATGCCTCCCCACAATGGCATATCTCAAAATATTGGCACGTCTGTAAAATTCTATATTATGTGTGTGCTTAGTAAAATCCTTAACTATAGAGGTTATTATAATTTATGGAATATATATATATATATATATATATATATATATATATATATTAAAGGCAATCGGTGTAGTAACTTTAGCACATTTGTGTGTGTGTGTTTACTAGCAGGGAAACCGACGTTGCCCGAGATTGAATGAGGATCACCGAATATTTCACACTTCCAATACTTTTATTGTCGTCGAAATCAGTGAAATATCCTTTTTCCAATCCAATCGAATGGTATCTTTCTTTATTTTTAATTGCAGAGGATCACCGAAATAATTTTTTACACATCTCCTCGCAATAATTTTATTACAATAAATTGTAATCTACATTGCAATGTAAAGAACCTCCTGTTGATTTCATAAAATCATTTCTATATAATACCTTGAGTTTAAGTTTAAATGCAAAAGTCAAGTAGCATGGCTCAATTGTGCTTTAAAAAGAAACATTCATGTCGAACGTGGTCGTGCCTCATAAAAGACCACACTTAAATTCATACGCCGGACAATTCTGCTTGTTCGGTGATAAAATTTCAAGATACACTTGTGATGTTAGCCTTTATAAGAGTGTTCGCTTTGATCAAAATCGAACTGTCCCCGTTTTCTTATATAATTGATGAAGTTGATAGTCCCAAATATTTAATTTCTACATTTTATTTTATTCGAATGTTTTCTATTTACTAAATACTGATGTAAATGCCTTTTTTAATATTTTAAATGAAATTAAACATTATAAGAGTCAATTACAAAATCTATACAGTGTTCAGTTCTAGAATTTTATGTAATTCATTTCCGAAAAACCCCGTCATTTAATAAAACGAATAATACGCAAGATTACTCTTTCGAACGGCTACACATATTGTTTTCATCAATATGTATGTAATTGATATCAGCTATAGAAATCACTAATCTATTTTATAACACGATTTTTATCTTACGTGTCTCTAATGCGAATTTTATATTGTTGAAATGATAACACTGTTACGGAAAACATTTATTTGCTCGTTGACACGTTGTAAATAGTTGACGCTGAATTATTAAAGTGATCGCAATGGTTACAAAGGTATATGTGACTTTCTCTTTTCTGTGCTTCTGTAAAAATATTTCTATGAAATGTTCTGATTGTTGGTTGGTCTTCCTGTGTCGAAGTTAGATCTAAAATATAATTTTTGTCGAAAGTTTTTATATATTAGATAAGCTCCTCTGTCTTTAGCGCTTTAGGCTGAAAAGGAATCTATATTAGTAAACGCGCATATTAAATGGGAGTAGCTCCAAATAGCCTTGTTATATTGCGTTGAAAGGGAGAAAATATTTACATAATAACAAATTAAATAAATTATTAGAAAAAGTATAAATCTTTTCAAACATCTGTATGGGTTAGATATGAATATTTATTTAACATTTTTTAAAAATCTGTTTTCATATTTATTCTTAAATTAGGAATATTTTTCCAGTGGCGTAAGTTACAGGAGAGACCATCTACGGCTCTCATAGAAATGTCCGAACAAGACTAATAACAATGTCGAACAAAACGGAAAACAAAACATTTATGGAAAAAACTATTCTTTGGAGAAAAAACAAAATTAGTCTAAGACATGTACCTGCAATAATTATCGCCTAAGGCTTTCATAAGAATAATTCAATATGAAAATATGTTATGATCCTTTACAGGACAGTAAACAAATTAAGCCAGCAAAATGTCGTGATTTTTACCAGGGAAGTACGGCACGTTTATTTATTAGGTACGTGTTCGCTTTTTTTTTCTAAGAGTATCTCTCCGAGATTGATCACGGTTTCGTTTTAAATAACATGCTCAGTGGAATAATAAGGAGATCGAGTGGACACCTTTATTTTTAGATGTGTACACGCATCGCTATAAGAAGCGGTATATGTCAGATAATCCTCAGGCTTGTACACTTAAGTTTAATTTATAATCTCGGTGGGTCTGCCAGGATTTGATCTTTGATCGGTTTACTACGATCAAGTAAGCAATATAACTTTGATCATTCTACCAGTTTAAGTTTAAAATATAATTTTGATCACCCTGTTAAGCTTTTGTGAAAATATAATTTTCATCGTCCAGCAACGTTTAATTTGAAAATGGTGTTTTTCTTTCTACCTTGCTTTGATTTAAAATATAATTTTAATTGGTCTGTTATGATAAAGTCTAAAAGAATTTTTATTTCCCTGTCATGCTTAAGTATGAAATATAATTTTGATCGGTCTACTACATATAAATTTAAAATATAATTTGAATCCCTCTTCAACGCTCAAGTTCAAAATATGATTTTGATCCGTCTATCAAGCTTGAATTCAAAGTATGATTTTGATCCTGCCCCTGCTATTGTTCAAGTATAATTTGGGCGCTCTTTTAATGTTTAATATAAATTATAATTTGGATTGATCTGGCAGGCCTCAGTTTAGAATATAATTTTGATCGCTCTGCCACGTTCAAGTTTAAAATATAATGCTCGCATTGCTCTGTTATGCTCAAGTTTTAAATATAATTCGATTGCTCTGCCACGCTTAAGTTTAAAATAGAATTTGGAATTTTCTGCCAAATGTATGTTTAAAGTATAATTTGGACTGATCCACCACACCTAATTTTAAAATATAATTTGGAATTCTCTGCTAGGCTTAAGTCATAGACATAATTTAGATCGCTTTGTTACGCTTAACTTTACAAGGTAATTATAATCGCTTTCAAATCCATAAGTTTAAAACATATTTTTAATTGTTGAATAACGCTTAAGTTTAAAAAATAATTTGTAATTCTCTGTGGATCTGTAATTTAAAATGTCATTTTGATTGATCTGCCAACCTTAAATTTAAAATGTAATTTTGATATATCTACCAAGCTTAAGTATAAAATACAATATGATTGTCCTGTCACGCTCAAGTTTAAAATATAATTTTAGTTTGGTTGCTATGTCATAAAAGTTACGTTTGAATACAATTTTGATCGCTCTGCTCCTCTTAAAGTTAAATTATGATTTTTGTCGCTTCAATTTTAAACTTTAATTTACGTCAATTTTTCACGTTCAATTTTAAAATAAGGTTTTGGTTCATTTGTCACGCGCACTTTTAAACTGTAATTTGCCTTCGTCCGTCACTGTTAATTAAAATGTGAGAATAATTTTTCGACTAAGTTCAAAATAGTATTAATTTTACGTCTTCCGACTTATATTTGGCAATGGAATTTGTGTTTCAAAACGCGTAGATTGAATTGGCGCATCTTCAGTATATTTCTGCGTGTAATACGATGCAGTAAGCTTTGAATGATAATAAGAATTTAACGAACGAGGAGAACATGTAAGCATATTATTTAGTTAGTTATTTTGGGGACTTTTGAACTAAGGAAGTCTTATTGGGAAAATGGAATGATTTTCTCTAGCGGCAAAATGAGAGTGAATGTGTGTAGATTTAATGATTTGTATCGTGATATATGTCAATAGCCTTCGGGGCACGTAATGGATGTCGCAACATACACTTTAAACATATGAGAGTTTGTAATATTATTTGTATTATTATTATTCGTATTATTATTTGCATTAAGAGCGGATCTAATAGCTTTATTAACATCGCATTGGTAGTAACAATAGTTTATAATGAGCTCTTAATACTATTGCAGGAGAATGACTCCTAAACACAAATAATAGAGAAATACGTAAGTTGCAACAAGAACGGATTGTTATTATTTGGATTATTCTGGCTATTCTTCACGTTTCTATGTTAACCTCACGACGTTTGTGTCGCTCAAACCTTCGACCTTCTTCAGATGTGTATTGTAAAATCTCTAAGCATAACTGTTGTTATTTATTGAGAATTTCAAAAGAGACCCATATTTAATCCACGGGAATGTCTCACAACAGTTCTATCAGTGCTGTCTGCGTAGAAACCTTCACGATACATGACATACGAGATACAAGAGTTAAATAACACCGTATTTCTGTGTTGCATAAAAGAATGGCGACCCGTTGATAGATGAAAATATAACAATATGTATTGGTTGTCAGTAATGGTGATTGGCGGCTGGTTCTTAGAAAGAAGATAAACTCACGCTAATTCGAAGGATTGATTCTTATCGGTCCCAGTAAGCCAACCTACTCCGATATACATTTCGTGTGATCATTATATAAACATTTGTGAGCAGCTCAAACGACACTCTGAGATGTCATGGTGAAACTAGCAACACGCCAAGAGTGTTTTATTAAGCGATAGCCATTTTACTGATTGAATCGAAATTTGATTCGACTTATTACATTCAATGTGAATGTTATGCCGAAAATAACTTTTTAAACATCATTTAACTTATTATATTATAATCGATGTCACTGTGTGTATTAATTATTTTGCGGACTGTTATACCCGTCATCATAGTTTTTGTAGTTAAAAGAACTTTCCGCCAACTCATCCTCTGGTTTTCTTCAGGTGATTAATTGACACGAGATAGGAATGCTGAGTTTTGTAACTGTGATCCAGTAATTACTGCTTTCCATAGTTGTTGTCAATCCACGATTTGACCAACTAATCTTCTGGTCTGCTTGGGAAGGATTGAAACCGCTACATTCCTTCGAACAATGCTCACCGAGAGCCACAGCAACTCAATGCCTCTAACCACTGCGTCAGGGGCCAATAAGATAATCATAACAGTTCGCAAAAGAATAAATACACAACTAATGAGACCTTATCTCAATGGTTTTGGGGAAAGGTGTTGTGAAGAAAGAAAGTAGGGGTAAAAAGGAAGAAAGAGGGGCAAGTACGATCCCGTGTGGTCAAGCTATTGTAGCAGGGGGTCTCGGTATATTTTAACTTGGCGCTTGTTTATTGACCTAAGTTTTTGCTTTGATCTGAAGTAATTTATACCGTCGTCATTGTTAGTTCTGTATCTTAATTATTTGTTGCTGTTTTTTTTTCTGACGGCGAATTCCTTATCGATCTATTTTATTTATAAGCTCTATTTATTTATTTGTTTATTTTATTCCCCACTGTTTTATCCGTCTATTTGTTGATCCTTTTTATTAATTTATTTATTTATCTATTTATTTATTTATTCCAAAATAAAATATACGCACACATGGTTAAATTAACAACCGGTGAATAAATATACAGGCTTATTCATATGATTTAAATACAGGTT
Source organism: Euprymna scolopes (assembly GCF_053919585.1). Lineage (NCBI taxonomy): Eukaryota > Metazoa > Mollusca > Cephalopoda > Sepiida > Sepiolidae > Euprymna > Euprymna scolopes. Next base: position 121,227,920 of record NC_136490.1, on the reverse strand, counting down.
GTTTACTGGTAATTATATTTTCTATTATAACACGGTATCTAAAGTACTTACATGGGCAAAGATTTTGATATCTATATATTAACTTCGATTGTTGTCATTCTATCATTTGTGCTTTTTATCTTTTACTCAATATTTGAATATAAATATATTTTATAAGTTTACATGCTTCGTTATAGATAGAGGTTTTCCAGACTAAATACAGGCAAACAGATACTTAATAACATATATGTGTCTACATTGGTAGATTATTCCGTTTCCAAAGCCTTCTAGCTTAAATACTTCTTTATCGTTTCGGATCATTTATATGGTTGTTTTCCTTATGTAACATTTCTTTACGACGGTACCTTCTCGTATGGTATCAACATTCCGATTATAAGTCTTCTCGATCCATACATTATTTTAGTTAATTGTTTTTGTGTGCTTAATTAGTAAGTATGCAAATTGTACTTACATTCATCCACTTGGTGGTATACTGTGTTCCTTTTCCTTTAGATAAGTATTAAACAGTAGTGCTAGAGACAGCGTTGTGTGGTAACGAGAGAGCCAGGGTTAGGGTTAATTTAGCTAAGTTATTCATACTAGCCTATTCTTCGATGTTTTTCGGTGAGTATAGTTATTAATTAGAAGTATGTTAGTTTTTAATAATAAGTTATTAATTGAGGGTGTATGGGGACTACATTGTGTATTTTCAATACTACATCGGTTCATTTATTAATTCATTGCGAGTCAGGGGTTATGAATTCTGGTATTACTATTATGAGGGGGATCGCTATTTGTATATATTATTTTGCAATAAATAAACCAACAAATAAATAATTAAAAAAAGAGACAAATGAACGAAACAATAAAGCGAGCAATAAAATAAACAAATAAACAAATAGAGCTAATCAATAAAATAGATTGGTAAGAAAGTCCCACCGAAAAATAAAAACAAACCATAAAGATAAGGAAGTAACAAGGATGAAGGTATAACTTAGGACAATAAAAATCTGTCTAGTAAAAATGTAACCAAAACTTCCCTGCTACAGGTTGATATTACGGGATCATAGTTTCCTCTTTTCTTTCACCCTACCTCTTCTATATCTCTCTCTGTTTCTCTACAACAACTCCCTCCAAAAACTCAACTGTTCACTTACTCAAACTATGCACTGACTTTCTTTCAGATTGTAAACCACACCCGACTATATTTTATAAAAAGACGAATGTAACCGTGACTCCCGTTTTAATATCGTCCCGTTTTTGGTCTGATGATGTGGTTTCTTTGAATTGAGATTCCACTGAAACATGTATAGATATATGTAAACAATAATGTTTGTATAATAAGAAGACATCCATTGAGTGCTCTTTTATAATCACGCTGGTTTCATATGATTTACATTTAGGAAACCACTCTATTCAACCATTATGATGATTGCTGCATCTTTCCAGATGATCACCGTCACATTGAGTTCTCTTATTCTTGTCGTCCATGCCATCTCAGATGACTCTGCACTCCCACCGCAGATTTACACATCTTGAAGCAGATGTGATATACAAATTGAGGAATTTCCATCGAGTTGACTTCTTCTGGGGGTTGGAGGGTATTTATATGAACAATCATATGTCTCCTCAAACCAGCAGTAGACTTGAAAAACTTTGCTTCATGTTAAACAAATCGTTTGGTTCGGACTAATAAGTGCAAAGTTGACCTGAACAGACGTTTTGTGCGACTTAAGATGGTTGACGTAGCCAGCTTTTGAAAAAAAGCACCTGTTTACAAATGTCGCATTTCCATCTCTGTGTGTCATGGTTAAGACTATCAACTAAACCTTTGCGAAGCTCTCGCTTCAGATTGCTGTGGGTCTGCGTTTTTCTCTAGAGCATCACAACTTTCACTTACAAACTTTCGCCACTTCGGCCTTTGAAGAGTAAGCCCTTCCCATGTGTCGATGTCGATTTGTAAGATTTTCAAATTATTCTTTGTAGAGTCCCTGAACCTCTTCCTAGGCTTGTGTTGAGGGCGCTTGCCATTTTCTAGCTCCCCGTAAAAATTTTGTTTTGGCAGCCTACAATCTTTCATTCGAACCAACGCATGTGACATCTGATTTCAAGGGTCTGAACACTAGAGCAACATGCTCTCACAAGGACTTCAATATTTGGTAGATGTGCTTGCCATTTGATTTTTAAGATACATCTCAAGCATTTTTGGTAAAATCGTTCAAACCATTTAATGTTACTTTGATGCAATGTCTATGTTTCCGATGAATACAACAATGTGGTTAGCACTAGGTCTTGTAAACGCAGATCTTAGTCCTGTGTGTGATGCCACGATCAGACCACACTCTCTTCTCCAACCTTCCAAATGAATCAACTAATCCCAGTCTAGCAACAAAGATCATGAGGTCAAGCTCCACGTATGGAGGCCCGTGCAGAAGTGAACATCACCTTTGTTGTAGACTCTCAATACAGACCAATAAGTTATGAGTGTCATGAGTAAGTTTCTGGAATCCATATTAAATAGAGAAGTAGTCAACCACCTCAGCAGAAATAACCTTCTTAGTGACACGCAATATGGCTTCCGTTCTGCTAGATCTACAGCTGACGTGCTAACAGTTATATCACATAGAATTAGCGAATCTCTCGACAAAGGCTTCATTTCTAGGGGAATTGCTCTTGACATATCAAAGGCCTTCGACAAGGTATGGCAGAAAGACCTACTTCACAAGATTTCCAGCTACGGTATAACTGGAAATGTTTTCTCTATCATAAAATCATTTCTCTCTGATAGGCTCATAAGAGTAGTGGTTGATGGGCAGTAATCAGAAGCCCACAGTATTAATGCTTGAGTCCCTCACAGGTCCATCCTTGGCCTAACTCTCTTCTTGATCTACATCAATGATCTCCCAAAACTCATACTAAAATCATTCGTTGACATCTATGCTGATGACACGACTATCTATGGCAACACATCAAAGGCCGTAAATGGCAACATTTTCTCTGATTCTCTCTCCTCAGATCTTCATCGCGTGGTTCAGTGGAGGAAGATGTGGCTGGTTACCTTTAATGCATCTAAGACCAAGCCCTTATCATTACATCATAAACGCTCTGATCCCCATCTGGCATCGATTGAAATGAATGGCTCTCGTCTAGGGGAGACCCCATGTTTTGATAAGCTTCTGGGTTTGACCTTTACTCCTGATCTGAAATGGAGCACATACATCAAGTCTGTGGCCAAGGTCGCTGGGAAAATGGTGGGATCCTTCTACCGCTCCAGAAGATATCTCACTACTAATGCAATTCTCTATCTGTATAAAAGCTAAGTACGTCCAAGAATGGAGTACTACTGCCACAGTCTATCCTGCCTTGACAGAGTAAAAATAGACTTCGTGGCTTGGTGGGGGATGCCCTTTTCTCTACCCTGCAACCCCTCTCCCACAGAAGAGACGTTGCGAGCCTATCTCTGTTTTATCGTATTTCCATCGCAAGTGCTCGTCTGAGCTCCATTCTCTGCTCCCCGCCAATCTTTCACGAAAAACACACGACTAGCTGAAACCACTGTTAATGATTTTCCTCACTCTTTATCCGTGCCTAATTCAAAACGTAGATTCCATGAACAAAGCTTCTTTCTTAGAACTGCACGGCTGTGGAACACTCTGCCGCTTGCCTGCCCCCCCCCGAATTCAATTTGGATGTCTTCAAGTCCAACACAAACAAATTACTGATGAACCGCCCCCTTAAGTAATGACACCTTATCAAATCCCAAATACTAACTATTACTACGATACTATCCTACTGATTATTGTACACACAATAACCCTTATTCCCGAGTGGCTCGTTGGCCTTGATAAGTGGTGACCCCCTAAAAAGATTGATCCTCAAGCCAAAGGCAGCGCAGGTCAGCAAAGCTATCCATTATATGTTGCATATCAGTCTCAGTGTGCGACAAAAAAACAGTATGCGGTAACTCCTTGACCAAGACATAATGCAGCTTGGTTCTGGCATTAAATCTTCTAAGACTAAAAATGCAACCTGTGGTTCGAAACTTTAACATGACACCCCTATCGCAACCTCGAAACGCATGAGCAAGTAGAGCAGCAAAATATATAGAGAAAAGAGTAGGGGCAGGAATATCACCTTGTTTGGCCATACTGTCAACAGGGATTTCATCAGACAATTTTCCGTTAAATGAGACTCGAGCTTTCATGTCCCTGTGCAGTTCCTTGAATATTCTAATAAAGGTTGGAGGACACCCTACTTTCTCTACGATTAACCAGAGAGCACCGATGTTAACGGTGTCAAATGATTTGGTTAGATCCAGAAACACTTGATACAGTGGCATCTGTTGTTCAACGCATTTCTCCTGGACTTGCCGGGCTGAAAAATCATATCCATAGTTCCTCCGCCAGACCTAAATCCACTTTGTGACTCTGGAATAGCATTAGAACAAACATCCCCCAGTAACCTGTTTAATAGAAGTCGTGTGAGAACTTTCCCAGCAGTTTCCAGAAGCATAATCCCACGGTAGTGGTCACAAACACGTTTCTCCCCCTTTCATTTAAACAGGGTCACCAAGACACCATCAATCAAATCCTGTGGAACAGCAGCACTCTACCTCTTCTATCTCTTTCTGTTTCTCTACAACACTTCCCTCCAAAAATTCAACTGTTCACATACTCAAACTATACAATGACTATTTCAGATCGTAAACCACACCCGAATATATTTTATAAAAAAACGAATGTAACCGTGACTCCCGTTTTAATATCGTACCGTTTTTTTTTTTTGGTCTGATGATGTGGTTTCTTTGAATTAAGATTCCACAGAAACATGTATAGATATATGTAAAAAATCATGTAATAATATATATTTCCCATCGAGAGGACACAGACTGGCGAAAACATTTTTTTAAAACTTGGGCAACGCAATCACATCAACAGATACGATTTCTTACAGAGATATTTGGACGTAAGTAAAACGAGATGTGTCGATGTAATATGTAGGTACCTCGATTTAAAACGAGACCTAAAGTTCAGATAGAGACTCTTCTAAAAGACGCATCTTAAATATTCCATGTTCAAACGAATATTATTATCGTATTCATTACATTTGCTGTTTCTACTTTTAGTAATAATAGTAGTACTAATAGTTATCTTTTATTATATTAATCTCACCTGTACGTTTAAATGTATGTATATAGGTATGTTTGGATATCTGCCTAAAATTTTCCACATTTTGATTAGATTGATATCGCTTTGACGATCGACCCTTTGGACGACGAATATTGCAAAATTGGCTAAAAACATTAATTTCTTCACCTTTAACTGGGCACTTTTCTACAAGGAGGGATTGCTTTTTTGCCGATATTTTCGAAATTCGTCTCTCCTTTTCGATTTACTAGCCTTAATTTCAACCTTCGCCCTTCCAGTTTGGCTATGGACGTCATGTTTTTTTTGGTTGTTTGCTTTTCGCGGTACAGGTTCGAGCCCGCCTGCCTGTCTACTCACTACCACTTTTTTCTCAACACACACCTTCAAACACTTGGGCAACGCTGGGCAGCCAGGCTGGTTATTACGTAAAATGCAATGATAATAGAATTCACTCTGCAAAGGATATTCTTTTGGACAAAATTGCAATGTTCAGCGCTCATTCTTGTGTCCGCTGCGTTGAACACTTTAGTATGTTAATTGCCATTTGCCTTGACTGTTATGACCGTCTTAATCTATGTGTTTGTAGACTTCTAGCAATAGTTAATGGTGCCTGTTGTCGTGATGGCAATATCACTGGTGCTTACTATCGTTCTTGACTGCTGTTCTGATGGTGTTTTTATGGCTGGGCACTGCGTTTGAGAAACTATTGTCTCAAAACCGAGAAATAAAGAATGTCATGTTAAGTATTCAGCTACGGTCACTGCAGTAAGGTTCGTTAAGCAAGTAAAAGGAAATGGCGATATATGTAAGTGCACTGTATGCTGTTTGGTTATGAACACAACCATTTAGTCTATAAGTGCCGCTAGCGCATATCTATACAGTATGCTTTACGGTCCTCCATTTATAAGATTTTCTACCTACAAGTAGATATATGGATAGAGGTTTTGTTTTGCAATAAATGGTGGCCGGTGGCTTCTTGCTGTGTAGATCTCATATGCCATGCTGTCAGACAAAAAAAAAAGTTGCATTCACTGTTGTTTGCCTAATGTTTTTTTTTTGTTGTTAAATGACCGAACCTTGAGTAGAGACGCTGCAAGGTTATCATGTGAGATTTGTTTCGGATGGACAAGAGAGGAGATACAAGGAAACTGAGAGAGGTCAAGGGAAATCGAAAGAAAATATAAAAGAAATATGGAAAGATAGAACAATAACAAAAAGTACTAATATGAAAAGAGTTAAGCATGCAAAACGGAAAAAATCAATAATTGAAAATGGACGGACATAGAACAGTATGTGATATTGTTGTTCAGCATACAGTATCTGTTGAATATATCTCCAATTAATTTGTTGACCAATTGGCTGACTGCTTGTAATCAACTCCTGCAGTGCTCTATTTGTTTATTTACAAAGAGGTGTGCTTTACTCTAAAGTAGGAACATATCACTACCAAGACTACTCGATGCGAGAAGAAGGTTTGTTGGTTGCTTTTGTTTTACGGTATATCAACCCTTTTCTATTTATTGCCGAATCCAGTGATTTTGAAGAACAATTTTTTAATAGAGTATATTTGGGGTTTTTTAAGTCGGTTTCTAATTAACCCATAATTGGGACCCTAACAGGTAATACGTGTCCGGGCTAGAGTGGACCTTGGAGAAATGGCAATTAAAGGGTGGTTCAACACTTCCCAAAGTCCGCAAGCTGGGGACTCACTATCGGATATAGTTTAAGGTTATATCCAGGACCGCAAATAGAAAGGGATTATATAGTCATCAACAAGGTACTTCACTGTAGCACACTTATTAAGCATAGCTGAACTAGATTACGAGGCGCGATAAATTTAATTTGTTTTAATTCAAACAAAAATAAAATCCTGACTAATTGAGGGTCAATGCAAAAGTAATTCCTCCTAATTTTTAACTAAGAAAAACTAAAACGTTAAAGACAAATACGGGAGTAGTAACATTCAAAGGAGCAAACTTTTAATGTTCCAGAATGTATTTTTTCTACATAGTCACCACCATTCTAAATGCACTTCTGTTTGCGATGAACGATGTCGCGGGCGTAAAGGTCCAGAGCGCGATCTGTAACTCACATCTTTGTCGCCACTTTGAAATCGAGGAACACATCTCCTAACTGTGCTGATATCAAATGCATCAGTTTCTTAAACGTTCAACCGGCGCTGACAAATGTTGCTCAGTTAATTTTTTTTCCACGTGGAGGAATTCAATGGTGCATATCTGCTACTGACACATGTCTATGACCAGCGTTGCTTTCCTAGAATCGTATACGGCTAATATCTTGCAGAAAAAAACCATCGTAGAATGTGAGGACTACAGGCCAAAAGAATGGTAACGAGAGATATTTCCAGAACAATATTTTATTAAAGTTATATTTTCACTCAAAAAAAGGCACATTGCCACTTTGATGTAGGGGGCTACTATCAGGAACATAATCTACTGGGGTACAATGTGGAAAGGTTGGGCAGCAAGATGTCGATTAACGTTACACTTGAACTTCTGCATGTCAGTACAGTTAGGGAAGCAGGAATCCGGAACGGAATTCCAAAGTTTAGCGGTTCTGAGGAAGAAACTACTGGTGTAGAAGGCTCTCTTACATCTAGATATCTCTACTGTGAAGGGGTGTGATTTAGCTGCTTGTCGGGTTTGTCGGGGGTATTTACGTCGAAGGGGGTACGCTTGTTTGCAGTTCGTCGGAACATTCATCGTTAAAGTGCTTGTAGAACAGGCAGAGGGATGCTACATTTCGACGATGGGACAGAGGCAGAAACTTAGATGACAGTTAAGACCCTATCAGATTGGCGACTCTCTTTTCAATCTTGTCTTAGAGCGAGAGACTAGTAGCAGATGCACTAGCTCAAATATTACAACAATACTCCATACATGGGCGAATAGTGGCCTTATAGAGGTATTGGATACTTTCTAGCACAGTAGAGAGAATCTACCGTCTTCGCAGCGATCCTGGCAATGCTCTCAATGTAATTGTTCCAACTGATGTTTCGCATCATCATTAACTTTTATATTTACCTAAATATCAGAAATATCAGCAGTAAGAAATTTATTATTTACTAGTTATATCTTACTTTCATCAAAAATGCAATATCATGTTGGAAACAGTTTTGTAATTAAATATTATAGTATATGTCGTTAGCTATGAACACCAAAAATCACCACACATGTAATTAGGAAGTTAACTCATTGTTCTGTCTTTGTTTTTCGTATAAAATACTATCATCTACGTCGTAATGGAAGCAATTCATTGTTCTCCCTGCTTATTTTTTCTATAGTATTATTTTTATTCTGCTTTCGTTGTCGACTTGAACCGGTTCACTTGTCAACAAATTCGCATCATATGCAGCCATTTAAAACCGGACACTGACATTTTAACACAATGAATACGTTATTGTCTTCACGGTCCATCGAATTATTTCTTAATATTTTTGCTTTATTTATTCATATTATTTTAGACAGTTTTCTTTTTTGTTTGACTCATCTCAAGCATCTCTATAAGATATTCTATCTCTCGATCGTCCGTAACTGTTACATATGAATACTGTATAATTTAGATTCGTCTATGTATATTTATCAGAATGTATGATCGTCCGTAAGAACGTCAGTAAACCTGCTACTTTTATGGAACTTTTGCAGAATACAGACAATATTTACAGAATAATGCTATTAATTATAAACGCATTAATAACATGGAGAGCGTGTTGTTGTTTTTTTTTTTAACTATTTTCTACTTTCATACTATACTGGATACCATACACAGATATATTGTAAAAATTGAATTTAGCTTGAAAATCCTATTAAAAATAGCGCAGTTTGTATAAGTACACTTATTTGTTTTGAGTCACACCTATATTAGCCAAATTCCCTTCAAGGATAATGGTGACTAATGTAGTCTATTATGGTAGGCTTAAAAATGGTAAATAAATTGAACAAAGTTTGATTAAAAAAAACAACTTAAACCACATATTTGTTGACATTGAATGTAAACACGACCATACTGTAGTCTATAGGGAAGCATACGCTTGGTGAAGTGTTCCACAGATAGCAAGATTTGAGTTGTAAACCATCTTTGTTTCAGACGATAAATGGAATGCTGTTCCAAACAAAATAGCAGTATCAATACAAAGACGCTTTGAAGTCTTAAGAGTATCAGAAAAAGATGAACAACAAAGTTCTAAAGAAGTTTTGGAATAAAGACCAGAGTTACTTCCCTTGTGAAGACGAAAAGTTATATGCAAAAATTCTTAAGAGATTCGGTATATTTTATGGAGTGATTCCAGTTTCTGATTTGCTGATAACAGAGCGTGGCTTCCTGCCGTTGTTTACTTCCTATCACCCCTGTTTAAAAATATAACCTTCCAAGTTTTGTAATCATACACTTGTAAGAATACCAACAAATATTGCAACAGAAAAGAAAGAATCTCTGTTATTGGAAATCTCGTCTGACATTAGGCACACGAATGGAAAAATGAAAACTTCTTTTTGGTAATGCTTATTTTTTAATACTGAGTATGTATTCCATCCATTAGCTGAATTTACATCTAACGTTTCTATTAATTCGGCCGCTAAAGGGTTAATACTAAAATCAATTATGGTATGTGCTTGTGCATATTTATATGTCTGTATGTAACAAAATTATAGTAGACACCGACCTGGAGAATGTGTTACAGCATTTGGGAGAGTATAGTTTGAACTTTTTAACGAGTGTAATTTCGCCAACAATAAACGAACCAACCAATCATTACGCCATTAGAACGTCCCTTTAGGCATAAGATGTCGTTTATCTCTATCCAATATCATATAAAAGTAACTTTGTGGGTGTGACTTCCTTCCTCAACGGTTCCGAAAAGGCTGAGTCTATCTTTTGCCAATTTCACGCAAATCTAATTTAGATATCTGGCAGTGTTTTTAGATAGGTTTTCTTCAATAAGTTATCCGATAAGTATCGAAAATCGAAAAATTCCGATCTTAAAAATACCCTTTCTCTATTTTAAAAATAAAAGAATTATTTTTATAGGGAATATTTTACGTTGCATTGGCAAGAATGATAAAATTTAAGCAAATCTTTTATTCTTAAAAACAGATTTATTATAATCTGGAAATATAGCTATATGTAGAATGATCCATGTTCAAGCCCAGATCTACCTTACCATTTTATTATTATTATTATTATTATTATTATTATTATTATTATTATTATTATTATTATTATTATTATTAATGGGTATAATTTACGATAAAAGAAGAGTTACCATTTAAAATCGCCGCAAGTCATTTCGTTGTTTGCATATTTTAAAACTAAACATTAATCAGGAATGCCTTTACCTGGGCATTCATCGTGAAGCTCAAATATCAGCTGACGTGAAATTGTAAACAAACACAGACGGAATTTGATGAACGACCGTATTAATATTATTATTATTTTATTTTATTTATTTATTTGCGAATTAGTCCACTTGAAAATTATTACTTGTAATATATAATAATCAATAGATGGGTTTGTTCTATTATAATACATACACAATTTGCATAAATTTCGATATAATATTTAATCGCATTGTACGACCAGGCTACGCCGGTCTGCCAGATAGCATTAAATATATTTTGTTAAGTCTAGTTTTATGCAAAGAAGTAGAACTGGGTTAAAGGCCTTTCGTTAAAATTGAAATACATTCAATGTTTTGGTGAAATTTTAAGAATAGGTATTACACATTACTTAATAAATATTTCTCACCATTAAGTTTTTTATGGGGTAACTTAAAGGATTTTAGAAGGATTAATATGGACACATTAAATGGTATCAATATTCTTTAAACAACAAAAAAAGCAAATTTCCACGAACCTAAATTCCTTCATAAGGTGCCTTAAATAGTAAATTTTAGACGTTTTCTAGAATATAAAAAATTCGAAGTGGATAAAATTTAAAACACAGGTTCGAAACATTGAAATTTTATCATGGTTTTCGTTTTCATATGAGATAAATTAAAGTGCCGAAAATACCCGGCGAATTAAGTGCAAGAAGAATCCAAATAATTTTAATCATAATAAAAAAAAACGGTTTGGATCAAAATAAAATATATCTTAATTGGAGTGTTAAAATGGCGGGTCAATGTCTGTCATCCGGTAGGGCGCCCCATCCCCAAGAAAAACAAAATGATATGAAACTTGATACAAGTGAAAAACTGTTCTAGTTTGAACATTCATGTAACCCGTTTAGGACTTATATTATTCTAGTTTAGTATATATATATATATATATATATATATATATATATATATATATATATATATATATATATATATATATATTCATTTATATATATATATATATATATATTATTAATATTATTGATATTATTATTATTTAATAAATATACATTATTATTTTATATCCAAGCTATTCCTGCTGTTGATATTAGCGGATTTATTTTTTGTTTGTTTGTTTGTTTTTTTGTTGATGTTTGTTGTTTTTTTTTGTTGTTTTTTGTGCGCCATCGTCTTTGTTGGTGATAAAAAATATATTGTGAATAATTAATGTCGATATGTCGATTCGTTTGTATGAAAGGCAAGGGCGATAAGCTCCTATCGACAATGAGATAACGCAAATAAAGGCAAGGCCTGGCCATAAAAATACCGATGTAAAACGACCGGCGATTCCTGGTGAGACGCTGAGCACCGATTCCCGAGTGAGTTGCTGTGGTGCGCATGCGTCGTCTATTGGCGGCTTATCTGTTTTGATATTATCGCCATTATTTATCAGACAGACGAGACAGGCCAATGTTTACATCATAATTAATTACTTCAATTTGTACGCTGATATCCTTCCGTTTTTATCAGTTCATTTGAATTTAGGTTAGCCAAAAAAAAAATACGAACAAGTTTTATATATTAAAATTGTCTGACTGCAGTTCTGTTCTATACATCGTTGAGATTATTTTCCTGAAATCATTTTCAATTGTTCGGTTGTTGTATTCTGCGACCTTTTTCTTGTGGCAATTTTATCAAAATTGGCAACCGTTGCATAATTTATGGGTGACTTTAGTGGGTAAGCATTTGCTCCCTTCCCACAACATAAAAAGGTGATACAAAGTCAGTGAATGGGGAAATCAAGCAAGCGCCTCTAAAAAATGAACACTCTGGCTTTGCAGAAAATGCCTGGAAAATCTCGCCAGCATTCTTTGATTAGAGCACTTGAGGTAGTAAGCAAGGGATCTACTCCGCCCAAACGTCCGGGGGCAAAGCATAGGAGGACGGACCTCCAGGCCGAATTCATCTGATCGGCAACTAAAATGCTACTAACAGGTTTATTTTCGGAGACGAATCCTCGAAGCGATGAAGTCATTAACAGTCGCTTCACCATCATCTCGGCTTTTGAAGAAATTTTCCCGAAGGAAGTTGTCCAGATACTTGAAAAAGTGATAATCAGTGGACGAGATGTCCGGTGAATATGGCGGATGAAGCAGAGACTCGTAACCCAATTCGTTCATCTTCTGCAGGGTCAGTTGAGCAACATGCGGACGAGCGTTGTCATGGAGGATAATTGGTCCCTTTATATTGACCAATCTCGGGCACATACGTTGGAGCTTCTGGTGCTTTTCGTCAATTTGTCGTCAGTACTTCTCCACCGTATTCTTTTCACCCGGATTCAAGAAGCTGTGATGGATGAGACCAGCTGCAGACCATCAAATAGTCATCATAACTTTTTGGGATGCAATTTCGGCTTCAAGAAGTGTTGTGGATTTTCTGTGGTATCCAACCACTGTTCTGAACGTCGCCGGTTGTCGTAGAGGATGCAGTTCTCATTACATGTCATGATCCGCTCGAGAAATGAGTCATTTTTGTCGCGCAGAGGAAGCGTAGCGGAGACCTCAAAACAACGATTTTTTAATTATCTTTCAATTAATGCTGTACCCATTTATCCATTTTTTTTTTTGCCTTCCTTACTTGATTTAAATGGCGAACGACTGTTGAGTGGTCGTCCTCGAGTTCAGCAGCAACTTCCGTGGTTTTGCGACGATCAGCTTCAATTAAGGCTTTCAAACGTTCGTTATCAACCACAGTCGGCCGGCCGCAATCGTCTTCATCTTCGAGGCTCTCGTCACGATTGAGAAATGTCTTGAACCACCGTTGTGCCACATGTTCCATAGTGGTTCATGGGACAAACGCATCGTTGATATCACGAACTGTCTCGGCAGCTTTTCAGCCTGGTTTGAACTGGAACAAGAATATCATGCGGATTTGAATTCTGTTCATGCTGTCGAAAAGCCTATAAAAAATGAATGAAAGGTTGACAACCGTAAGGAATAACACGAATCAATAGAGCAAAAAAAGCGCTACAGTATGATATATAACATGGCTATATATGAATTCAGAAATCGCATATAAAAGTAACATATGTGAGAAAACGATATTGTTTTTGCACCACTTTAAAATCTTGGGTAACCGAAGCATCGAAGCGAGCGTCAACATTGTTTTACTGGCTATGATCATTAGGTCTATGACAACAGCATATTCTTTTCGTTATTTTGACTCTGGAATGTGTATCCGACGATATCGTATATAGAGTTATGTTGTTCTCCGTCGATTAATTGTGTCTAACTATATCGGATATATACTCGAGAGTCCAAACAATGATAAGAATATGCTGTTGTCATAGCCCTAATAATCACAAAAATTTGAACGATTATGTTAATAGTCATTGGTAATCAGGACGAACCTATAATTTACTAGAATCGCTATATACAATACTAGATGATAGACCGACTTACTCCGGTCGTGTAGTACGCTTAAACATGATATTTTAATTTATATAGATTACCTATGTATTATAGAATCAATCCTTGGTTTATTATTACATATTATGAGGATTAATTTACCCGGTAGAATGATTTGCAAAATAATAAATAGAATAATAAAAAAGTAATAATAATGCAAATGTCGCCCTGGAAAAGTCACTTCTGATTAGTGTTAAATTTTAAAATATGTAAACAAAGAAATGACTTGCGTCGATTTTAAATGGCGCCTCTTGAGTTATCGTAAATCGAGCTCATTAATAAGAGAAACCTACATTAAAATGGTGAGGTACGTACGGGCTTCAGAAGAGGTCATTTTAGATTTTTGATATTTATCCGATAAAATTTTTATGCATACATATCTAAGAACACTGCCAAATAAAAATATTGGATTTGTTAAAATTTGCAAAAGACAGACTCACTCGTTTCGTCACCTAGGAGGAAGAAACACGCACACACACACGCACGCACGCACACACACACACACACACACAAAGTGACTTTATATAGTAGTAAAGATACTTAATGCTTTTGAACATTTCGTCTTGACATTAGGCTCAAATTTACAATCATTTTCTACATATATATACATATATACATGCAATCAATATATATATATATATATATATATATTGATTATAAAGATCAATAATTATAAATTATGAATCAGTTTCAACAGGAAAAGAAATCAACTTTAGTGTACGATCGTTTCGGAAACAATATCCATTTTATTTACAATTGTCAATAATCATTGAGAACAATTGTATTAGTATATTCATCTCCCTACACAAAGAGGAGGATTAAAGACACCAAATTAAAACTAGCATTTTGTAGTATATTAGATGGATGGATCTTATTGAGATTCATTAAGAAGTATGTTTTACATTTTTCAGCAAATTTTGTGTGCATGGTTCACTGTTTTGGGCTGGAACTATATATCCACAGTATTATGAGCAAGATTATTGTAAAGTATTGACAGTTAAATGAGCATTGCTCTTTAGACTCCAGGTCTAATTCCCTCTATAAAATTAAAAAGATATATATATATATATATATATATATATATATATATATATATATATATATGTATGTATGTATTTATGTATAATATATATATATATACATATATTATACCAAGAAGTTAACATACTAAACCGAAGATTCATTATATATATATATATATATATATATATATATATATATATATATATATATAAGTGGATGTGTCTGTGTATATGTCTGTTTGTGTATCTGTCTGTTTGTGTGTCTGTCTGTGTACATTTCCCTACGCAATAACTCTGTTAATTTTAAGTCTTCAGACTCGAAATTTGATATACAGGAGAGTAAGATTTGGAAAAATCTTTGTGATGAGTTTTCGGACAGAAATTTGGCGATTACCGGGTCAAAATTAAACGATTTGACTTTTGAGAACTCTACCAAACTCCCCCGACAATTTTGGGTCTAAACACTTGAAATATTAGATACATGTTCCTTGGACATGGATCTAACTTAAATAACTGGATTTGAGCCCAAAACAATAAATTTTAAGGGGGTCGTAATAGGGGTCGAAGTTAAAAAAATTGGCTGCATTTTTTTTTTTTTTGCTAAACATACACCTCCAAATGCACGGGAAACGCCGGGTGCCCATGCTAGTATATATATATATATATATATATATATATATATATATATATATATATATATATATATATATATAACGGAATATATATATATACATATATATGTATATAAATATACATACATATATATATATATATATATATATATATATATATATTTGTCTTTACATAAGAAGAAGTTTGTTGCTACACAGTCATGAGCATGTTTTGGTCTGCTAGTATTTACTAACTAGAGACCTCATTTTTTTTTAGAATTCCGTTTTCGAAAATAAGGGTTGTTGCCTTATGAGGTCTCTAGTTAGTAAATACTAGCAGACCGAAACATGCTCATGACTGTGTAGCAACAAACCACTGCTTATGTAAAGACAATGTAACCTGCTCTACTTCTGTATTGAGCACTGTTGTATGAACTTCGTTATAATTCACTGGTTACCCTACCTTTGGAAAATAGCAACCTCAAAGTAAGTAAATAAATATATATATATATATGTGTGTGTGTGTGTGTGTGTGTGTGTGTATAAATCGCAGCCACAACCTCCACCAACAGCATGATACGTAAAAAAACGAAACTAGTTTATAAAAAAAAGTTAGTTTATCTAAAGTAGATACATTACTAAAACTGGCATTAATATGTGTTTTAATTAATTAAAATTTATTGAAATCTTAAGTGTTATCATATTTTTCACTGTTTACTGGCGTATATCCACCGGTGTTCTCGACAAATCCTCATTGTAATCTCTGTTTTGATGTCGTACACCCTTTGTACGATACATTAAGAAAAGTGCAACGTAACTCATTTGTGTTTATTAATGTTTAAATATATAATATTTAGAGTATACATAAACTAGTAGGAAATATTTCGAGTTAAGACTGCAACAATTTTCTTTTTCTCTTTCGTTTTCCTATTTGCGACGCCATTTGTTATTTCCCTCTTATTTTAAGGTTTGATGGTTCTTTAGGCAATTTGTGTTTAAATATATCATTTCTGCTTTTGAAATGGCTGACTTATTTTCAACAAGTTTTATTTCTTTTCAAAATGATGAGAAAAGTCATTCACGCACACCATCCCTCAGGCGAATGAATTTCTTCTTTCTTTTTATTTCGTTTTAAAGTCTTGCTTGAAAAATAAACAAAATCTTTATATTTATCTATGTATAAAAAGTAAACAAAAATATTTATTCTTATTTATCTACAAAAATAAGCAAAAGTCGTGTCTCGTATTTCTAGATTTTTTATAACGGAATTGATAATTCCCATTATTTGAATTCTTCTGACCATTGTTCTCATGTACCATATTATATTCACAATGTTTCCGATAAATTACTAGGTATAATTCATTTCTTAATTAGAATCTCCTTGTTGCGTTTGAAAGGTCAAACCTCAGTACAGATGATACTGAGAATACAGTCGCAAACTTGCACTTGATCATGGCTGATAGAACGAGAGCATGTTACCCCCATAAATTAAATAAAGTATTTCGTAAGACATTATTTGCAGATTCCTGAGTTCGACGCTATGCTTCTCGGGTTCGACAAACAAAAGGGGTCCCGGATTCGACAAGATAGTCCTTAAAAAGATCAGCTGAAACGCTGCGAGAACAACACTTAAAATATGAAGAGTAGTCCAAATAACGAAAACAATACAAGGTTTTGTCTCGCGTTTACAAGAACTTATAAATAAAATATGTATTATTTAAAAGGTTATTTCAAGTATTTTCAAAAGTTAACTTTGCCAAGTATACTATCATTTTTTCTTAGTAGGTTATGCTTAAATTTAAATTTAATTTGCTGGCTTAATAGACACAACTTGACTTTTAAAAATGTTTTCCAAACGTTAACTCGTTAATTGGATTCGATTAAATTGAAGGAGTCGTGTTTGTTTAAGAACTGCAAAAACCTTATATTCGTCTTAAAAAAAAATCCTAATCCTTTTGTTTTCATTATCACACTTTGTCTTTCGTACAATACAACTAACGGTGATAAAAAGGTTAGAAACGCTAGAACACGTCAGATAACTGTAATAAAAATTATGAGACGTCTTTTAAGAATGCACTGCGAATATTTTCTACCGCAAATTCTACAGAAATAAAATAATATAAAACTCTTACATCAAACGTCGGAATATAAAGAAAAAACATTTAGAATTAAATTCTCAAAGAACATAACATTACACAGAAATGCTTTATTTTTCCCCCAGGGAAATACCTGAGGAGACGAATAATAACGATTTTTTTCTTAAGTCAAAAAAGTATGTGAATCTGATTACTTCGTAAAGTAATCTGCTTCAGTCTCATCACGTTTCTTTCTATATTTTTTCACGCAAGAAAACATAAAATCAAGTTTTCGCATGCGTACTATCAAAGAATGTTCGTCAAATAATCTATTATATAAATCTCAAACGTTTGTTTATGTGTATGTTTCTTTGTATATTTGCCAAAAACCCTTCGAAACACACGATGGATTCTGACGAAATCGGTATCATTACGAAGCTCCGTCTTCCAGACGACAAATATCGAACAATCGGCGAAAAACATTAATTGCTTCTCCCTCAAGTAGGCAGGTTTCTACAAAGAGGGGTTAGTTTTACGTCGATATTTTTGGAAGTGAACGTCTTCTCTGGGTTGACTGCTCTTAATTAAAACGTTCGCGACTTCTGGTTTCGCGATGGACCCATTAGCTAAGACGTTAGGATTTTTTACCTCATTCTCCTCCTTCGTGTTATAGGTTCGAGCCTGCCTGCTTGCTACCACTTTTTAAACACCACTCTCCACCCAAACTGTTTATTGTTGTTTTGTTTTCCCCCAACGTTACTACCACTTTCTAACGCCTCTCTTTCCACTCTAGCGGTTCCTTATTACACCAAATATTCACACCCTGGTAACGTCGGCTGCTGTCTGTTAGTGTGTTTGTGTGAATGTATGCATGTCTGTATGTCTCGCTAAAACTTTAGACACGCGCAGCCAAAACTGACAAAATTGGTACCGTTATAATGCGCAATCTCCCAGAATACACATATCCGAAAATTGGGCAAAAACATTTATTCTGTTATCTTTAACTAGGCCTTTTTTACAAAGAGGGGTCACATTCTTCGTCGACATTTTTAGAAAGTTATCATACGCCTTGCAATAACTAGCCTTATTTTATCGCCACCAACGTCACAGCGTGGTGACTAAACCGTTCGTTTTTTTTTTCACTTTCTTTTCCTCTTAGCATTACGGTTCAAGCATGCCTACCTACTTACTACTTTTTCTTTGCGTTCGCATGGGTACTCGCTGCTATTTCACTTTTTTAGGGGTTAGTTTATTTTTAAAGCATGTTTTTAGGGTCCCGTTGCTAAATATCCTTAACATAAAACCTATCAATACCCGGCCAACACCAGGAACCCCCGCTACTCTGTAATAAAACAGCACACAGCACAGATGAACAGCTAAACGTAACCAGACAAGAATGAGTGTGTGATTTTCAACCATTTCTGCATATTTCTATGTTGTTTTTTGTTTTTATAACGCAATTCACAGTGCGTGATCTTCTGTTTTACATTTAACACATTGCAATTGCGACCCGATTAAACATTTACTTAACAAGGATAAAAATTATATATCGATAGCATATTTAAATTAAATTCAAAATATTTATATTTGAACTTTTTTTAGCTATTTTTCAGCTAATTTTCAAATATTATTTTTTGGTCATGACCCAACGCTCTGTTGGTTCACCAATTTTGTATTTGCATCTAGTTTCGTCTTTATGCGATCGTTTTTACTAATTTTGGCCGACGCTTGGATACTGCCGGATATCCTATACATTTATGTATAATATATGTATGCATACAATTGACAACAAAGTAATAACTCCAGAAACAAAGAAGTGGGCAACAAAAAATTAGTACTTATAAAGTTTACAACTCCATCTACGACAACTTCTCATCTGCATCTTCTCGTTATCTAAACAGCCGGAAGATGACGACGTAATTAGCCAATCAGCTCTCAGAAGACAAGTTTCAATAAAGGCGGAAAATTAATTAAATCAGAAAAAGGTTCTAAACCTAAAATAACTTACAACACCTTACGTCAACCTGAAATCACCCCTTCGACCATGTTAAGAATGACTTTCTGCCCAGAAAGAGATTTTTAATATCGGAAACGGATAAAGCTTTACCATCGTCAGGATTTCTTTATATTTACGTATTAAATATACATGCATGCCGTGGAAAATAAAGTTTCGAATTGAGAAATAAAGAAGTCTGCAACAAATCATTGTATACATTATTAATCCTCTGAATGTTTGCACTTCGTCTGTACGTAACTTGTCGCAATATGTTGACGCGAAGTTGCCGGAAACTTCGCCAAAAACCATTTATTAGTCAAACGCCTGATTATGTTTGGTATGAATTAAAATCAATAAAAAAAATTAAAATAGAGTCTAAATATACAGGGTAGAACGATAAATTGTCACCCCGGAGAAAACAACACGAAAATTTATTTAAAACTTTTAATGAAAAAAATCAATTTAAGTAACTTGATTATGTAGTAGAGCTGATATCTATTCAATGTAGCCGCCTTCAGCCAAAATCTTCGCATCGATACAGGCCTGAAAGTGGGAACATACCTTTTTCACAAGCGCAACCAGGAGCTCAGCTAATACTCGACAGATGGCTGAGATCAGGCTGGCTTTATTGTTTTGGAAAATCATGTTCTTAACGTATGATCAAACGAAGTTGTCCAGAGAGTGCAGGTAAGGGGGGGGATGAGAGAAGGATACAAAGTTGTAGCACTTCTTCTGGGTCTTTTTGAGCCTGTGGGCCGCCGCCAAGTGCTGCTGCAGCACACAGTCTACCAGCGGCCACCTGATTGCACCAGGGGATTACCACATTCTTCTGCATATCCAGGTACACTTTGGTGTTGACTTTCAAGCCGACTTAAAATATTTAAGGTGGCATGATGTGGTCCTCACTTGAAACCACACCATAACTTTGACCGGAAGCTTTGTTTTCATTCCCCTGAGTGCATCCCTGTTATTCATTACAGCTGGAATCTAGGTCGGATGCAGGCGTTGGTGAAAGTGTCGACGCCATTTTGTATACAGCGCTTAGTACTCTGAAATAGAACTTTCTTCAAAATGAACACCCAAACGCATGTCACCGGTTTACTACCGGGATTTTATTTTTGAACGCCATTCTTGATTTGTTTATCAGTATGTAAGTTGTTGATGACGTGTTTGAATTTTTAAAAACCTTTACAACCGCAGATCCACTGCAATAAAATGATGGTGCATATCTGAAATACATAACATACAGTTTTTATATAAATAATTTGTACACACACATACGCACGCGCGCACACACACACGCACGCACACATACACACACATATTTATATATAGTTTAGCCGCACAGATGAGTTGTGATACAACGAAACAGTACTGCATGTGGATTACTACAAAATATATTTTAAGGTAGAGCACTGTCCTTTATAATCTCACCCGCTACTTAATTGACTTTAAATGCGATGCTTGCTGTTTGTTTGTAAATAAAACGGTTTGAGCACTATAAAAGTGGTAGGCAAATGCTTGTTTGAAATAGACATTTGTGAAATATATATTATTCCTTAATTGGAATTCATTTTTTGAGATGAGCATTATATATATTAATTTATTTTTATTTCGGACTACTAGTCTCATCTTTATTAGTTGTTGTTTTTCATCTTTTATTGGTTTGTTTTATTCACAACGTTTCGGCCAACTAATTCCTCTGGCCTTCGTCAGGTGGTAACCGCGACAGATAGGAACTTCGAATCTCCTAACTGCATTCTCAGCCATCAATGACATCCGTAGTTGTTGTCGTCTCACCACATTTTGGCCAATTACCACCTGACGAAGGCCAGAGGAATTAGTTGGCCGAAACGTTGTGAATAAAGAAACCAATAAAAGATGAAAAACAACAACTAATAAAGACGAGACTAGTAGTCTGAAATAAACATAAATTAATAGACATTTGTGGAAGTTATTTACGACCGCCGCTCCTGCGGGTATAACTGCCGTCTATCAACGCGATGGCCCTAGGTTCAATCCTCGGCTTCGGTGAGGTGCTAGTCTAGCTTCACTGATGTGTTGTGATACAACGAAACGGTAATTTATGTGCATGACTACTATATATATATATATATATATATATATATATATATATATATAAGTTTAAAACGATTAAAAATAGCAAATAATGTCAGTAGGGGCTCGTAGCGTAACAGTATACGCACTAAACTATACAATCTATGATTTGCGATTTAAGCTCTAATACAGTCAGACTACGTTGATTAACTGTACAGCAGTGAAACACCTGTGCGTAGAGGATTATTGTAAATAAAATTAAAATAAATAATACATATATTTATTTGTTTATGTCCTAAAAATAAGGGCGATATTTCTAAGGGAAAACTAATTCCTTGAACTCCTCGTAAGGAAACCTTAATACCGAATATTTCATTATCGTTAAAATATAAACAGCAAAATAACTTCAAGAGCTACAAATAAAAGCAAATAATATCAGCAGGGGTGCGTAGCGTAACGGTGTACGCACTCGACTATAAAACCCATGCTTAGATATTCGAGCTCTAATATAGTCAAACTACGCTGCTTACATAGTCCTCACCAGTCTAAATACATTTTACCAACATCTTTGATGTCTTGGTGTAAATGTTCGAACCGCGCATTTTCACCCACATCTCTATCATCACTTCTGAAATCGACGAGCCCATCTCCTAACTGGCATAAATTCATGATAGGGGTTACTTTCTTAGAGTCTCACACAGTCAATATCTGCAACAGAGAGAGGAAACTTTTAGGTCATGAATGCATAGGTTCAATCGTCAAAACAATCCGATTTGCAATCCTCCTGTATCCGTTCTGGCGGAATAAATAATTAGGAGGTATTACTTTTCGACCCCCCTCTTGCATTGTAAATAGCTTTATAATCGTTAGTTGTGCAGATTGAATGGGTTTATCATATGTCTGAATCTGTTCTTCTTAGATTTTATTTTCATATTATTTGGATTATTCGGATAGCTGTTCTCCTCTTGACTTTCTTTTTCACAATCTTTCGGTCGATGTAATCTCCGACCTCTTCAGGTCAAATTCAACTCGGGAATATTTATGTCGAATTCAATAATCTTTTTGTCGAACTTGGAGCCGTGCTATGGTAGATAATGTACTTTGTAAAATTCAATTTTAAGTTACAATGCTCTGTCGGTTTAGGTTTCAATCCTCTGTGCGGGCCACACTTAAAATACAATTGCGAGTTATTTAGGACTTCTACCCAATTATGGTTGACCAATCATGGTTGACGGAACGAGACCACGCTAATCCTGTGGATTAAGTAAAGGGTCCCGTTTGAAATTCCGTGCATATTCTCGCATTCGACAGAAAGAATCCTGATTTTTGGCAAATACACCCTAAGAATATCGGAGGTTACATAGACCAGAACGTCATGAAAATTATACTCAAGAACAGCCGTCAAAATTATCAAAATAATACGAACTAGCGGGTTGGCATTCTGTAGATGTTCAGTGTAAATGGAGACGCTATGATATTATTGTAGCTTTTTTCTAACTGCAAAAATATTTATCTAAGCTAGCACGAACGCCCGGCAAAGCCCGGTCGTAAAGTACGCTAAAATATGATATATTAATTCTTGAAGATTTCGTATATATTGTTATAGAATTAATTTTCTGTTGATTTTTATACATTATAAGTTACGATTTAAAATATATATATATATGTGTGTGTGTGTGTGTGTGTGTGTGTGTGTGTGTGTAATATAGTTATTATTATTATTATTAGACGATACCACTTGTGCGCGTATGTTACGTGAGTTCTTATTAGTAATGATATGAGTCTTAGTGAGAGTTCTTGTCTTATTACATATGATGTTGTATCTTAGAGAGAGAGAGAGAGAGATGTTGTAATGAAATTTTATAACACAGACATATAATAACAATACAATTTACCTTTTTTTAGAAATCACAAACACAAAGATGAGCTTTATCCAAAACACATGATGGATTTATTTAATACGACCGGTCGGGATTTCCTCATTAAGAACTCAAAGTTTCACATCTTAGTTTCTGAAGTGACGTCTCGCTTCAGACGTCCGCCTGTCTCTGTCTCCCCTGACTGTCTCTCTGACTGTCTCTGACTCTCTCCGACCAACTAACTCCCACCTCCTATATTGAGAACTCCATGCCTCCCGGCCACGTGAGCAAAATTCACGTGTCTCAACATGCGCGACTTTGCACGTTTTCGACATTGATTTCCCAATAACCTATTTTTCTTGTGTTGTTTCCACAAAGGAATCTAATCTACATATCTAATTTATTTAACCATATTTTATTATCCACATTCTTTTAACAATTGAATAGTTTATTTATTATTTATTTCATCCGAATTAACAATTTACTGGACATTCCATTTAAACCTATTGTTCTTTAAAACTTATGTCCAGGGTTCGATTTCTGCTTTCTCTTATTTCCATTTTAACTAATCTCTCTATTTTTATACTTACATGAACAGGGGACAGCTCTTATCATGTAACATCCCTCCCTTCCATATTTCACAAAAAAATGTATGCATTTTTAACTTTAGTACATTTTTTTTATTTTTACATCTACATCTACACAACCAAACGGCTAGAAAGATCAGGCTAAAAAAACACACACACAAAAAAAATCTCTTTCAGTCAGCCCTTCACAGCCGACTTCACAATTATTTATTTTTTTATAAGATCAGGAGCTTTCTGATCTTTGTGGCATTTACTTTTTGGGTGTAGGATATTTACCTATGATACACATCAGCTATTTTCCAGCCACCCATATGCCGCAGACTAGGGTTTTCACCTTTCTCGAAATGGACGACTTCCTTCGTCTCAAAAGTGTTCTGATCTCTCTTTCCGCATGGTTAGTCTTATCAAGTATGGCTTTGTTTTTTTTTTATTCTATAACTATCTCATACGGGACATACCAAAGCTCATATACTTAAATCTTTGTGGTTGGCTTCAGAAGTTTAAGATATACCTTTTTTTCTCTCATACGGATTCACTCGGATTTCCTTGCTTGGATTCTTGAAACTTCGACGAGGATTTAGAAATATCACCCCTAACTAACTAACACGTTTCCTGCGACCAACAACTTAATTGCGCCTAAATTCTATCTAATTGCCCGATTTTTTTGTGATTTTTCTTTTCTCTCACCAGGGCTTCCAAAACCCAGCAGATATATCCCACATTCATGCTTCTCTAAAAAAAAATACAAGGTTATATCTTTCTTACGTAATCTACGGCATATTTTTGCCTGTCTCTTACTTCATTAAGCTATATGTGATTGCCTCGGGACTACCTCTCATCGGTTTACTGGTCCCCTTAAGAATTTTCGTATTCTTTCCAACGCCTGTTTATTAACTAAGCCAAGACTTATTTACTACTTTGCTTGGAGTCGTTTACGTGCAACCAGCTTATTTTAAGCACTTAATTAACCAGGTTCCCAAATTTTTCGTATAGGGGCACTTCTTGTGCTTATCAATCCCTACCAAGTCACTTTTCTTGGAGAAAAATTTTTAGGATCTCTAAAAAAAAAACAACAAAACCAAATGCTAAAACAAAACACCTTTCTTATGGCATATCACATCTAAAAACTCTCCAAATACCCGTTTACGTAATTTTAATTCTTGTCCCCCTTCTAAAATTCTAACTGAATCTGTAAGCCAACCATACGTCTTAACTTATTTTCTACTAGATCATTTTAATCTAATGTATATTTACGAATAACTTTGAATTCTTGCTGTGAAAATCATAACATTACATACATAAGACAATTTACAATATTTGTTCAACATCATAAAAACATTTTCAAAAAAAAAAAATACCTTAATACATTTAAACATTTTGCAACAGTTATAACTTTTTTTTTTACAACAAAAAAAAATCATCTGTAACAAACAACAATTCAACAGTCTGTCCAAAACAATTGTCCCTCTCTTTTTTTTTTCAAAAACAAAATAAATGAACACAAAAAAGCCGAAAGGTTCACTATGAACTCAAAATGCATTTCCAACAATTTACACCTGTCTCAGAAAGTACATGCGACCTTTGAAAAATTCCTGTTTTGACAGATTAAATTCAACAATTCGTCCAAACGATTTCATATTGACACACATTTTCTAATGGCACTTCTACAAATTTCAAAACAATAATAGATTACACAATCTCTGCATTCGCGTGTATGTGTGTGTGTGTTTTTTAACAGGCCAATTCATTTATCAATGAATTACGTTTGGTGACTTGTTTACTATTTTTTTTCATTACTACGAATTTCTTTTTACGGCATATCGGCCTTTTCTTCTTTTTCTTTTTAATATTTCTTGTATCTTTTGTTCTCTGTGTGCGTGTATGTTCAAATTTTTTTTTTCATTTTTTTTTCTTCGCATTTCTGTGATCGTGTAATTTTTTTTCTTTTTCCGTGGTATTATTTATTTATTATTATTTTTTTTTAATTATGTTGGACCCTTTTAAAACGTTGTGTTTCTTTTTCTTTTTCGAATTCTGTGATCGTGTGATTTTTTTTCTTTTTCCGTGGTATTATTTATTTATTTTTTTAAATTATGTTGGACACCTTTAAAACGTTGTGTTTCTTTTTTTCTTTTTTTTTTTCGTGGTATCGACCCAGGTTCGGTTTCTGCATCGCTGATGCAAAAGGTTCACGAACACCAAATTGATAGTTTGTTATATAGTTATTATTATTATTATTATTATTATTATTATTATTAGACGATACCACTTGTGCGCGTATGTTACGTGAGTTCTTATTAGTAATGATATGAGTCTTAGTGAGAGTTCTTGTCTTATTACATATGATGTTGTATCTTAGAGAGAGAGAGAGATGTTGTAATGACATTTTATAACACAGACATATAATAACAATACAATTTACCTTTTTGTAGAAATCACAAACACAAAGATGAGCTTTATCCAAAACACATGATGGATGTATTTAATACGACCGGTCGGGATTTCCTCATTAAGAACTCAAAGTTTCACATCTTAGTTTCTGAAGTGACGTCTCGCTTCAGACGTCCGCCTGTCTCTGTCTTCCCTGACTGTCTCTCTGACTGTCTCTGACTCTCTCCGACCAACTAACTCCCACCTCCTATATTGAGAACTCCATGCCTCCCGGCCACGTGAGCAAAATTCACGTGTCTCAACATGCGCGACTTTGCACGTTTTCGACATTGATTTCCCAATAACCTATTTTTCTTGTGTTGTTTCCACAAAGGAATCTAACCTACATATCTAATTTATTTAACCATATTTTATTATCCACATTCTTTTAACAATTGAATAGTTTATTTATTATTTATTTCATCCGAATTAACAATTTACTGGACATTCCATTTAAACCTATTGTTCTTTAAAACTTATGTCCAGGGTTCGATTTCTGCTTTCTCTTATTTCCATTTTAACTAATCTCTCTATTTTTATACTTACATGAACAGGGGACAGCCCTTACCATGTAACATGTGTGTGTGTGATCATATGACTTGGGTGCGTGAGCTTGAATCGAAACTGAAATAAAAAATATTATGAAAAAAATATATGTATATATGTGACCCGATGGGAACCAGGCGATGTCTAGTGACCTTGCTAGTCGACACGAATTCAGAGGAATTCGCACGGCTGAATTCTAATGATGATGATGATGGTTTGATGTTGATAAGTGTTCTTATCTTATTGCTGCTATATATCTGTTAACAACGAAAAGGTTGTTTTTAAACCCTCTGTTGAGGGGTATGAAGAATGGGGGTCAAGGGTAGCAGTCGCCGCCAAGCAATGCTCGACTTGGGGTGACTAATCACGCCTAATTGGTAATAAGTAAAAACCACAGTGCAGGTGGGGGTTGAGGTTTGTTAGAGATAAGCTCTAAAAGGAAGAAAGAAGGGTGTTTGTAACCACTCTCTTAAGGAGAGGTGGGGAAATGGGTGTTGGATTTAGAAAAAGGCGTTCTAAACGCAGAAGAGTCGTAACCAGCAAAACGAACGGCTGCCCTTCAGGGCCTGATGTTATGATGGGAACTAGCCTGTATTAATGGGAACTCAGTGACTTTACTGGTCTTACATCATTCACTGCTATAGTCAGTTGCCTCAAATTAGACAGTAGTTGTTATGAAGTAAGGAAAACAATAAATAGTTTGTTGCTGTTATAACCCTGAGTTCTGTTTGTTGTGGTAAGGATTCTTGATATTTCAGCAAGCAGCAAGGACCAGCGGAGTGATTAATGCACCCGGAGACTACCTACACAGGGTAGGAGACGGTTCGATCGAGAGGAAAAGCGCCCCTCCATGAAAACACAGTGGGTAAGGACGATCAACAGGCCAACTTGTAACGAGACAAGGTACGATCAAGGGACACCTGCCACATCGGTAACGTTATAAATGGTGCCGAATCGGTACATCGTTATATATATATATATATATATATATATATATATATATATATATATATATATATAGTGGAGATGGTAATTAATAAAAACTGAAGAAAGTGCTCAATACTGTTGTAGAGCAAATATGCGTTTTATTTTATTTTATTTTTATTTTTTTATTTTTTATTACCGTACTTTTCTGTTAAGTTAGGTTTTTCTGTAAAAGTCTGAGGACGCTACAGACGGCCAAAAAAAACGACCGTGTAGCCGAAACAATAATGTAACTTCACAGAAAAATACGGTAATAAAAATAAAACGTATATATATATGTATATATATATGCATATAACTTGAGTTCCTTCAGCCATAATCGAAACCGAAACCAAAACTTATGAAGAATTCTTGATAAAGTTATTTGTAATTAAAAAAAATAGATTACTGGTGTGCCATCAGTTATATAATTGAAAACGAAACCAAAACTCATAAAGAATTCTTGGTAAAATTATTCATGAAAAGAAATGGAAGTACATGACAATTAAACGACCCGGATGTAAGCGAGACACAGAAAATAACAGACACGCTATCATATTAATATATAGATTATCAATCTTTATTTTAATAAATCAGAATTACTATTTTTTGCTATCTTTTCCAAACGTCACAATTAATCTTTATTGTTTCTCTGCCACCGTTTTCAGTCCCTCGTTATTCACATGATTAAAGTCCCTACTAATAAGTGTCACCTTTTTTTATCTACTGAAACTTTTTTTTTCGGTTAGTTGTCACTGATTTACTTATTTGACTCTTTTTATATTTTGCAGTATCTCCACGTCTGATGTCATACTTTATTAGGATTTTTAAAATTATTTCTCTCTTCCTACAAACCTTTTAATGAAGGACGCATCATTTCCAGTCAGAAGGAACCAAGAACAACGGTTTCCTCCCCCCCCCACCGCGTTGCACAACGGCCATACAAAATACACGCTGTTCATTCTCATCAAAATTTCTTGTCTTGCATGCGGGTGGGAAGGGTGAACGCGGCACGAAGTTACGAACACAGGAGAAGGGGCGATCTGAGGTGGAGCACTGTTTGTGGCAATGTTGTTTAGTAGCGCGGGTTACGGTTGGCTGTCGGGGTGGAATCTAATTTTTCAATAACGGAAATTGCTGTTTGGTGTGATAAAAAGCAAACGTCAGCTTAATTAGAGATCTTGGGAGAAGCTAAAAAAAGAAGAAAAAAGAAAAGGGGTTTTGCAATGCGCGATGCGAAGAGATGTTGTCTCCTTGTGTCTATGCGCGTAAAATCAAGAAGAACAGAAGAATCGCATTTAAAAGAAGCAGAGATTATATTAGAGGCAAACCGAAACAAGATGGCGAAGAAAAAAAGGACGGAAACATTTAGAAAAGGGGGAAACTTTGATTGAATCAACAAAATTAAACGAAATTAACAAAGATAAAATATTTTAACAAGTCTGTTTTGCTGGAAGAAAACGAAGATTTATAATTTATCTCCATGTTTTTTTTATAATTTTTTATTTCGATGCAGGATGTTAGTATTGGTAAATAGTTGAATGTATAATGTAAACGAACAAGTTGTAAAGTTTGTGCTTGTAAACCAACGACTGACGAGCTCAGTTGCTTCCTTTACATGATCTGTAGATCAGTTTACGGTTTATTTTTGCCTTTGGCCATAGTCAGTACTCGCACCTTTTCAATTAACAAATCTGGAACCATTGCATCATTTAGATGTTACAATAGCATCAATTTAACATCGATTATTCGTCCTCCGACGAAAGGGAGGCTGGACCTGTAAATTCACCCATGTCCGTTCGTTCGTTCGTCTGTTCGCATTTTTCGCAATAACTACGCCTTGGAATTTTTTAAAAAAGTTTACACAAACATTAAACATGATATGAGTAAAAGGTAACAGAACAGATTTACCGGGAAAACTACGGTTGCCCCTCCCAGGGGTGCCTTTCGGGTTAAAATGGCTAAAATTGAAACTTTTGTGCTTTTTTTTTTTTTTTTTACATAGACATCACCACATTATCAAGGCCAGGAGGCCACTCAAGGATAAGGGTTAAAGAGTGTACAGTAGAAATTGGACATTATAGTAATCATTAGTAATGAAAATTTGGTAAAGTTGATAACTTATATGGAACGGCTCATCAAGAACTTATTTACGTTAGACTTGAAGACAACCATATTGTAGTCAGCCGCAAAGCAGGAAAACGGAAGACAATTCCACAGGCGTGCAGTTCTAAGAAAGAAACTTTGTTCATGGAATCTACGTTTAGGTTTAGGCACAGATAAAGAGTGGGGGAATTATTGATAGTGTTTACAGCTAGACTAGTGTTTCTTGTGAAAGTTTGGCGAGGGGGGGGGATTAGATTGAAGCTCATTCGAACACTTTCCATGAAAATAAGGATACATCAGAGACAAACTCGCAACATCTCTTCTGTGAGATAAAGGTTGCAAGGAAGAGAAAAGGACATCTCCTACGAGGCTACGAAGTCTATTTTGAACTCTATCAAGGCAGGCCAAGTCCTTTCTAGCAGCTCCTGCCCAGATGTGGCAAGAGTATTCCATCCTTGGACGTACCTGGCTCTTATATAGATAGAGAATAGCATCAGCAGTGAGATATCTACCGGATCGATAGAAAGATCCCACCATTTTTCCAGCGGCCTTGGCAACAGATTTGATGTACGTGTTCCATTTAAGATCAGGAGTAATGGTCAAGCCAAGAAGTTTGTCAAAACTTGAGGCCTCCTGAAGACGAGAGCCATTCATTTCAGTTGATGTCAGATGTGGATCAGAATGTTGATGATGTAAAAGAGAGAAGCTTGGTTTTAGATGCATTAAAAGTAACCAGCCATTCTTTACCCCATTGTACTACGTGCTCAAGATCAGAGGAGAGAGAATTGGAGAGAACTTGGTCGTTTACTGTCTTAGATGTGCTACCATAAATGGTAGTGTCGTCAGCATAGATGTCTACAAATGATGTAAGGATGTGATTTGGAAGATCATTAATGTAGATCAGGAAAAGAGTTGGGCCCAGGATGGACCCCAAAGGGACACCGGCATTAATACTGTGAGCTTCTGATTTTTGCCCCTCAACTACTACTCTTATGAACCTATCAGAGAGAAATGATTTAATAATTGAGAAGACATTTCCAGCAATACCATAGCTAGAGATCTTATGAAGTAAACCTTTATGTCATACCCTATCAAAGGTCTTAGATATGTCAAGAGCAATTGCCCTAGAAAGGTTGCCTCCGTCGAGAGATTTGCTAATCCTATGAGATATAACTGTAAGTACATCTGCTGTAGATCTAGCAGAACTGAAACCATATTGAGTGTCACTAAGAAGGTTATTTTTGTTGAGATGGTTGATTGCATCTGTATTTAACACAGATTCCAGCAACTTACTCATGACGCACAGGAGACTTATTGGCCTGTACTGAGAGGGTGATGAGCGATCACCTGAATTCTTAAATACAGGGCATACTGATGAAATTTTCCAGGGAGATGGGAAACTATTCTCCTTAAGACAACGTTTCTTTCTGAAAAATTGTAACTAACTGATTTCTACATAATTTTGTTTGTCTATACTTTGCTATCACACGTGAGTGTGACCTAAGGACTCTTTTAGGACAAATAAAACTGCATTTTTGGGACTATTTTACCATATGTGTCCACAATTTTCTGTGTATGTATATTTAGCACTTTTGCATGCTGCTGAACTCAAATTTAAATATGTTAAGGCCTTGGGGACTTCTATTGCTAAATGGGGGGGGGGCAAATGATGGACTTAGTCATTTCTTTTCTTTTATTACATGGCGCATAATCAAATTTACATATGTTGAAGCCTAAAACTGCACCATTTGTTCATTTTAATCAGGATTTTCTATCCCCTGGGGACATTTACAGCTAAATGGAGTGGGGGCAAATGCTGAACTTAGTCATTTTGTTATGCTTCGTCCAGTGTGTACTCATTGGAGACTATGCATTCTTAACTTGTTTTTATAGAAATCGCTGCAAGAAGACATAAAACTGTTTGATTGAAAAAGCTAACGAATATCGCTTTAAAATCAAAAGGTAATCATCATCATCATAAGCCGTATATTCAGCTTGGTGCGTACTGCGAACCCATGTGACTTATTTTTCGCCATTCTTTCTGATTCAGGGAAAGTTGGTTGATGGACGTCCAGCTGTTGAGACTGTCCAATCAAAAATATTTTCTCTCGTCGTTCAAATTGGTTTTCCATTGTCTCATTGACTTAAGACACAGTTAAGGTATAACTTTGACATGGCCACAAACTTTAAGAGGTTTTCTTTGGATTCTATCAAATAGAAAATGTAAGGAAGTAGTTTGACGGGGAGTGGATATTTTGATTTCCTCGATCAGGCGACGTCTCGTAATGAAACGCATTACGTATTTTTTAAACACCTCGATACGATAGACTAGTTGTTTAGTCCATGTGATAAAATCAATGCCATAGTAAAACTGCTGGGAGGACATAATGTAAATAAACTTTTTTACTTTAATTATATTGGCACCCTTTTTAGCCAAATATAAATATGATATTCATAGCTTACGACGAAGAAAACATGAATTACTTCATTTCTCAATAAGAACGTTTATGGAATGTGATTGCTGAAGAACAAAAAGAAGGAAACGAGCATGAGGCAACCGAAAGTAAACCCAAGGTCTATTTTCTATTCTATTTAACGATTATGACAAGAGAAATGTTAAATAACAATTTTCTAAATTAAATTTTTAAATGTGTGAATATTTTCTTGATGATACTGCTACTAATGTAGTAACCAGGTTTTAAATAATATCCAAGCCTGCCATGCGCTGTAGGCACACACGCTCTTAACTTACCTATATAAACTATATTCTGTCACTGCCTGCTAAAAGTGGGCCAAATTATATCGGACTGATTGTCAGTATCAACTAGTATTGAAACCTATACTCAGATGTGTTGGCCTTCATTCTATCACGCATAAATCTCTATCTCAATCTCTATCTCTACTATCATATAAAAGTCACTTTGTGTGTGCGAATGTCTTCCTCATATGTCCTTAAACAGCTGAGGCTATCTCACACAAAACTAATTTATATGTCTGGCAGTGCTTTTAGGTATGTTATTTACAGAAATTAATCGGGTAAGTATCGAAAATCGAAAAAAAATCGTTCTGAAAATTAGTTTTGTCCTTTTATAGATAAAACATAATTTTTACAGAGAATATTTTACGTTACACCGGCAAAGGGAAAACTTTATTATCCTCTGGAGATTTAGCCTGGTGGTAGTGCATTTGACTACTGGTCGAA
Source organism: Euprymna scolopes (assembly GCF_053919585.1). Lineage (NCBI taxonomy): Eukaryota > Metazoa > Mollusca > Cephalopoda > Sepiida > Sepiolidae > Euprymna > Euprymna scolopes. The sequence continues at coordinate 121,194,537 of NC_136490.1, read as the reverse complement.
TGATTCCGTTCAAGCCAAGGTGTACCTTACTAATTTATGTTTTGCATATTAATGACTTCAATTTACGATAAATAAAGAGGTACCATTTAAAATCACCGCAAATAATTTCTTCGTTTGCATATTTTTAAACAAAACATTAATCAGATTTAACTTTTGTAGGATATTCGCCACTTACCCCAAATATCAGCTGAAGTAATATTATAAACAAACACAGACGGAAGTTGATGAACGGCATTAGTATTATTAGATTTATTATCATTATTTTACTTTTTTTGTCAATTCGTCCACCGAGCAAATTATTCCTCGTAATATATAATAATCAATAAAGAGTTGATTCTATAATAATCCATACATAACATGCATAAATTAAAATATGCTAAAGCGAATTATTCGACCGGGCAACGTCTGGTGCGCAGCTAGTAATAAATATATTTATTGTTACATGACACGCAAATTGAACAGACGTATTTTAACACTTGTATTCTTACAGTTGTGTTTTATTTTAAAGTAAATCCTCTTACAAATGGAACATTTGAAAACAATTTTCCAAATAAAACCTAAAAGAATTCGAATTATTTCTAGAAAAGACCCGTTAATAATGCGCCGAGTTAAGCTTAGCTAAAGTTTAGGGTTAGTGTTATGTTCGGTTAGTGTCAGGCAATCTAAAATGCAAAATAAACGCATATTTGGAACGGATTGCGGAATGCTGAACAGCTATGTGTGTGGTGTTGAAGAAAAAATATAAGGAAAACAATCTTTCAAGCAAATATTCTAAAAGATGAATTGATTTCATCATACGTAGTTTTTATTATTGAACAACACTTGATCAATGATTTCTTAATACTTATTAGCCTGAACATCTTCATCTTGTCACTGGCATTGCTTTTTCGGGTGTTGAAACGGGCATTTTCCAGCAGAGTGAAGATAATACAGGGTGACCAAAAAAATCAAAAGCTAGTTATAACCAAAGATTATTTTCATTCGGACAAAACACTAAAAAATGTGGCCTAATTAGAGCTGAACCCCGTTTTTTTTGGGTCACCCAGTAAAACTTACCAGTGATGTACGCCATCCCGTTTTCGCGTTAACGAGCGGTCGAATAATTGAAGTCATGAAGGTTCTTCAGTCATATCGAATTTCTAAGAAAATCTCAGAAAGAGACCAGGCTAAATTTGTGGACAAGACGACTCCCAATCAAAGGTTTGTTTTTGTGTTTTTTTTTACAAGGAGGTCACCACTTACCAAGGCACTCAGGGATAAGGGTCATTGCATGTACAGTACGTTGTACGTTCGTGTTGAGATTTCATAAAGTGTCTACTTAAGGGGGCGGTTCATCAGGAAGTTGTTTACGTTGGATTTGAAGACATCCACGTTGTAGTCAGGTGGGAAACAGGCAGACTGAACAGGGTTCCACTGGCATACTGTTCTAAGAAAGAAGCTGTGTTCATGGAATCTACGTTTTGATTTAGGCACAGATAGGAGTGGGGAAAATTTTTGACAGTGGCTTCAGCTAGACGGGTGTTTTTCGTAAAAGATTGGAAAGTGTGAGCCAGAGATTGGAGCGCAGGCGAGCACTTGCCATGGAAATAACCGTAAAACAAAGATAGGCTCGCAACGTCTCTTCTGTCGGAGAGAGGTTGCAGGGAAGAGAAAAGGGCATCCCCACTAAGCCACGAAGTCTATTTTGTACTCTGTCAAGGCAGGATAGGCTATTTTAGCAGCTCCTGCCCAGATATGGCAGCAGTATTCCATCCTTAGATGTACTTGGCTTTTATATAGATAGAGAACTGCATCTAGTGAGATATCTTCTGGAGCGGTAGAAGGAACCCACCATCTTTCCAGCGACCCTGGCAACAGACTTGATGTACGTGTTCCATTTCAGATAAGGAGTAAAAGTCAAGTCCAGAAGCTTGGCAAAACATGGAGCTTCTCCTAGGCGAGAGCCATCCATTACAATTGATGCCAGATGGGGATCAGAGCGTTGATGGTGTAAAGATAGGAGCTTGGTTTTAGATGCATTAAAGGTAACCAGCCACGTCTTCCCCCACTGAACTACACGCTCGAGATCAGAGGAGAGAGAATCAGAGAGAACTTTGTCATTTACAGCCTTTGATGTGTTGCCGTAGATGGTCGTGTCATCAGCATAGATGTCAACGAATGATTTAAGTATGTGTTTAGGGAGATCATTGATGTAGATCAGCAACAGAGGTGGGCCAGGATGGATCCCTTAGGGACTCCAGCATTAATACTGCAGGCCTCTGATTTTTGTCCATCGACCACTACTCTTATAAGCCTATTAGAGAGAAATGATTTAATGATTGAGAAAACATTTCCAGTTATACCGTAGTTGGAAATCTTGTGAAGTAGGCCTTTAAGCCATACCTTGTCACAGGCCTTTGATATGTCAAGAGCAATAGACCTAGACAGGTAGCCTTTGTCAAGAGATTCGCTAATCCTATGAGATATAACCGTTAGCACATCTGCGGTAGATCTTGCAGAACGGAAACCATATTGCGTGTCACTAAGGAGGTTATTTCTGCTGAGGTGATTGACTATTTCTCTATTTAGTATGGATTCAAGCAACTTACTCATGACACACAGAAGACATAGGTCTGTACTGAGAGGTAGATGACTTATCACCTGAATTCTTAAATACAGGGCATACTGATGAGGTTTTCCAGGGTGTTGGAAGCACTTCTCCTTAATGCAATGCTTAAACAGTTTTGTAAGTATTGGAGCAAGTTCAGGTTGAAGCTTTTTTAAGACTATAATTGGGATGCCGTCAGGGCCAGTTGCTTTACTGGAATCAAGGTTCTTTCTAGTCGAGAACACTCAACCGCACGAGAACAATAATGGACGATAAAAAGTTGCCATGGTCAGATGGAACTAAAAAATTTACTCAACAATTTGCTTATAAGAAGAGGACGATTATACGATGTAACATCGTCTTTTTCTGCCCTTTACTTCTCGACGGGTAAAACTGAAATGAACTTGCAAAGTATAACAATAATGGAAAGGGCTGCGTCAAAGATGTGGAGAAATGTTGTATGATTACATGCTTTAAAAACATGTAAAAAATGATGAGGACTCACGCCGAGTAACTGATAAAATGTTTTCATTAAAATCTGCTTTGTCTCTACTTTATTAGGGTGGAACGGTGATTTATTTAGGGGGATATTTGACCAAATATCAAATAGTTTCTGGTGCCACTCTTCGAGATAATTCTAAGATGATAATTAAACAAGTATTTGTATACATGAGACTTGAAGATCCAATTGCTCTAGTCGGTTTAGGAGACGACCTGTTTTATCTTGTACCGCATATATGATAATCTAGGAGCAAGACTTTGTTCTTGAACAGTCTATTTGTATTTTACTGATGCGAATGGGAAGGGGAAGTTCTTTTCCTGCGATTGTAGCTTGACAATTTTTGCTTCGAATATTTTCCATGGGGCAACAAGAATTAGATTTTAGTCGAGCAATTACAATGGATATAACATTACAGTGGAGAGATGCTCGCAACATCTCTGTTACGACGTGTATAAATTACCATTTACAAGATTGATAAGTAGATTTTGTCAATGAAAGAAAGAGTGCTCTGATGATGCCGAACCCAGTTCTTCGGCCACTAGATTAGTCTGCCACCTGAATTATTTTAGTAACATTTTTGTTGCTAAAGCCATATAATGAATTACTGCTTTTTGTGTGTATCTTGTATTCAAGGCAATGATAACACAATTATTTTGAGAGAGAGAGTAAAAGGGTATATTCTTAAACAGTTGTATAGCATAAGACACATGTCCCTGTTGAGACCAAAAGGATTACCTCTCTTTACGATTTATCGTCACCAATAATTGGAAAAAAAAGGATGTTGAAATAGGATTCGGAAGATTCAGCGTAACATCACTTGAGATCTACAGTAGGCATAACGAATTAATAAATGCATATGCAAAGGTAAATTTTAACAGTACAAACATCAAAATGTTGTGTACAACTAGCAAGTGCCCTATGCATATTCTATTGACTTATTTGTAGAATTCAATACTAGGTTGAAAACTAAAATTTGTATGACACGTTAAAACGATAATTTACAAGGCAATGATGCATATAACCAATAGCGTTTTTTTATAAGATAAAGACAATTGTCTGCAATATTCTTCGAAGGATCTGAAAACTTTCGAATCTGTCCTTTCTTTACAATTCGGTCTATCTGTAACGTAGTACACTTTCCAGGCATGTTGGCATGTAGACACTTGGGACCTAACACGTTGTAGCAGAGTATATCGCAAGGAACAGATGGCAAGTAATGATTCGATTCATATTTTGCCGTTGTAACAATGACATTTATTTCCGAGTACTTTACCGAATAAAACCTGTGATCGTGCTCCTTCGCCCTGACCTATGTCCTCTTTAACGTCGTCGTCTGTCTGTGCACGCTTTCTTTCTATAATCTTTTTCTTTTTCCCTACTGTGACGTGACTTCGCACATGGATCGGCATTTGCATATGAACTCGGTAACACGACGCCTTAATAGTTAATTTCTGTGGAACTATCTGGTCGCGTGGTCACTTTTATTGATATTTTTATAGATGGTGATTCGTTCTTATTATATATCGTCGTAGAAGTAGTAGTAACATTAGTAATACTAATGCAATCATGGTTCTTTCTTTCAGTCTAATGGATTTTCATGCTAACTAAGGTTAATTCTGCATTACACTTTGGTAATCTCTAACAACTTATAAATTAATATTCACTTTTTTAGCCATTAGGTATTCCAAGGTCGCTTCATAAAACATTGATAAGATTTAACTTCAGCGTCTTAAGCCTTATTACTCTCTTTTGTTTTTATTGTTGGCTTTAGTATTAATCATAGCAAGTTATGTTTATTATTTCCACTGATTATGACATAAATGATAACAAAAATTATATCATGGCATGCTTGATACAATTCCGACAAATAGTTTTCAAAACCAATATCCTATCTTTTCACCGCTAACACTCTAATCCCCACTTGGTCACAGTGGATGTGCATGTCTCCCGTCCTTAAAAAACAGCATGTTTCGACAAGTCACCACTGACCTGAAATTGAAGACATGCATAACACTCTATTGCCAAGCTTGCTGGAGAATTGGTTGCATCGTCCTACTGTTCCAGAAGGTAGTTCACTCCCTAGGCAATCCTTTACCTGTATAAGGCTTAAATATGATCTGAAATGAAATACTATTGCCACATTTTGGTCAGGTTGTCTCAGGATACCCTGTTCTGCTTTGATAAAGTTGATAAAGTGCAGAAGCAACTTCGAAACCTGTTGGATAATGCCATTTTCTACTCCCTGCAATCTCTTTCCCATAGAAGAAAAATTGCAAATCTTTCTCTTCTCTATCGTTATTTTTATGTCAAGTCTTGGTCTAAGCTTTAATCTATGGTCATGCAAAACTTTCACCAAAAATAAACGCCTAACTATACTCAGTAACAGGAATTTCCCCTCCTCTCTATCTCTACCTTAATCTTAATGTAGATTCCATGAAGAAAACTTCTTTTCTAGAACGGCTCACCTGTAGAATTATGTTAACCTGGCATGGTTTTCAGCTGAGTGTAACGTGATTATATTCAAGTCTAATGTAAAGAATTTTTTTGTGTCTCACCACCTTACATATTCAAATTTTATACTTCTACCACCAACTATCACTAGGCCATTGTCTGAGTAACCGTCTTACACTCAATAACCCTTGTCCTCGAGTGGTGCCCGGGCCTTGATAAGCGGTTACTCCCAAATAACAAAATCAGATGACAATAACGTTTACAGTCGAAGTGATTGATCGATAAAGTGAAAGCGATGTATAAGATGGCACGTAATATTTGATCATTTAACTTAGATATTTTGCCTGCAAGAAAAGTTTCAATTTACTCCCAAAATTAAAACCGCGCACGGCGCGATGACATACGAAAGGGTGGAGGGGACATGTGCGGTGTTCGTGGTTGATATTAATGAAAACGGTAATTTCTGATGAAATGAAATAGAAAACAATAAAAAAAAATCTAAACAACCAGAAGTATTTTCCGTGTAGATTTAAAGTTTGTAATTAATTAGATTTTCCAATCAGATCTCAGATTGTTGGCATTTCTTTATTATTATGTTTTTGTTCTCGTTGTTAATGCTGTTTGTTTATTTATTTGGTGTCAGAAGCACGGGTATACTTGTTTTCTTTATAAACCTTTCGGTTTTCATTTTAATTATTTAATCTCTTTGAATCATCGTATTGGCTGCTGTCATTTCTCCGCATGAAACCGCGTATTTCTTTCTCTAAAGATGTTCTCTCCATATACCTATTCTTTATCTATCTATCTATCTATCTATCTATCTATCTATCTATCTGTCTGTCTATCTATCTTTCTATCTATATATCTGTCTGCCTGTCTGTCTATCTATCTATCTATCTACCTATCTTTCTTATTTTCTTTCTTTCTTTTTATGTAAGGAACAATCCGTTTCTTTGTTTCTTTGGTCAGTTATTTGGTTCTTTCATTCCATTTTCTCATAAGCAATGCCTTTCTCTGTTCCCATTATCATATTTCTATTTCTCTTTCTGTATCGTTGTATCTTTATTTTCACTGCTTACACTTAATATTTATCGTTATTTTTCTGTTTTGTTTTTTTTTTTTACCTTTTTATATATGTTTGTTTTCTTGCAATAGTTTCCTATTGTTACGTGATAAAAGATAGAATTATCTTTTTGTCCCCATTCTTACAAAATGCATTCTGTGCTAAAAGTAAGCTTCTCATCAACTTAAAAAATTCATAAACCCTCGAAAGTTGATAGAATAATTAGACAGAACTGAGTATATATATATATATATATATATATATATATATATATAAATGTATATATATATAGGCGGCAAAAACAACGCCAGCACTTGTAATTTTTTCAAAAACTGCAAATTTAATGTAACTGTTTAAAAACTCTATGCTTCATTTGATTGATTTTATTTGTTCATATTTGACTTTTAATTGAAATATTTTAGTGTTGACGTCAATTTTAAAAAAATAACTTCAAATTGAGGAGGCAAAAAATCCTCACAACGGAAAATTGTTATTTAAATGTAACTTTAGGACATTAATGCAACACAAATACAACAGGAACACAATGAACTAGTTAATATTTAGTAGCATATCCCGTCTGCAATTTGACGGCCTGCAATCTTTTGGGAATTCTTGAATAAGACGGCGGCAATACTCCTGGGACAGGACATCCCACCTTTCTTTAATTTTTGTCCAAACTTCTTCCAAATTTGAAATTTTATCATTACATAGCTGTTGATTGATGTAATGCCACACGTTTTCGATAGGATTGAGGTCTGGAGATTGTGCTGGCCAATCTAAACACGGGATATCATGCTCTTCCAGGAACCTCTTGAATTTGCCAGTTGTGTGAATGGGAGCATTATCCTGCATGAAGATTATCATCAAATTCCGACCAAATTAGGGTAGAAAATGCTCAGTCAACATATTGATGCACTTGGTCGAATTATTTCGACCTTGCAAGCGAACTATAGGCCCTGGACTATTGCTACTAATAATGTCCCACACAAAAACCAACCTCTACCAACTTGAACTCAGCACTTAAGATTAACTTTTTCGTCTCTCCTCCGACGGACGTACTGCCTACCATCACTGCCTAGCCTATTGAATTTGCTTTCGTCGCTGAAAAGCACTTTGGACCAACATGAAGAGGCATGATCTTCATTGCATCTGACGAAGTCCAGACGTAGCTCTCTGTTCTTTTTAGAAATCATTGGCTTGCGTCTTGCAACATATACTCGCAAATTAAGTTCCTTTAATTTGTTCTTGACAGTAGAAAGAGATCACTTTTTAACAAGATTGCACTGTTTCTTAGGTTGCATGTCTAGATAGCATTGTCTTCCTTTTTAGAAGTATATCTAGTACGATCAGATTCAGGGGCATCACGAACACTGCCGGTGGTTTGCTGCTTTTGCACAGTCTTTCGTGTCGTTTTCTAATCACCTTTCAATCTGCTGCCTATTTCCCGATTAGACAAACCAGAAAAGTGAAGATTAATGCGCTCCTGACGATCACTAAGAGAAAGTCGTGGCATATGGACTAAATGTTACGTTTTATATGTTTTGTTGCCTGTTGGTGGATATTTTAAACTGATTTAGGGGCGATAATTTAAGCTGGTTTTAAGCGAATTTGTTGTTGCGGCTTTCTTTGTGCCTCCTCACCTGAAGTTATTGTTTCACATTGGCGTGGAAACTAGAATATTCTAATGAAAAGTCAAATATGAACAGGTAAAATTATAGAGGAATAAAAGACGAATCAAATGAGATAAAGGTTGTTTAAACAGTTGCATAAAATTTAGCTTAAATTTGTGTTTTTTTCAATATATATATATATATATATATGGATAGATAGATAGATAGATAGATAGATAGATAGATTTGATGTTTAATAGCATATAGTACATGGCTAAGTATATCTATATATCTATAAAAGTGAAATTATATGTGTGTGTGTCAGTGTGTGTACATTCCCCTACTACTCAGTCAAATTTCGGTCTACAGACTCGAGATTGGATCCAAGGAGTAGTGAGATTTTGTAAAATCTTTTGAATCGGATTCCGGTCAGAAATTTGGATTTCAAAGGGTCAAAGTTCAACGATTTTACATTTGAAAAGTCTACCAGACTCAACGATTTTACCTTTGCAATGTCTCGCAAACTACTCAGCCAACTTCGGGTGTAAATATTTGAAATTTATACATAACGGGTATTCAAGACATGCGGCAAGCATTTTAATCAGTTTTGGGTCGAAAATTGTGCTGCCAAAAAGTCAAAGTTGACAGAGTTGACCTTTGCAGATTCTACCAAATTGCTCCGCCAATTTTTTGTCTAAAGATTTGAAATTTTAGATGTAGGTAACTTGGACATAGGTAAAATATTTTTTGATTTAAGACAACAATAATGATGAAAGGGGGTCAAAACTGGGGTCAAAGTTTAGAAATATTGACCTTTGCGATCTCTTCGAAATTACTCAGACACATTTAAAATCTTACACAAAGTGTATTTACACGAAGGGCAAGGTATGAACAGTACATAGGGCCCAAGCAAAGATGGACTGAACTACTAGTATATCTATAAAAGTATCTCTGTGTGTCTGTGTGTGTACATCCCCCTACACAATGTACTCTGTAAATTTTCGATCTACAGACTCGAGATTTGACATAAGGGGTATTGAGATATGGAGGAATGTTTTTAATCGGTTTTCGTTCAGAAATGTGGCTGTCAATGCGTCAAAGCTCAATGATTTGAAAACTCTACCAAACTCCTCCGCCCATTTCGTGCCTAAACTCTTTAAATTTTAAAAATAATTTACTTGGACATGGGTCAAACTTTTTGCTTTGATTTAAGACCAAAACAATGAATGTTAAGTGGTCAAAGTTGGGATTAATTTTTTTTTTAATTGACCACTGCGGTATCTACCAATTTACCCAGCCATTTACTGGTCTAAACATTTGAAATTTTCTATAAAGCATATTCAGAGGGCAAGATTTTTAATCGGTTTGGGTCGAAAACTTGAGCTGTAAACTGGTCTAAAAAATTGACCTTTACGATCTCTAGCAAACTACTAAGCTAATTTCTGGTCTTAATATTTGAAATTGTACATAACGTGTATTTAGACACACGAACAGCATTTTAATTTGTTTGGCGGCGAAAATTTCGCTGCCAAAAGGGAAAAGTAAAGAAAGTTATAATTTAAGACTCTACCCAACCTCCTCCACCAATTTTGGGTCTAAACACTTGCAATTTTAGATGTAGATTACTTAGGCATAGATCAAACAGTTTATTTCGATTTGAAATCAAAACAATACACGTTAAAGGGTCAAAATTGAAGTCAAAGTTAAAAAAAAATTACCTCTGCGGTCCCTACCAAATTAGACAATTTCTGAGCAAAGCCGGACTGATCTGCTATAGCTATTTTTTTCTTACTCTGTGTTTTTTTTTATGCCTGTGATGTCAATTTCGAAATAAGAAAATAATACAATGATCTAGTCATTATGTCTGTATATATACGTCTATTTATTAACATTGTTAAATATAGACCTACGTATCTCTCTCTCTCTCTCTCTCTATATATATATATATATATATATATATATATATATATATATAGCTATATATGACAATGCATATTATATTAAAATTATATTAAAAACATAATATAAGCAATTGTCTCCAGATACGTTACCGCTTTTTCCAGATGTCTCTTTTTAGTTAAACTTTATAGCATAAAATGTAATTGCAATAACTACGATAATAAGAAATAATGGGATACTTTGTATAATTAAGCATATATATATATATATATATATATATATATATATATATATATATATATATATATATATTTAATATAAGCTACAGAATATGAGTATTTTGCCTGACGATTCCTCTAAGATACGTAACGCGGATGTCTAGATGTAGCTTAATCATTATTCATATATTTTTATACTCTAACATATGTATATATATATGTATATGTATATATATATATATATATATATATATATATATATATATATATATATATATATATATGAGAGAGAAAATAGTTCGCTTGAAATATTGCTGGTAAATAAATGTGGAAGAGTATAAGAAGGCTAAAACAATGTGGCGAATTGATAATTAAATTTATATATATATATATATGTATATAAATGAATTAAATAAGAATATGTATATTAAAAAATAACTTCATTAAGATTCTATGAAATTCTATTGATATACACTGTCAATGAATATAGGGAGTTTTAAAAATCTTTGGCACATTTTGACATTTAATATCTCAAGGTATTAAAACGAATCTTGTATATTCAGAAAGCTTGTAATCTTACGCTTTTCATCGAATTTTCAAAGCTCTTTAATGTGATTATCATTGGTCAGAGTTTTCATATTAAGCTGATAGTCCAATTCTTGCCAAATGCGTTCCAGCATTACGTTGTCAATGATTGCAACAGCTTTTGTTATTTGGCCCTTCAGTTTGTCCAGGTCTCTTGGAATGGAGGACACATAGACCAGTCCTTTCCAAAACCCTCACAGGAAATTCCCAGGGGGAGATCTGGAAATCTTGAATGCCAGGGCATGAGGTCGTGATCATCTTGCCCAAGTCGTTCAAACAGTATCTGGCAATGTAGTGTTACGAAAAAACACTGAGGCACCAGTGTACATGCCCCCCATCCCGTTGGAAAATGAAGTCATCAGGCTCTGTCTTACTTAGTTTATCTATTAACCAGTTTTCTAGCATGTCGAGGTATGCATCATCAGTGACTTCTGCCCTTACAAAGAAGAATGGTTCACATACAATTTTCCTATACATATCACAAAACGCATTCACCTTTGGGGTATCTCCCGGATGTTCAAGAAGTTCATGTTAATTCTCAGTACCCCATATGCGAGTGTTATGCTTTTTTAACTTTGCCATTTATGTTAAAAGTAACCTCATCGCTAAAAACAGCCGGTTATATTCCCTTGTCGGTTACATTGCAATTCAAACGTAACGACCAGCCGGTTTATCTGTGTCCTTCAATTGTTGCATTATCCGTAGCTTGTAATGCGTAATGTTCAGTCGTCTTCTTAAGACGGGTCAAACAGTTGTTGTAGGACGCTGAAGTTCCCTACTGGCTTTTTTAATCGATTTACCGTTTAAAGCGGTTCGAACTTTTCCAACCATGCCTTCTGAAGTTCTCTTAGCTGGGCACTATGCCATCTCAATATGGACTTCCATTCTGCTGGCTATTTTCCGAAATTTTTTGCGAAATGCAAATTGAACAAGTGTCATGATTCAGTTTTTGCAAATTCAAGCACACAAAACGCCTTTTGTGGTTGAGTAAAGAAATGAGTAAAATCAATTGCTTTACAAAAATTTTAATGCATTTAACTTTAAAATTGCACCAGTTACATCTTACTCCTATTCAAAGTTAAGCAGATATAAGGACGTGGAATGTGTCAAAGACATTTGAAAACCCTGTATAGCATATAATACTAACTTTACTCTCGGTGCGTTAATGGAATTTTATCGAAACGATCAAAACACATATAGCCGTATAGAAGATACTTAGAAACGAGAAAGTATGTACTTCATTAAACTCACCTTGTTATTTATGTTTAACATAGAAACTTAAAATTATTAGATTTAAGGATTGCGAAAAATTATTTAATGTTTAATTAGAGTCCTCTATAAACTGCAATCACTCTAGAGAATATGCATTCAATAAGCTGTAAAAAAAAAAACAACAATTCTTTCATTTTAGTGATTTTACAATCCCTCCCTCTTACCCACACCACATAAATATATCTTAATAAATAAGTTTATTAATAAATCCAGTAGAAACTTGACAGAATATGGTGTGGTTCTTGTGCACATCTTATTAATTACTATACAAACCTAAAAACTCTAAAGAAATGAGCTTTAACAATTGAATTGAGCTATAACACCATTTCGAGCTACACAAACTCATCTCTATCTTTACTTTTATATAAAAGTCACGTTGTGTGTGTGTGAGAGACAGAGTGGGTTCCTTTCCCATAGGTTCCAAAACTGCAAAGTCTATCTTTTGTAAATTTAACACAAAGCTAATTTAAATGTCTGGATGTGTTCTTAGATACATTTTGTACAGAAAAGCATTGATAATATCGGAAATCGAAAAAATTCGATTCTAAAAATAGCTTTTCTCTCTTATAGATAAAAATAGATTAATTTTTACAGGGTTATGTTTTACGTTACATCGGCAAAGAGAGATAATGAACTTTCAGCAAATCATTTCTTCTAATAAAAACAGATTTATTATAATCTGGGCATAGAGCATTCGACTACAGATCGATAGCTGTACTGTCAAAGCCCTGGTGTACCTTATTATTTTATTTTATTATTTTTTATCTTATTAATCAGTTCAATCTATCTATAAATCTATAAAAGTTGAATTGTCTCTTAGTGTGTCTGTGTAAGTACATTTCCCTACCAAATTACTCTGTCAATTTTCAGTCTACAGACTAGAAATTTGTACATAAGGGGTATATAGGATTTGGGAAAATATTTTAATCTGTTGTCGGCGAGAAATTTTTCTGTCCAGGGGTCAAAGTTCAACGATTTGACCGTTAAAAACTCTACCAAATTCCTCCGAGAATTTTGGGTGTAAACACTTGAAAGCTTAGATGTCAATTACTTGGACATGGACCAAACTTTATAATTTGATTTTACCCCCAAAAATTAAATCTTAAGGAGTCAGAATTAGGGTACAAGTTACAAAAAGTTAACCTATGCGGCTCTACCAAATTACTCAGCCAATTGTTTGTCAAAACATGAAATATTGTATAAAGTGTATTCAGTCATAAGGCAAGCTTTTAAATCCGAATTTTGGCGGAAAATTTTACGGCTAGGAGTTCAAAATTCAAAATATCTTTCCTTTGAGGTCTCTAGCAAACTAGTCAGCCAATTTTTTGTCTTAAAATTTGATATTTAAGGTAAATGATATTTAGACATGCAGCAAGCTTTTTAATTAATTTTTGGACGAAAATTTGAAAGAGTTGACCTTTGCAAACTCAACCAAACTCCTCCGCCAATTTTGATTCTAAACACATGTAATTTTAGATGTAGGTTACCTGGACTTGAGTCAAACTTTATATATATATATATATATATATATATATATATATATATATATATATATATATATATATATATGCCCATAAAGTTATGAACAGTACATAGGGACCGAGCCAAACGGGGGTGAACTGCTAGTTTACGATTAAAGAAGTACTATGTAAAATCGCCGCAAACTATTTCTCCTTTTGCATATTTTAAAATTTAACAGGTGATATTTGATGGACGGTATTATCATTATTTCTTTGGATTTTATTGTTTTCCGGATTAGTCCACCGGGCAAATTATTTCTCGTAATATATAAGAAACAATAGAGGATGAAGTCTATAATAATACATGTAGAATCTGCATAGATTAAAATATTATGTTTAAGCGTATTGTATGGCCGGGAAACGCAGGGCTGCCAGCTTATATTATAATAAACTGATGAGAAAACAATATACTTATTTAAAAAAAAAAGCAAGTACACTCTGAATGCTTACAAATACAATACGCGTAATGATTAACTAAAATAATCTATAAGGTTAACATGTTTAAACTAGAATGTTTAAAATAGAATGTTTATATATACCCTCCAGAATTATTATCATGAAACGTATAAAGAATATATAGTATAATAGAATCAAGCGTATAATTGATTTCGATGAATATCTTTAAATAACAAAAAACATGTACTTTAATTCCATTTTTCATATGAACTGTGCCACATCGGTGTGGGCGCATCTAAACCATTATGTATTCGTTCGGTTGTGTACAGTCAGAGCAATTTATCTTTATCTCCATGCTTTCCTTCAGTCTTGAAAGACAAAGGATACCCCTTAGGGGCATTAGTGCATGTAATTGTGAGGCAAGGGTTGCGCAATCCTTAACCACACCTCTTCTGAACCGCCACTGTTTGAGTCCAGTGGCAAGGAGAAGACCAGGACGACTAGAAACAATGCTGAGATAAGCGGAGAGCACATACAGCAATTTGAAAGTTCCAAATGGTCACCCATTTTAGTACTGACCAGGCTCAATGTTGCTTAACTTCGGTGATCCAGCGGGAACCGATGTGTCAACGTGATTATGCCGTATAGTATGTGTTATCTTTATCTATACTCCTATAAATGTGGGGATTTTTCTTTTGTATTAATATTCATATTAATAATCCTTTTTTTCTATTACTTAAAAAGGAAATACAACTTTATTATATCTGGGTCGTGAAATTGCATTCATCTGCAAAACATCTAGCTAATTTGTATATTCTTTTAAACATTCATTTTAATTAATTCTATATTAGTTTCTTAGTTTTCTGATGGGATGATCAACTTTAATTAACTATTATGTGTAATTGTATTCATGCAGATATTCTGCATGCTTTATACTTGCGTAATATTTGCGTAAATAGGTTATAATAAACACAAACTTCTTTCTATATATGTCTATGTATACTTATATATATTTGTTTAAAAATATTTGCCTACCGTAGGGTGACGTACGAACAAAAGCACACAAATATTCTTATTAAGATAATTATTTTCGTATATCTATTTATTTTTCAAAATTATATATACATATATATAATTATGTATATATATATATATATATATATATATATATATATATATATAATATGAACTTATTGTTTTATTAAATGGGATGGGACATCTATTTGATAATCTCAATATAGATATATTTCTAAAAAGCAAACAAACTAAAAGAACGCAGTAAAAATATGGTAAGAACGGATCAGCAAAACAGAATCGAGTAAGCTGCCATAGAAAAAAATTAAGCAGGTATGTGATTTCTGTGTCACGTACATGCTTTTTTCCTGAGTGTCTGTCGTAATTTTACCAAGAATTATTCATAAGTTTTGGTTTCGGTTTCGATTATAGCTGAAGGAACTCAGTATATATATATATAGAGAGAGAGAGAGAGAGAGAAAGAGAGAGAGAAAGAGAGAGAAAAGGGAGATATAGATAGAAAGATAGATAGATAGATAGATAGATAGATATATGTATATACATTTATTTTTTTGACTTCATAAGTTTTAGTTTCGGTTTCGAACATAGGAGTAAAAATCAATTCGTATAAGACGACCGTTAAATTTAAAAGAACAAACAATAAACAAACATAGTTTCGTGATTTAGCAGTCGTCTTATACAACCGATATATGATTATTCATTAAAATTTGCTTCAATTTTGCACCTCGTCTTATCTAACGGTCGCTTTTTTACGCCGAAATAGTTAGCGAATTTAATTACTTATTGATGAGGATAATTATTATATATTATTATATGTAAGGCTTCTCTATACTCAACATCTCTTGAACAAAGTTTTATTCTATAGTTTATGATTAATCATTTTATTTATTTTTATTATGCGCACTTTATACCAAACAATGTGTGAGGACTAGGCACATAAAATTTTTGACACTCAACATCGACTATTTAACATTTAAACGTTAAATTTTCATAGTGCTTGGGAAAAACACTAGCTAATTAGTGTTGTCTTCGTCCTCACCATACGTAAGATTCATGCATCTTTTACCCTTTGTGAAGAATAGCCTTTTTAGCGCTAAAAGTTTAGTATCTACAGCGCTCAACAAATGAAAAGACTCTTCTTTTTATGGCTGTATATATGTGATGAATTTAGTGTGCTAACAAGTTTTCTTTTTAGCAAACGAAAATTTTTAAAAATCATTCCAATTCGTTTGCATCATAAATATTCCCGTATCATCTAATCTGCCAAGAAAACGTAAATTCGCTTAAAGTTTCGTAAGTTGAATTATCAATATCACAACAAAAAGGAGCTTCGGAATTCTTCGGTTATGACTCATCAGGTGGTAAGCACCCGGACCCGAAGAATTGAAAGATGAGACGTGAGATGGTGGTACTCCTAAGATTACTCAGAACGGATGCGTCAGCCCACCAGATAAAAAGACATAAAAATGACCCAGTTTCTGTGGGACTAATTGTCGAGATCGTAACATCGACTGGCATGTGTCAGCGATCAAATGAGTGGGCAAATGAAAGGCGCGCATGGTTAGATGCATCTATATTTATTGTATTTGGATAAATCATTTATTCCTGAAACGGCTATATTATAACTATGGCTATGACAAGAGAATATTATTTTCATTGTTTTGACTCTCAAGTATATACCAGTTAATATCTTATATTCTTTTAGATAGTGATATTGTTCTAGGTTGATCAACTGTGTCCGCGTTGGATATATACCCGAGAGTCAAAACAATAAGAATATTCTCTTGTCACAGCCCCGGTTATAACACATAACATACTTTAGAAAGCATGCACGGAATAAAATACACCTCGAAAACATATTTTTGGATCGCTCATTAGATGCAATTACCTTTAAAAATCTTAAGTATATTCGAAACAAGTTTTAAAGCAATTTTCTCGTCTTAAAATATACCACTAACACAGAGTCTAAACTTTCAAAATAAATGAAGCTACATTATTGTAACAAATTACAAAATTAAACTCGTAAAAAAAAAAAAATGTTTCAAAATAATAAACAATTCTATCCCAATATCGAACAAACTACACTATCAGAAACACAAAAAATTAAGTTATAGTTGCATGGCCAATAATTTTTTTTTAAATAAACTAAATGAAGTAAATAATTGTACAAATATATAAGTGCAACTGTGTGTCCTTTACAGTTAAAGTTAGAGCTAAAAGGAGAAAAATCCAAAGTCTAACAATCCGAGGGAAAAAGCTATTACAGTAGGAGGGCTTACGGCCTCTAGGGAACTCTGCAGTGAAAGGGTGGGATTTTGTTGCTAAACGGGTTTGTCAGAATATGCACGTCGAGGGGTTACAAGTGCGATTAGTTTATCAGGTCAAATTCCATTAAAGTACTATTAAAACAGGAACAGGGATGCAACACTAAGGAATTGGAACAGGGGTTAGGTTTCAGTGTAGGATCCATTAGATTCTTTGAACCGTGTCCAAGAGGAAGAGACAAGTTGTACATGCGCCAGCCCAAATATGGTGACAATACTCCATGCATGGACGAATGATAGCTTTGTAGACGTACAGGATTCTATCAAGTGTGAATAATCTAGTAAGATAGGAAGGACCCATTTTCTTTACAATATCCTCAACGTATTTGTTGGAGAGTTTGACATAAAAGCTTTCAGATGAAGTGTTATTAATTTTAACTATCAATGGTGAAATAATTTATTGTAATTGTTAAGCTTAGTTATAGTAGCATAAATTGTTACCATCCATTTATGGTCTCATTCCGCTACGAACTGGAGGCCGCTTTCAAAGGATTATAGTCATTGCGTTAGATATCTCTAGAGCAGAATCCTGGGATACAGCATTAAAAATTAGATACAGTACTGTATATAATACGCACGTATTTAATTAAATAACATCATAAATAACACCGTGACGCGGAGGAATACCGTAACCAGAGGTGAGTAAACATCGTATTACACATCGTAATCTGAAAGAAATTAACTACGATACCATCTGCTGGAACTGAAATCATTAAGCGCCCCAGCCTTAGTCGTTATTTGGTGTTTAAGGTTTCGTCGATACAGAGGAAGCTCTTACCATATGAAGCGTGTATGAGACAGAAAGTTCCGCCCCTTCCGCAAGGACTTCCAGAAGCGGCAATTACCAGACAGGTATGTCGTGTATATCGTTTTACTTACGTGTATTATATGCTTGACATGCACGCACCTAAAACACTAGTTGAGTTACGCGCCGTTAAAATAGACATTTAGGGATCTGAGGACAGTAGTCCGTTATATACGATTTAATGATAACAACACAACAACTGTTCCATATCCATGACCTTCTGTGTAACGTTGCTATCATCCGCAAGCAGATTAATAGGGATAGATCATCATTTGAATTACAGTGAAAACTCGTTTAAGAACCAAGAAAGCATTTGACAAAAACAATAGAATAAATCGCAAAAATTGTAGACTATATTTCACCGTTATTTGTTCTTAGTGTTTCCGCGTTTTAAAGTTTCTTTCTTTTGGTGTTTGTTTGTCTTCCGTGTCTTATTCCATGCATACTTTCAGTTTCTTTTTATTCGTTGTTGGTTCTTCTGATTTTACTGTGCACATTGCTGTGGCCAATGTGTGGATAGGAGCAGGGATGTTTTTTTTTTCATAAAAGTCTCTATTTTTAATTATAATTCCTTCCTTCCTTCTGATTGGACATTTTTATGGCGGGAGCAATTTAATCGGAGACGGAGCGATGCGAAAATAAATGAAAAATCAGAAAGGTCGATTGGGTGAGATGGATTCTGGGATTGAATAGTCAACACGCATGAAATAGGCCGATAAAAGAGGAGGAAGAAAGAATACTAAAGTAAAAAGAAGGACCGAAAGAGCCGAACACGTTAACAATGCTTGGAATAAGAGAATTATAAAGAAAATGAGTCAAAATGAGAAAGCGGCACTAACAGGCACATTGATAGAGAATGAAACGAAAACACAAAAAGAAAAATATACACACGATATAAGCAAGAGGAATGTAAAAACTTTCACTTATGAAAGAAAAAGAGTATTTATGCAGAATACAAACCGTGGTTCAATGGCATATTACGTAATCCAATGGATAGGTTCATAAGAGTAGATTTTGATCGGAAGCCCGTAGTATTAATGCTAGAGTGGCTCAGGGGTTCATCCAATGATCTTCCAAATCACATTCTTAGATTATCCGTAGATGTTTATGCTGATGACACTACCATCTATGGCAGAACATCAAGGTCGTAAACGACCAGGTTCTCTGTGATACTCTTTCCTCTGATCTTGAACATATATTACAATTGGGGAAGAGTAGCTGATTACTTTTAATGCATCTAAAACCAAGCTTTTATTTTTACATCATCAACGTTCTGATCCCCAATCGGCATCAACTGAAATGAATGGTTCTCGCCGTGGGGGGGGCTCCATGTTTTGACAAGCTTCTGGGTTTGACCTTTACTCCTAATCTGAAATGGAACACGTACATCAAATCCGTTGCCAAGACCGCTAGAAAAATGGTGGGATCCTTTCATCGATCCAGTAGATATCTACCTGCTAATGCAATTCTCTACCTGTATGAGAGCCAGGTACGTCAAAGGATGGAGTATTGCTGTTACATCTGGGCAGAAGCTGATAGAAAGAGTTTAGCATACATTAGCAGAGTTCAAAATAGACTTCATAGCCTAGTGAGGGATGCCCTTTTCTCTTTCCTGCAACCTTTTTCTTGCAGAAGAGACGGTGCAAGCCTATCTCGCATTTACTGTTATTTTCATGGCAAGTGCTTGTCTGAGCTCCTATTTATGGCCCACCACGCCAAACATACACGAGAAACACTCGTCTAGTTTCAAACAGTATCAATAATTAACACCACAATTTATTTGTGCCTAAACCTAAATCTAGATTCCATGAACAAAGTTTCTTTCTTATAACTGCACACATGTGGAACTTTCTTCCGTTTACCGGCTTTCCAGCTGACTACAATATAGTCGTCTTCAAGCCCAACGTAAACAAGTTATTGATGAGTCATTTCCCTTACATAATCCAATTGACCAAATTTACACTTCTAATGATTGCTATAATATTGTCACTTTGACTAGTGTACACTATTTTACCCGTATCTTTGAGTGGTTTCTGGGCCTTGAAAAGTAGTGATTTCTTTGAAAAAAAAATGTGCCGAAACGATTAGTTAATGAAATCGAAGCACCCTAGAGTTGCAAATGATCCATTTCTGTTAATAATTCTTTTTCTATATCTATTGTTCTTAAATTGTTAGGTGAAGGAACAGAATGATTACAAAAAACCGTCTCCATGTTAAGAATGGCTTTGTAAATACTAACGTTATTATTAAAGCATAGTCCATAATCTGCACTACTATCGAACTTGCATTAAAATTATCATACGATAATTGTTTTCGATTATAATTATGTTTTTCTGTTCCTTAATTTTTAACTGATTACTAGCGTTTTAAACATTGCTTATTGTTTTTGTTAAGAACCCCGGTGCTTTATTCGGCATTTTCCGACAGTTTACGCATCGTTCTAAGAATATGCTGACGGTAACAGGGTTCGTATTCTGCATATATACAAACAAGAAAAGAATACTTTTCAGTTAAAAAGAACAGAAATAAGGTAAACATTATGATTTTTAAAAAAACATAAAGAGACAAAATTAAATGAAAAGAAATAAACATGAAGTTTCCATATTGTGTCCATCGATTGTTGCTTTAAGTTCATCAGTTAAACTCCCCAGCTTCACTTTTACAGAAAACATGGATGAGAACAAATACACAGACGGTAGTGTTACGATTACTCTCAAGGAGGTCGGCTTGCTCTTCTATGCTAGAAAAACATATACACCTTACAGTATTTCCATATATATAAACGCACCACTCGCCCATACATGAAGCATTGTTGCCATATAAGGGCCAGTGCATCAACCACTAGTCTCTGTTAGACAGATTTAAGAAATGAAGACGCCATCTACTAGATCCCACAATGTCAAAGTACAAACCCCTGTCACCGTCGCGATGTTGCATCCCTGTGCTTGATTTACAACTACTTTAATGGACTATGCTCCAATGAGCGCGTAGCGGTGGTATCTCCTCGACATAAAAACAGTTTACTGGCGGGAAAACCAGCAATGATTTCACGTCATTACTGTAAGATGTCTCTGATGTGTGTTCTACTTTGAAAATTTCTTCCCTTGAACTTCTAGAATTATAATCAATGCCTCCGTTCAGTCTCGAAAGACAAACGATACTCTCTGTAGGGGCAGCTACGCGTGAAATTCTGATGCAAGGGTTGTGCAATCCTCTGCCTCTACTGAATCGGCACTGTTTGAGTGCAGTGGCAAGGAGAACTCCATAGCGACTGGAAACAATGTTGAGATAAGCACATACATCATCTAGAAGTCCACAATAGTCACCCATTTAGTACTGACCAGGTTCAACGTTGCTTAACTTATAATAGGTACGCTGTATCTTGCTTCCCCGATAGTACTAACATGCAGAAATTTAAATGTAAATTAAACAAATATCTCGCTGCCAAACTCCCTATTTAGAGTGCCCTCTTAGAAATGGGCGCTAATTTATAGATGTCTCTTACTTCTCAATTGCAATCTGACGTGTAAGGATGAATATGAACATAAACCATTCGTTATCTTCCAGATGAATTTGTTATATACCAACGAAATATTAAGGTTACTTAGTTAACCACGTATTGAGGAAGACAAAAAGAATACAAAAATAATAAATAAATATGACCATTAAAAGAAAGAAAAAAAGAAAATAGATACTTGTTTTTGCTAACAGTCAATTTAACGTTTCACTTCTTCTCAAACCAAACTGTTAAACCGTATGAAAATATATCTCTTTTTGTAGACATCAGTGGCATATAAACTTGGAGATTCAGTCACTCTTGTTTAATTCAAATACCCAAAATGGTTTCCCTATGGCTGAGTATTTAATTGGATTAAAAATTCCTCTGTAAACAGCATAATCATTTTGACACACTGGTTATCGTTAGATCAGCGAACATAATCTAAGTTGGGCCCGGCTAATACCATACTATGAATACTATTATATCGGCCTTCCTTGAACGGAGGAATTTACACCGATTAGCACTATAAATAGCGCTAGTAATTCCAACACCGGTGAGAGAGATGCGACTGGACTTCAACTGCTAGCCGAGTGCCCAGCAGATATAAACGCTTTCCTATCTTTGTACATTATTGTTAATACACTTGTTCCTTAACCGAACCTTGATTTGATTGTTCTTATTTTCACTGTTGTTCTACGACACAACAAATACTAAGTGCTGTATGTATTTAGGTATTTATATCACCTAATGGAGATGAACGCCACTGCATTACACGGTTCCAGAGCACCTTTGCAAACGTGTAGCACTTGTTAAATGTCCTTGTATATTGCAGAGGGTTATTATACAGAGGTTTGATGGAGCTCCTTAGTCGTAGTGAATGCAATTCGTCTAGGATACGGAAACACCCGCTTCCAAATTTTCTTGAGTTATTACAGAAGTACTAAGGCTGAGAGAACTCTCATGAGAATGTTCATTTTAGTGCACAATTTGGTTTATTTTAAATTTTCATGCAGACGTGGTTTACAATTTATGTACTAAACAGCAGAATTTATAGAATATCTGTAACTATTATTTTGCTAACTACATTTCCTCTGATAATATGAGCCATTTATTAAAACTCCATGAAATAAGAAAAAAACTTCAAACCTTTGTATTCCTTATCGAATAATAAATTTGTCGTTAATTTTTAATTTACATTATTCAATTACATATCTATATATAGATAAGTGCGTATGTGCATGTGTGTATAAGCAGGCTCCCTAGTGTTGCCTCGGCAATAAAATACTCTTAAACATGACATTTTAATTCGTGTAAATTTTGTAACAAGCAAAGTCCTTATTGATTATTATTTTGTACCTAAGATATATACAGTAGAACCTCGGGATACGGCATTAAAAATGAGTAACAAAATACAGTACAAGATATATATACATATAAAATCAAATAACATCGTAAGGCGGGGCAGAAGCCTAACCAGGTGCCGAAAAAACATCATATTCCACATCGTAATCTTTAAAAAAAAAACACTAGGGCCACCGTATCACGGGGTCCTACTGTAGTCATTATTTTAAAATTTAAAAAATGATTACGATGCAATCAGCTGGAATTGAAACCAAAATATTTAGCGTCTCAGCCTTAGCCGTTTTTGCGATTCAACTTTCGTTGATACAGATTGAGCTTTTGCCATATGGATAAAAAGCTAAAAATTTAGTTCGAAGTAAATATATATATAAGTATGCATGCTCAGCAGTTGGTCGATTTACTGTCAAGATCAACTGTTTATTTTTCCTTCATTTTGACCTCTTAGCAGCTATTTCCACAAACAAAAATCACATCGAAAACATTTCTCAAGTCTAAGTAACCTATATACTAAGTTTAAAGTTCGTAGACAAAATGTTCAAAGAGAAGTTTAATAGAGAACTATCGCACACACAAAACCAATGTCATAAACACACACATACTCTAGCAGGGTGCCCGACGTTGTTCAGTCTTAAAATACGCATAACTATTACATTATAATTCATGCAGATTTCATATTTTATATTTTAGAGCCGATTCTCTGTTAATTATTATCTTATATATATAAGAGTTATGTTTTGGAGAGAATTTGCGAGGATCGAAATCACAACGTTTAATGCTCCAGCATTAGTCGTTTTTTATCTCTCCAGCGTTGTTAATGTCTGAGCTGCCGACTAATAAATACGAAAGGTTAACAATTATACGACTTCAAGCTATTAATGGATAATCTTGTGCATTCACGAAAGAAACAACTGACGTAATATTTTATCCGATTAACCCTGCCATGTTCAAATGTTTTCTTACTTATTAGTAGCAAAATTCCCCGGGCAAAAACCAAATCGAAAACGTCCTACAAGTTTACTATGTAATAAACAGCAAAAAATATAGAATATCTATAACTAGTTTTTTACTAACTACATTTCTTCTGATGATATGAGCCATTTATTGAAACTCCATGGAATAAGAAAAAAAGAACTTCTATTCCTTATCCAATAATAAATTTTTCGTAAGTCTTTCATTTATATTATTTAATTCAGATTCATAAATAAATGTGTGTACAGTCGATGGATTATTGCTTTACGCTAACGTTGTCAGCTTATAGCTAGGACTATGACAAGAGCATAGTCTTTTCATTATTTTGACTCTCAAGTATATATCCGACACAGTTAGACACAATAAGTAAACCGAGAACCACATAACTCTACATAAAAAACATATAAGATATCCATGGATATATAGCTGAGAATCAAAACAAGGAAACAAATACGATGCTATCATAGCCCTACTTATTATAAATCATTTAAAGAGACCAATCCTACTGGAAGGAGATATTATTCTAATACTTTTATGAATAAATAGAATTATTTTTACTAACAAAACACTAGTGTTTATGGAATCATATAAGTAAATGTGCGAGGGTGTTTATTTGTGTGGAATTATATGAGACTGTATATCAATGATCCGGTGTCTGTCGTTTTCATGCTCTTTGGTTCTTTCTTCCAATCTCTGAAAATTGTTCTTAACATCATGCTAAATGCAGATAAAAGCTGGGATAAAAATAAACATGTTTTCGTCTCAAAGTATCGTCTAATTTCGTTTAGTTTAGTTTAAATGCTTCTAAATTGGTTTTCCAGTCTTTAATAAAGCATGAAAACAAAGAACAAGATAAACAAAAAAGAAATGTGCAGGTTTATTCATTTTTTAATGTTTGATTAAATCTTTAAATCCATTTATAAAGTGCAATACGATGAGAATCCAGGACATTTTTTTTGGTCCGACTATGTGTGTTGACAACTATGTACAGAAGTAGAAATAAAACCGGAATTAAGGAAACATCCGGTTCAAACAATCTAATTTGCTTGAACTGTCTTTTATCAACTTCGACTTTGGTAGAAATACGCTACAAGAAAACAATATTCCTATTCAACTTATTCAAAAATACTCAACGTTAGTCGTAATTTTCTTAGAATTTCTTCTTTGAGACGATATGCTTGTGATCGGCAATTGCTGTATTTCATCGAAGATATCTTTCTATTTCGAACTAATAACTTTTCCATTTTGAATTTTACTATGAAAATGGGTTTTTAGTTGGTAGAATTAAAACAGGTGTACTGTATCCGTTTCCACGTCAACAATTTAATTGTCATTATTAAATGTGGTTGAAGAAATTTAGATTTTTATTTATTGGGTGTTATAGCGATGAACGATGTAATTGAACTATCCGACATAATTCTAATAGTCCAGAAATATTTGGTGGAATTCTATTCTCAAGATTCTAATCTCAAGACGATTCAGGCACATCGAAACTATGAAAAGCGAGGGTTTTATTTTTACAAAAAGAAACTTCGTTACCCAAGAAAAACAACGCTACATAAAAAATGGGACATTATTATCATTGGAATCTTGAAGTGAAGATTTGATCTGCGCGAAAAGAACGATGTTTTTGGTCGTGATAAACGTTGAAGTCAGTAAATGATTCATAGTACATCGAAAGAGTAATGAACAGTCATCATTTATGTGCAGTCAAATGCATTTTATATTGATAGTATCAATCTCTTTTGAAATAAAGACGGTAGTTAAACAGGTTTTCTAGCGCATACAGGATCAGGAGGGGCAAACCAAACCAAACTGGTTGCTTACACCTGTAACAACCTTGACAATGAGGATTGTAGAGTGCATGATTACGTGTTGGTGGCGTAGAGACCCATATATCTCCTCTACCCCTAAAATATATAGAAACGCACATCGTAAAAATTTGGTCAGTCATTGAGAATTCATTTCGACTTCAGAGTCGAGCGTTCGAATCCGATAGACACAGTCGTCGGTTATTCTGAGAGACTGCTCGTTGAAGTAACGAATGGTAGCGATGTATGGCAAGTGAATCAAGAGAAATTCCCAACCTCGTTCTAAGAATAGGTAATAATAGGGGCGCTACTTCAACCGTGAAACGAATAAATTTTCAATTGTCCAGAGAACTTGCGTTGTTGTTAAGATCCGCGGATAAGGTACGTTCTGTTGAAGAGATGCGGAGACAAAATATAATGGTACGTTCTGTTTCGTTCTCATAAACCCCTCAAAAATCTT
The DNA here is from genome assembly GCF_053919585.1 of Euprymna scolopes. Classification (NCBI taxonomy): domain Eukaryota; kingdom Metazoa; phylum Mollusca; class Cephalopoda; order Sepiida; family Sepiolidae; genus Euprymna; species Euprymna scolopes. Next base: position 121,168,169 of record NC_136490.1, on the reverse strand, counting down.
ATGCGCCGTAAATACGAATATTGACTTAATATAAATAGAATCCCATCTCCTCCCAAAACAAAACACTTTCACGATAAAATAGAGATACGTTAGTTGCCTAATTTCAGCGGCTGTTATGACGGAGCGGGTTTATCCTGGATCGATAGACATTCTATTGCAGTTGCCACATATGTATCTGGCATCAGATTTGTAGAGATCTTATGCATCCCTCCTCCGTCATATATATATATATATATATATATATATATATATATATATATATATATATATATATATATATATCATGGCAGCAACTCGGTCTCGAGTATTGCTATTACCTAATATATCTCTGGAACCGAATGAAGCAAAGATGAGCGCAACTCGCAACACGTACAGACGCTCACCTCTATAAACCTTCTATAGTCCTGCATATTTGCATATGCATCGAACACCTACCAGGCCTGACTCTGGAAGTTCCAGAGCTTTAATGCCATTGCCGCCCATCTTTGCATCAGTCCTCATTTAATGTCCGTTTGCCATTTTAGGCTAAAGCCAACCTTTTTGTTATCGAGATACCCACTAATTGCAAAATGTGCATCCAATTCCATATCAAGTAATATCTGTGCTTGAAGCTGTTTATAGTGAGAGAAGACTTTGAACTGAGACAATCCCACTCTCTAAACCACTGCCACATTGAACCACAAAAAAGAGCAAATAAACATCATTGGCAGCAGTAGTCGCTGCACGTCTTACAGAAACCTCCAGAGGAGCGTAGGCCCTGTCAGTTGCGGCGTGTGGAGTATGGTCTGGGTCCCAGTAACCTAACTCCCAGTCATGGATATAATGGCATGGTGGATGGAGAAGGCTCCTGTAATCCACAGTGAAGGCAACCTCTCTACGAGAAAAGAAACCTTTATATATATATATATATATATATATATATATATATATATATATATATATATATATATGTATATATATACATATATATATATATATATACTAGCAGAAGTACACGTCGTTGACTGGGTTCAAAAACAGCCTACAGAAAATGGACTGTGATTGATGAAAGTATGATAGGTTATGAAAAAGAGTGGGTTGTAAAAAGATCGGTTTTGATACTAAAAAATTTTACCGGAAGCAAAATATGATGAAAGTAAAGATAATTTTCGCGAAAATATATTTTTTATATCAAAACTTTGATTCTATTAGTAGCAAAGTGTGACCAACAAAAAAAAAATATATATATATATATATATATATATATATATATATATATATATACAAGAAATAAATGTTACCATAGTCAATAAAAGTTACTTTTATGCTAGAAAAGTTCATTGGTTTCTATTTTTAAGTAGTTTGTAAAAAAAAATTTTTAATTCACAAACCTGTTTAAAAAAATCAAAATGACAGCGACTTTGAAATGGAGAGCCCCGTTTACAATTTGAAGGTGGGGCACCTGAGCATTCTGTGTTAATAATTTAAGAGAGATCCGTCAACGTAAGGAATATTTATAAACATATTTTAATGTTTTCTGTTATTTTGTGCTTGAGGAATATTCGATTATGGCATGTGTAGTTTATATAAAAATTCATTTAAGTAGTTATCGCCTCAAAATTCGTTTTAATTTCGGTTTACTGAAATTATTTCAAGTAAAGGGCATTAAAAACTTTTTCAAAACATAACATATATGAACTGAACTTTTATTGACTATGGTAACATTTATTTCTTGTATATTAATTTTTTCGGGTAGTCGTTTGTTGTAAACACTCTTAGTAAATAAGTCGTTTGTTGTAAACACTCTTATTAAATAATATCGACGAAAAATCGAAGGAACAATGAAACAAAAACAGTTTTGAAAAATAATGAAGCTTTACTTACTTTAATAAAATAATCCGAAACAGCAAAATGGGATATTAAAAAAGTAAACACGAAATTGCTTAAGTTTTTTAAAGCAAAGTCGATATGAATATGAATAAGAAGAAAATGGCGCCCTTTTCAAGCAGAACAGCTTCGTTTCAGTTTTACAGTATTGAACGGTGTAGTATTGCGCCGTCGGATTCAAGGTTGTACTATTGTAATGTAAAGAACACGCAGAAAGGGTTGTAATCAACTGAATTCCTTCTAGTACATTGACAAAAAAGCTTACAGATATATGAATAAAAATAAAAAGGTTATGTAAATGTTTATAAAAAGACACGTAATCACGTGAGCAGGATTTCTTCCTTCTTTTGACACGATAACAAGTAATGTTGTTATTTTTTTATAATCTATCTATTTATCTATTTTCGAAAGAGTGCCACGAGCAAGTGGAGAAGGAAAAAACAAAGTTATGCAAAATTTGTGTCGAGAATTGTCTAAAGTTCCGACTTATCTTTGGGGGGGGGACTTTGACTTTAATAAGAACGTGAATTTATGAGGTGAAGTTATTCGACACAATATGATTCAACTAAAAAATAAATAAAAGCTAACGTGAATTAAGATTAAAGTTAAGGTGTTATTGTGGACCCTTGGCCCTTTTAAAAAACATTGTTAAACTTTGTGACATATTTACATTCTATGGAGGTCAGCCGCGAACGAACACCCAATAATTTTATTATACCATATTTCTTAAACTCAAACATAATTATCAAAGTATACTTACGTAAATAGATATGTAAATCTTTGTTAAAGTTTGTGCCATATTTCCATGGAGTACAGGCGCGAACGCAGACCCCACAATTTTATTATACCATCCATATTTAAGTTGAAACGTACTTATCAACATATTCTTATGTACATTTATATAAATCCCTTGTAAACGTTTTTTTTCTCATTTTTATTTCCATACTTTGTGGGGCAGGTGCGAACGCAGGCCCCACAATTTTTATGAACTACCGTTCTGCCAGATCAAACATATCCATTCTTGATCCTCGATACGTCTTCTATCATTATATGAAATCAGATTTTTTAAATAGTCAACTATATAGGAGCCTATTTGTGATCACACACACACATACACACACAGACGTTCAGCTTTATATCATATATATATATATATATATATATATATATATATATATATATATATATATATATATACTAGCAGTTTAGCCCAGATTTGCTCGGACCCTATGTACTCTTCATAACTTGCCGTACGTGTGAATACACTTCATGTAAGATTTCAAGATTTCCAAGGTCAAATCGTTAAACTTTGATCCCTTGAAGCCAAATTTTTGGCCGAAAACCGATTCAAAAGATTTTCCTAAATCTCAATACTCCTTATGTTAAATCTTGAGTCTTCAGGCCGAAAATTGACAGAGTTATTTGGTAGAGAAATGTACAGAGACACACACAAACACGTACGTTTTCACTTTTATAGATATACTAGCAGTTTTGCCGTGCTTTGTTCGAGCCCTGTGCATAACTTTATGTGCATATGTATATATTAAAAAGTGTGAATATGTACGGTGATGTTTTTCTTAACTACCATACAGAGGAAAAGTGTTTTTAAATTTGACCCCAATTTTGACCACTACATCAAAAATTCCAAGTGTTTAGATCTAAAATCGGCGGAGGAGTTTGGTAGAGTCTGCAAAAATCAACTATGTAAACTTTGACCACTTGACAGTCAAATTTTCGCCCAGAAACTGATTTAAAAGCTTGATGCATTTCTGAATACCTTTTATGTAAAATTTAACATTTTTAGACCATTACATTGTTTTAATAGTTTGTTAGACGCCGCAAAGGGTAAATCTTTTGAACTTTGACAATTAGGACACCAAATTTTCGCAAACCAAAAAATCAAAAAGCTTCCGCTATGTCTGAAAATACTTTATATAAAATTCCAAATGTTCAGACCAAAAATTGGATAAGTAATTTGGTAGAGACCACAGGCGGCAATTTTTTTTAATTTTAACCTTAATTATAACGCCCTTAACATTTATTGTTTGGGGCTCAAATCAAATTATAAAATTGTGTCAATGTCCAAGTAACCTACATCTAAAAATTCAAGTGTTTAGACCCAAAATTGACGGAGGAGTGTGGTAGATTTCTCAAAAATCAAATAGTTGAACTTTGACCATTTTAACAGCTAAATTTCAGTCTGAAAACCAATTAAAAGGATATTTCCAAATCTCTATACCCCTCATGTAAAATCTCGAGTCTCTAGACCGAAAATTGAGTTATTTGGTAGGAAAGTGTACACAGACAGGCAGACAGACAGACAGACAGGCACACTCACACTCACAGACATTTTCATTTTTTTAGATGTATAGATAAAGTTTTGAAAATAATAAGTGGAGATTTCTCAAGAGCTCTTTCAGCTATCATCTCATCAGGAGAAAATCTATAATAATCGAAATAATATTATGTCGAAAATAAAGAGTTCTAATGGGGAACTTATTAAATGTGCCAGAAGTACGGGGACACTAAAATAAATTTATTAACGTTTAAAAACGATTAAAATATTGGCACAACGAAGGAGAAAAAAAACCGGGAGAAAAGATTCAAAGTCCCTCAAAGAGAAACAATGCGTTGGATGTTTCCTTTTGTCGACACAAAGAAGCTTGACGCGCCGCAATAGAGACAGACACCAAAATCTTTAAATGGTTTTTGGAGTCCGCTCTATGTAGCACCTCGAACCATTCTATTTTATATCTATCGGCACAGTACGGATTGTCAACCAAATGCTGGCCAAAAGCAGAGTCCAAGGATGCAGAAGGATGGAGACATTTCTCCCGTTTTTTTTTCTCCCTCGTTGTGCCAATATTTTAATCGTTTTTAAACGTTAATAAATTTATTTTAGTGTCCCCGTACCTTTGGCAAATTTAAAAAGTTTCCATTAAAACTCTTTATTTTCGACATAATATTATTTTGTACGCTATCGATTTTCTCCTGGTGAGATGATAGCCGAAAGAGCTCTTCAGTAACTTCCTCTTATTATTTTCAAAACTGTATATAAATTATGTACCTGTAAACATTTATTTAAATATATAGATAAATATATAAAAGTGAAGTTGTCTGTGTGTATGTGTGTCAGTGTGTTGAAATTTCCCTTTGTTAATTTTCAGTCTATAGACTCGAGACAGTGACACAATAACCATATTATAGTTAAATATGTAGATATTTATAAAGAATCGAAATCAAACTAATGTAATTAAATCAGGAATTTAGTACGGAATCGATAATTGTATCAGAAAAATTTAGAATTTTTCGTCATCAATATATATATATATATATATATATATATATATATATATATATATATATATATGCATATTTATTAATATATTTTTGTTTCCCTCTAATTGTTTATTTATTTACATGTTAGGTTTGTAAATCACGACTGCTATGGATGGTTCTATTTCCGAGACCAACAGTATGGTGATACATTACATAAGATTTGTGGATAATTAGAGTTCTTTTTTTAACAAAGGATATCTAGTAATGTCGAATGGTCGGTGTCAGCATCAAACATCTATATGAGGGAAAAACGGTTTACTTTATTTCCTTTATACCTTGTACATTATAGCAATTGCAAGATATAATTAGAAATGTTAACAAAATATTTAGGGTTTATGTGGGACTTCATTGATATTAGAGAAACCAGGTTTTAAAGAGCTCTAAATGGGGGAAATATAACGAAATACTAAGGTTTTATATTCTACATGAAAACAATTTTAACTTTTCTAGTAAACATAGGAGCAACTGAACTCATTAAAATTTCACAATGAATGTAGTTAGTATTGTTAGTGAAACAAGGGCAAAATAAATACAAACGAACGGGCAGTTTTAATCTTTAAAAGATCTCTCGGTCGATTTGTCTAAAACATCTGATGAATGTCTGACACCTGGTGCGATCTCACATCGTCAGCAAAAAGAGGTAAAATTACGAGAAAAGTTGGTTCGTTTGAACTGTACAACTGTTACATGATAATGGCGAGCTGCGTGCCACTTTACAGTTTTTTACAAGGCTATCGTGAGAATTTTCTAATGAAAAGGCAATTTTTAACACAGGTGTAAATATTGATCAGTTAACTCACTCTGATGCAAGCGATGTTGGTGAGATATTGAACAGATAAGATGGATGATAATCAATTTTCCACAGTCAAGAAAACTCGTTGGATATCTATAAATAGAAATGATTTGATAATTCTGTCGTCAGGATCCGTTCACCTTAATAAGGATCGGATCAAAATTGTAAGGCCTTTCTTAAAAAAGGGAAAATATAGGTTCTTGTTCTTAATGCTCTTCGGCGTTTCTACTTGTCTATATTTCCATCAATTCCTACTTCATCAATTATCTAATTGTTGATCCTTATATACTGGTGTTCTCATTGGTGGATTTTACAGTTTTTCAACAGCTACGCATTTTCTAGCTATTCATGTTATTTCTAATAGTCGTACTATCTATGAGATCTCTGTCATTTTAAGGGTCGGTTTGCGTCAGCTTACTAAACTTAAGAACGTGGAGTATGTATGATACTTGTATAGCTGCTCATAATAGAATATTAAGCTAGGAGAGCCGTCATTGTTCGGGATTGCATGAGAAACAATAAATATTCCATCCTTCTAGTATTGTGATTGAAATCGTCGTTTGTTTAATCAAATCGATTGATTGCCTGCTCTAGTTAGAATCCCCCGATAGTGTACCGAGAGTGAGCTTTACTTTCCTGCTAGCAGTGACTTAGTTTATAATACATTGTAGTAGAGCATCCACTGTTTATTTTATAAATTATCTATAAAGAAAGGCTTAACCTAAAGTTTAAAATGCAAATGTCATGTATCATGATTAACTTGTGCTCTAAATAGAAACATTAATTTCGAACGCGCCCCTGTCTTATCAAAGAACTAACTGCATATTTTATTAAATTATTTTACATAATCACTTAAATGAAATTTAAACATAAATAGTCAAGTATCACTGTTCAATGCTTATCTAAAAGGAAACATTAATTTCGAACGCTCTTCTGTCTTCTAAAAAATATGTAATTCATTTTATACGTTGAGCCTTTCTCCTTGTGCTATTGTAAAACGCCGCAAGTGCACTTGTTAGGCTGGATAAAAGTATAAAGTTTGGTCAAAATTCGACATCCTTCTTTAATAGGATATTTGATTATCGATTTTCGATACTTATCGTAAACATTTCGCTAGAAAACCTACGTAAGAACACTCCCGCATGCATCCACTACCTTCGTATAAAATTCCAAAAAGATCGGCCCAGACGTTTCCGAGTTCATACAGAACGAACTCACACACGCATGCAAAGTTATTTTTATATAATAGTAAAAATAATGTTATGCCAATGGGCATGATGAATCAAAATAACATTTCACAAGATAAGGAATATATAATAAGGTATGAGTCAAGAAAGAATAGAAACAGATAAGAGCAATTTATTAAAATTGGGGGCAGATGCTGCGCAGAGCGTTGATAATGAACAGAGAGAAGCTTAGTTTTAAATACATTAAAATGAACCAGTCACCTTTTTTCTCGTTTAACCACGTGCTCAAGATCAGAAAAGAGAGAATAAGAAAAATTTGGTCATTGCCTGCTTTTAGAGTGTTGCTATTGATTGTAGCGTAGTCTGCATTGATGTTTACGAATAATCTAAGAATGTGATTTGGTCGATCATTGATGAAAGGCAGGAATGTAATTTGGTCCCGAATTAAACCGTGAGCCAACGTTTATACTTCCGAACTTCTGATTTCTTCCCGCCTATAGTCCTGTCAGAGAGAAAGGATTTAATAATTGATTGAGAATTTCCAGCTACTCCATAGCTGGCAAGCTTGTCATATATAAACATTAGCAGCGGCATTCACCCTTGGAATGTTAAACTGGCTTACTTGGAAGAAGGTAGTTTCATAAAAATATCAATTACACAAGCAGTCCGGGGTCGTATTTATATAACGGTAAAGGATGTTGCTGCCGGTAGGTTTTTGCAGTTATTGCAATGAAGTGCCGACGTTTTTTTTCCGCGGACAGGTGTAGACGCTTTCCTAAATAAAGCGCCTTGTATTTCTAAATCTTCACCCATAAGGAAGTGACAAGGTTCAAGTTTGTTTAACTTCAATTATCTAACAAGAACGAGTGTATCAATGTAGGGGTGGTTCCCCCAGTCTTTACCAGACTATGGATACCCACGAAAATGGCAAGTGAAGTGTATGTACAACACGAGCGCCTAGAATTCCCAAAAGGTCACCCATCTGGTATTAACCAGGCTCAACGTTGTTTTACTTCGGTGATCTGACGAAAACCTGTGTGTCAACGCGATTATGTTGTATATATCAATGCCGTATGTATGAATGTAATTGTGCCGTATATGTATATAAAGTGGTGATACAACAATTGCTCATACATCTGTATATATATATATATATATATATATATATATATATATATATATATATATATACTTTGCGTATATCTTCATGTTCACCTTTATTTCAATCAATTTTCTTGTCATTTTATATATATATTTTATTTATATATATATTTGTACATATTTATAAAACTTTAATTCATTTTCATGTCATTCTATTCTCATACGCTCATATATGTCTACGTTGCTGTCAGCATTAATGTTGCTTGATCGTTTCTAATGTCAATCCGGGCCTATCGATATAATCATGTTAATATTAAACAACGATTAGTACTCGTCCAAATTTACTGATTTTATTGGCCAAAACATTAATTTCTTTCACCCTAAATTGATCACATTTCTACAGGGAGGGGTCGCTTTTTTCGCTGATATTTTCGAAAGTCATTGCGTCTTTTCGATTGTCAAGCCTAGATTTAAACCTATGCCACTCCCGGTTTGTGCGATGCGCGCTAAAAATAACGCCGTCAGTTTTTTAAAACTTTCCTTTCCTCCATCGTGGTATGGGTTCGGGCCTGCTTTCCTGCCTTCCCACTACAACTTTTTTTCTGCGCTCGCAATTTTCCTTTCTTTTTTTTGTTGCTCAAGGAACACCCTAACACACACTTCCACGTTCTTTTCTGCCTTCCCGTCACGGGTTCGAGCCTGCCTGCTTACTGCAACTTTTTTCTTTTGCTCGAAACACACCTCCAAACACCAGGCAACAGCCAAGGGCCAGGTTAATCTATAATATAAATCTCGCCTGTCTGTTTAAATGTATGTATGTATGTATGTATGTATGTATGTATGTATGTCTCGAAATAACAAAGGCGACAGATTTTCACAGGATCGGTATGATTTTTAAGCTCGACCGTGCGGAAGAAAATATCGAAAAATTTGCCAAAACATTAATCCGTTCTCCCTCAACTAAGAATTTTTCTACATGGGAGAGGTCGCTTTTTTCGCCGATATTTTCGAAAGTCATCCCCTCTTTTCGATTGTCTGGTGTTAATTTAAACTAACATCACCTCCGGTTTGGCGATGATTGCAACAGCTAACGAGTCATTTTTTTTCATGTTCTCTACCTCCTTCACGATACCGGTTCGAGCCTGCCTGCCTGCTTACTTCAATTTTTTGGTAGGGGGGGGGCTCGCAATTTTCCTTGTTTTTTTTGTTCAAGTAACACCCTTACACACAGTTCCACTTTCTTTTCCGCCTTCAGTTTCGAGCCTGCCTGCCTACAACAACTATCTTTCTTTTTTTTTCTGAAGACACACCTCTAAACACCCCGGCAACTCCGGGCACCCAGTCTTGTTTCTAACAAACCACAACACAAATGCACTTCTTCATCGAGTGCTTCTGTTACGTTTTCATAAATAAGTAATCAATAAACTGATTAATAATTTTATACACGCACACTTTTTTATACATGCTGGTCTTTTTATTATTTTGCTCATTGTTGTTTCTCTTCGCCATTTCGTAATTTTCTTCTTACATGTTACTTCATAACTTAAGAAATGAGTGATGCAGACGGACAGAAATCGAGGTCACTTTCGTCTTAGATCATCCTACATTATTCGGATGGGTCTCATTACAATTTATCTCGGAAGAGCACTGATCTAAAAACATTAGTTTTCTTTTATGCCTCAAAACGTGAAGTCATTCTTATTGTCTTTCTGTCTTGTATACGGCGTTGATCTCAACATCTTTCCTCAACTTTATGTCACCCATTTTTATTCAACTATAGAAATTATTCCATGTTACGGATATATGTGATGATTAACTGAGCGTGACACTTTTCAGAATTCACACTAGCTAACTTAATCGCTTATTGGATAGGGTCTCTAATACGTAACACTTAAATTCCGACCTTCATTCGTAACTTAACTAACCATATATATCCACTAGGCAACATTTTAACTTAAAAAAAAATACGTGAATTTTGTAATTTCTCTTTCACACGAAGAGATAATAAATATTCGCTGTTGAAATGAAGGGCCATTTATTTTTATCTTTGGCAACAAACAAAGTGCTTTCCACTTCTTTGTACATAAATTCACAATCGAACTACAAATCAAGTGAGTGCTATTGTATCTCTTAAATTCTTGGAATTAAATATTTTCTCTGTTATTTTTAGTTTCTTGTGAAAACACAAGAGAATCTACAGACAAAATATTTTTCTTTTTCTTTTTTTTTCAGTAGCCATTGATAAATTCTTGGTGGTTCAATTTTAATTTTGAAACTTGTTTCAGCGATATAAACGAATTTCAGTGAATTTATTTGCATACAGGTTACAATAGAATTAGTTCTAATCCTTACAGAATCGTAGTTAATGTGGCGGTGTTTTTATTGTTAGCCGAATGGACTCTGATCTTGGCAGTTTGTATGTATTGCAGTTCTATTCAGGAAATTTAATTGAAGGACAAGCTTACTTTATGTAATAAAGGTCAGCGACCCTAACACCGCTTTGTTAGTAAACTCGAATTCCTGAACCCCACGGCAACACATTCAATGAAAAAATGCTTGATTAAAACAACGCTAAAGAAATTCTCTTTCTTTCTTTTTTCCTCCGATTCTCTCTTATATTTTCTCTCTTTCTCTTTTTCTTACTTTCCTTCTCCTTTTCTCTTTGTCTTTCCACCCAAAAAAACATAACAGAACATCCAAATACTACGTTTAATTCATAGAACATACCATATGTAGAAAAAAAACATACCCCGAGGCTGCTTTCCTACCAACTACACCATGTATAATATAAACAAATACTTGTACATTCTTATTGGGTAAGCAATTCCACTCAAGTAATCTACTGAATTTACCCTTTTTTCTAATTTTTTGGGCGTAGTGATCGTCGCCCAACTGATAATATTAATCACATATTTTTTAGTAGCGCATGGGCCTTGCTATGATTAGTAAAGTAAGTATCTCAATGTGAAACGTGGAATTATAAGCAAATTCAAACAATATTATATGTGCGTTAATAAATTCGGACATCACTAAAATAAGACAGAACACGGTGGTAGGCGCAGCACAGAACAATCTGAGAGTAAATGGATTTGGATTAATTCAAACAGATATCACTGATCCACACTGATTAATAAATAACAGATGAGAAAATTAGTTAAATCATAAAAAAGCACGAAACCATGCCTTTCTCTGCCTTATCACGGTATGTGCTTGTCTGAGCTCCAATCTATAACTCCTCCTTGCCAACTTTTCACAAAACACTCTAAATAAGCTACAACCACTCATAACAATCCATTATCTATCTGTGCCTTAATCTAAACGCAAATTCCATGAACAAAGGTTGTTCTTAGAGCTGCCCGCCTGTGAAACACTGTTCCACTGGCCTGCTTTCCAGACGATTACAAAATGGTATCCTTCAAGTCCAAGGTAAACAAGATCTTGTCGAGCCGCTCCTTTAAATGACCATTATTCTACCAAATCTACACTATGAACGATTATTACACTACTATCTTACATCCATTAACCCTTTATTCTTGAGTAGCTTTCGGGCTTGGATAAGTCATGGCTCCTTTATAAAAATAAAAAGTGAGAATTAAGAACAATTATAAGAAACAAATGACGTAAAAAAACTAAACGCATGTAAACTATAATAAGGAAAAAGGAGGGAGGGAGAGAGAGAAAGAGTGAAAAGAAAAAGAAAAGCACACTTACTGAAACATGATTAGAGAGAAATTAGCACCTTCAGTGTGGGAGGATTCGTGATCTTATACAGACATTGTTTAACATTTAAATAGATAAAACCTATGAAGAATGTTAATGCAATCCGAAATATCTTTATCTCTACTATTATATTATATAAAAGTTTGTGTGTGCGGGTATGTGAGTGTAACTTCGTTCAAATAGTCTGTGACAAAATAAAGCACCCTTGGGACAAACTTTGCGCAAATCTTCCGCATCTTCAGTTTCTCGCGAATAATTGCGTGTACAGTTCCTACACTGACATGACATTAAACTGTGTACTTATTGTCTCTATAGACACACGACGGTTTTTATTCATGGATTTTTTATCTGTCAAATCAACTCTTGTGTTCTGGCTTCCTTACTCCTCCAATTGTTCTGTTGGGGCTTTTACTTTTGCCATGCTTCTCATAATTTCTCACAAACTTCCTGCCCTCGTTGAATCTTTTATGCCACTCAAAAATTGATGCTTGATTCATGCAAGGTGTTTCAAAACCAGTCTGAAACATTCCATACGTTATTGTGGCATGCTTCCCCAAGTAAAACCCAATATTTTATCGCATATCGTTCTTCTAAAGTCTCCTCACACTCAGATGTTTTTTTTACAATTTACCTGCTGTGATAATCAGGATGTAGTAAGGTATATTCCAATTCTAATTCTAGCTGTTCACTTAGATCTTAAATAATAAACATTGCCTAGTTATCTTATAAGATATATACCAATAACATACTGAATTTCCTAGAATCTACTACAATTTTAAATACCTGCAAAAATGTCTGGAATATTATTGAAGACACCTTGTAAGATTTCTCCCGGTACATTGCGGGTGTGCACGTCCCTAACTAGAGCAGGCAATTAATGGATTCGATTTAAAAATGACCGATTTCACCGATTACGATGGCTATAAAAACAAGGGATTGTAGAGAATTTGTTTGTGGACATTAAATCCCGGAGACATTGGGTCTCTCTGCTAGTATCCATCTATAGTAAAAGTTGTATAAACAAGTTATGAGCGTAGAAAAGTTATAATAGTATCAACTTATATTTGAATAAGTATTTTTGAAGTATTGAGCATTACTCGGATTTGAAGAACATAATGGTTCCTATAATGAAAGTTGTCTGTGAAAAAGTATATGCCGATGTAAATAAGATAACCTAGGTTTACCAAGTTTGAATCGATTCTGTCTTACATCACTTTGATCGCTATGCATGTTGACAAGCTTCACGTGGTTCTGTTTATATGTACTATTGTTTAAGAAAAATTAAAAAAAAACAAGTGCCAACAGATGAACTAAGCTGAATAAAATGTTGTACATATGCTGATTATAAAAGTAAAAATCAATTATTCGTGTGATACATTTTATTAGATATAAGATGAATATGCTTCCTTAAAAACGGAAATATCAATCGCAAAATGGATAATGACGCGAACGGAAGACTATTGTTGCGCCGGATTTGGACTCCATTCAATACCATTCCTCTACTCTCACTCGTGGATGTTGCTAACCTTCCTTAATCATCTGATTTTTGGAAAGAATCGTGCAATCAAATTGCTAAGCAATAGAATTAAACGAATCCAAAATCTAGCATACTTTTTCTTGGTGTATCTTTGTTACAAGAGGTCATAATACAGAAATACCTCTCACATTTTAAACTTGCAACTCTATGTTGCTAATGAACTTATGAAAGCGCCAATGATGTTTTCATTTCGCTAATAACTTTCCATTTTTACAGGTACCCTCTGATTTGGACAGGTCCGTATTATACTTTCACTGTAAAAATCTTTTTATATAAAATGGTGAACCTGTAACTGCAGCACAGAGAACTTTACAGGTTCATTCCAAGTTAGGGCGGCATAATTCGATTGTAGATAGAAAATCAATACAAATTCCAGAGCTACAGTTTCGGGACTTAAAAAGAAGGCATATGGAAGGTCTCGAAGCGCTCGAACGCCAGACAGTATTCGAGCCGTGGGACTTTATATTACTCACTCTCTTACACGTTCAGCTTGCAAACATACTTTGGCCTTGGGATTGTCTGATCGAACAGTCAGAAAGATTCTACACACTGATATGCAGCTCCAAATTTATGATTGTTCAGAACTGAACGAACCCGACTAGGAAGATCGCATGTCAAAATATGGGAAATATTTCTGCCACATCCGGTATTGACACGTTTTATTTTTTAATTATTATAGTGATCTGCGTGTAAGAAATTCCTTTCTCCACCGACAGATTACTAAGTCGCTTATGTACACCTATACGGCTATAACTAATTTTACTTCCTTCTTTCCTGTTCTCAGAAGGTTTCATGTTTTTGTTTTTTGTTTTTTACATTTTTTTTTTACTGGAGCCAGAGTCTTCTCAGCCAGGAGTTAATCTCTCACAATGTAGTCAGTAAGTGGACGTATCTTCTAGCTCTCTGATCCACATATGTAGTCTGGTTTATTGTTGTGATGTTGCAAGGGGTCGATTGTAAGCTTTTTCTTTACTGTAACCATACGGATTCATGCGGTTTAACATAATTATTTATCCAGAAATCCGCAAAGCGTTATGATAATTCTTGTATTTTCAGCAAGGAACGAGTAGACAGACATTTCTCCTATTAGTATATATTATTATTTCATATTATTATCGACTCGACGGGAGACACGATGCTGCCCGGGATTGAATGGAGATCAACAAATATTCTACCCTTCCATACTTTTACTGCCATTGAAATTTATGAGATCGCTAATTACTCAATCAATCGACGTATTCCTACTCTGGCCGATGATTAAACGCAGTGTACAGGGAGGAAGCTTCACACTCCCCCCCCCAAAAAATGAATTGGTCCACAATACATTATAGTTTAAAATGCAAAGTCAAGGATCGTGGTTCAATTTTGCTATTAACTGAAATATTCATTTCCAACGCGTTTCGGTCTTATCAAAGAACCTACTGTTGGCTTTATAAAATATAGTTTACATAATGGCTATAATTAAAATGTTAAATACAAAAGTAAAGTAATATGGTTTCATTGTGCTAAATAAAAACATTTAATTTTAACGCGCCCCTGCATTACCGAATCATCTACTGTTTATTTTATAGGCTTGGTCTTTATGCTGGTTCGGGGATAAACCATTTAGAATGCAATCGTGATGTAAGGCTGTATATATATGTACCTTATACAGCCTTACATCAATCGGATTTATTCGATTATCGATTTTCTATACTTATTGGAGATATTCCGACGAAAAACCAACCTAAGAACATTACCATACACATGAAGTATATTTGCCTGAAATAATTAAAAAAATCGGAGTTTATAAGGAATGAACTCACTCACAATCAGGAAACCAAGTCCCTTTTTATAAATATAGAGTGGTTTGTACATAGACATGAGAGAAATGAATAGACACCAATATAAATATTTTCCTAAGATTAATATATGTTTATTTATATTTACAGATAATAATTATGCTTAACTAAAAAAAGTATCTCATTAAAATTGCATCTAACAATATTCAAGCACGCCACGAACCAATGGAGCATCAAGCCTATCAGATTTCTTGCAGGGGCGAATCGTGGGTTAATAGAAAGTCGTTTTAGTCAACGCAAAATAGCAGGAATCTTTTCGATAACCTTTACTACCGTTAATAAAACGACCGTCCAGTTCACAAGAGAGGACGAAAAGTGCATACAACTCCAGTCAACTTGCCCCGGGCCTGCTAAAAAACCTTGCCTCTTGTAAAAAGAAATGCTGAAGAGGATCCCCGGTGCAACACCTCTAATATTGCAACACAAGCTAGTGCCAGTCCCAGAATAGCTGTCAGGTAACTTTACAAGCTGGTCTAGTATGGTAAAGCTGCAAGTATGAAACATAATCTTCGTCTTGCTAAGCGCAGAAAAGACTAGGGTCGTGAAATGGTGACGAGACATATAGAACCAATGTTATTTTCTTTTTTGAGAAACGATCTACATTATTTCCCGACAGTAAAAAGGCATTTGTATGGAAGCTCCCTCAGCAATAGTCTAAGTTAAAAATACTAGAGCCAATGCTGTAACACAGGTGTTTCTTGGATATAGTATGATGTGCAATTGGGGGGTATGTTCGCTCAGATCAAATAAAATGCGAATGAAACATTAATTCTGCTGAATATGTGGCAATATAACATGAAATGATTCCTACCAATATTCTCAAGTGGTAAAATGAACCGTTAACGTTAACTCCTATTTAGGGAAGACGGGGCTATTTGTCACTCTGCTAGGGCGACACAATATTGGTTAAGCCAAAATGGAATTTATAAATTTCCATGACCAAGTTGTCCCAGGATATGAACTCAGTTGAAAACCTTTGGGGCATATTAGGCTGGAACCTCGCAAAAACAAAAGGAAGCCATCTTTTAAGCCCTATCTTTAAGCATTATGCTTCAGATAAAACAAGACATTCCTCAAGATAATAATCGTTAACTGATTGATATCATACCTACTATGGTAATAGCATTAAAAACAGCAAAACGAATTCAACCAATTATTAGTTATTAAATTTTTTTACCAGTAATGTTTTATTTTGTCCTATAAATTATATGTATATGTCAAGGAACTGTTATGAGTATCTATCTTTTCTGTTATGTCTTCATATATTAAATTACTTTAGACTAGAACATATTAGTATCGATTTGCATATGATATAAGTACAGAAAGATATATTATATTTATATGAATTAGTACACCATATTAATATCCATTAGAATATTAAATTAGTTTAAATAAGTATAAAATATTAGTATAAATATCGTAACAGAAAGTTATTACTGTCTTTATGTTTCTGTTTAAATAGTTCTGTTGAAACACTGAGTTGCCAAAAGTTTTTTATTCTGAAAACTTAAAACATTTCATTTATTATTATTTAAACATCGAAATCGAACAGCCAGTTGAAAATGTAGTAAATGTCGATTGATTTTGGTGTAGAAGATGCTATGCATCGTTACACACCATTTTTTTTATTTTGATATCACTGTCGGAAAACTTTCGACAGACGAAAATGGATGTTAATTAAATTTTAATCAATTTATGCTCTAAAGGCTTTTGTCGTTGTTTTTTTAAGTGTGAGTGTTCTTTTCTTGTCGATAATTTTTTAAATTTTATGTTCGTTCTATTTTTAAAAAGAACTTTTATTCAATGACATTGCGATGTTCTTCCATCACTTTTCCTCGTCTTTCTCTATTCTTTCTTTCGCTGTCCTTCCGTCTACCCCTTGCACATTTTATTCAGTCATTTTATATTTTGTCACTGGCATTCTTTATTTAATGTTCCTCTATAAATTAAAAACGAAATATCACCCTTAAATCTAAATTAGGATTTTATAACCAGCATCGTATTGTTAACACTGCTAGATGGAAGTGAAATTTATCATATCAAAATCAGCCAAGGGAGGAAATTATGCGTGTTTGGGTCTGTCTTAGAAAGGTTCTCACAATTATATGGTGTGATCGAACTGCAAATCAAAAAATCAGAGAGCGCACTAACCAACAGGCAGAATCGTCAATAATCTACAAACGACGCCTAGGCTAGCTCGGTCATATCGTAAGATTGGCTCTACGGAGAATCCTCAACGAAGTGTCCCAATGGAGCTCTGATCCTGGATATGACCTTAAACTATATCCGATGGTGAGGCCCCAGCTTGCAGGCCTTAGGAAGTGTGAAGCCACCCTTTAATTGCCATTGCTCCCAGGTCCACTCTGACCCGGAGTGGTAGTACCTATTAGGGTCCCAACTATGGGTTAAATAGAATACGACTTTAAATAAACAAATATACTATATTAAAAAAATCATTCTTAAAAATCACCAGATTCGGCATTAAATAACCTGTAAGCGGTTGATATCCCGTAAAACAAAACAATCAACCAACCAATGGAGCTCTGATGGATAAAGGCATAAGCGCAATACCAAAAGTGAACTGAAAAGAACCAGGTGCCCTTAAGTCTTATTTTCGCACTGTCTATTTCACTGCTTGGTTGTCATCTTCTTCTGCCTCATAATATTTCTTCATTTTAACTGCTATGCACTAACCCTTAGATGTTTTTTTTTTGTTTTTTCTTTTTACTTTTCTCGCTCTTTCATTTTCCCCTTTCTCTTTCTGTTTTCAGCAATTTTGCTTGGTACCTTATTAATACATTCCATTTTTGTTGTTTTCTTTTATTATTATTCCTCTTCAATTCCCGTTATAATTAAACTATTTATCTTTCTATTTCCTGCTCTCTCTATGTTCATCCCTTTCTTTATTTATGGTATCTCTATTTGCCATGTTTTCTTTTTGTTTTGGCCTTTTATTAATTTGTGTTGTTTTCTTTTTCTTTTCACTTTTGTCTTTTTCACTTTTCTTGCCTTCCTTTTTTCCTGAATTCTTGAATCCTTTATCGTGCCTTTCTCATGTTTTTCTCCCACCTTGTCTCTATTTCTTATTCGATACACACAATTATATATATATATATATATATATATATATATATATATATATATATATATATATATATATATATATATTTCTGTGGAAATATAATTTTTTTTCAATTATATTTCACTTTTTTATATACTAATAATATTTTGAAGCTCAATGTAATTACAAAGCATAAAAACGAATGGCAAAAGTCTTTATTCTCAAATTTCATAATGTTGGCCATTATACAATTTATTCCTGTTATTACGTTGACATTTACAATTCTTGACAGCAACTGATTCGTAGCGCAAAATCATTTATTTAATAATATATTAATCAATGAATCTAGTTTGCCCTTAACTTATCAGAAGAAATAGTTCATTCATATAATAATTAAATGAATCATTTTACGTAACAAAACAGTTACCGTCAAGAATTGTTAATGTTAACGTAATAAAAGGAATAAATTGTAAGATGGTCACATCATGAAATTTATAATAAAGACTTTTGTCATTTGTGACATTTACAGGCGGCAATCTTTAAATCGACAACTTTATTTTCTTTTAATCGCAGATTTTCCACCCATCAATTGTTTCTGGTGTAGCTTGGTTTCGTAATACATCATGAACAGACTGACACTCAAGCAGCGTTTGCAAATGATACGAACAATTTACTGAGAAAAAAATTAATGAGCGAAATTTTACGAAGTAGGCATGTCATCTGGCTACATCGTTCGTGCGATTGTAACCATTAGCTTATTTTTGTGTATATGTTAAGTACCATTGCTACGATTATTAACCAAACATTCGATGCGTTATTATCGAAATTCAGTTAGGTAAATGTATATAGTTTGTGAAAATCTGACTTCTCCATTATGCTATATACACGCTTGCTACAATGGCCGTACGTCTGAAATAGTATATAAAATATAAATCAAACAGAACTGAGTATTAAATTCGAATAAATTATTTGCAATCACAACTGCTTTCTAGAAACACAAATTAAACTCACTCAAAATTATAAATATTGGATTTTGAAATTTTCTGCTGATTTGTGTGTTTACCATTTTTCTGGGTGTTCGAGATACAGCTGTGTGCATAATAAATGTGTACTGTCTTCCCAACCTGAATGTGTCTATTATTATATTCTTTTGGGGGCTTATTTGCTTTATTCACTTATTACGTGGGTTATCGTTTTGTCTCTTTGTCCATGGAGTCTACATTTGCTGTTCCATTGTTTCTTGTCGATCTTTGCTATGACGTATTTCTTATCTTGTGCGGCTATTATTACGGATTCCTTTTATCTGTTTAGGTGTCTTTTCGTGGGCATTTCTATCTTAGTCGTGAATCGTCTGTGCATGTGTTTCTCATCGTTTACTACTTTTTTACGTCTTAATATTTTTCTTTCCTTTCTTTGTCTTTGAAATTTTGCAGTTTTTTTTTTGGGGGGGGGGGGGTGCTATTATTAGCTTTTTTGTTTTCTGCGTTATGCATTTTAATGATTCTTTTTGTTTTTGCGTTCTTCATTATTATTTTGTGCTATTAAACAGTCCTCGTAATTCGCTGTCCTTTTCACATATAATCGCTCAGCATCAACCTTTGGGCATAGTACATTATAAATGATCAAGATTTTCATGGTCTTTTGGTCGAGTTGCCTCAGGTTTTCTTTTGTCTAGCATATCAACAGTCTGGAGTATCTTACTACTGATATTAATTATGTGTTTATCCATTGTATTAGATTTCTGCTATATAGCTTAGTTTTTCGATGCTTTCTTGTTTTGGCGATATTATTTTCCAATTTTCTCTTTCGTTTCTGTTGATATAATGGTGTTGGCTTCCAGAACTCCCAAATATTTTTAGCTGCCTTGTTCGCCTAGTGTCCTCATCGATGCTTCGTATTCCTTCCTTCCGCTACCTTATTTTTTTTCCTTGTAGGAAGCAGTGCGCGCTTTTCCATATCGAAGTCCACTCGCATATGCTTGCCAAAAGATGCTGATTATGTTTAATCGTGTCTCTAGTTCCTTTTTGTTTCTTGCAAATTTTTCCAGGTCGTCCGTATACATAAGGTGGTCCATTCTTTTATTTGTGTTAGAACGTGTACCTGGCTTGGATTTCTTCTTCTTATTATTATTATTATTAGTAGTAGTAGTATTATTATTATTAGTAGTAGTAGTAGTAGTAGTAGTAGTTGTTGTTGTTGTTGTTGTTGTTGTTTGTCTTGTTGTAGTAGTTATGCTTTAATTCCTTAACTATCCCGTTTCTAATTTCTGTTCACTCCTCAATCCATTCATTGTTTTTCTTTTACTTTATATTAATCTTTTCAGCTTTTCATTTCTACTACTACTACCACTACTACTATTTTTCCTTTTATTTTTATTTTTCAAATAATTATACGTGTCTAGTTTCTTTTTGTTTCTTGCAAAATTTTTCAGGTCGTCCATATACATAAGGTTGTATATTCTTTTATTTGTATTAGAACGTGTATCTTGCTTGGAATTGTTGTTATTATTATTATTATTATTATCATTATTATTATTATTATTATTATTATTATTATTATTATTATTATTAATTCTAGTAGTAGTAGTAGTAGTAGTAGTTGTAGTCGTAGTTATGCTTTAATTCTTTCCTTTTAACTAACCCATTTCTAATTTCTTTCATTGTCTTTCTTTTTTGTTTATATTCATCTTCTTCGCTTTCCTCTTCTACTACTCAATTTTTTTTGTTTTTCTTTTCTTCCTATTTTGTAAATAATTATGCGTCTACTATCATCAATTTTTTTTTCATATTTCTTTTTTTGTTTGTTTTGTGCATTTCCCTTAAAATTCCTCCTTTGTTTTTCTCGCGTTCTTTTGCATCTTTTTAATCCATTCGTCTCTTTTAAAACGTTTTCTATTCTCCGTTTTTCTCTTTCGAACTTTTTTTCCTTTAAAAATCTTCCGTTTCTTTTAATCGTGTGCGATTTCTTTTTTGCTAACCCGGCCATCAATGACCGATGGTTTGTCGTCCATGCCTCTCCGTTGTTGTAAAAGCGAAAGCGGACATGATCATCCCTTCGGTAATTGAGACGCGTGAAGAGCAGTTGTTTGCTTTTGTCGAAGGTGCACAAAAAATGTTTCATGCGGCCATACAATCTGGCAGCTTCTGTATGCGGACGCCGACACTCTCGATTCACCGCTTGACTTAATTATCAGTTAAATAATCTGAGAGAAAAACAATTCTTTAAAGATTGGCTCGAAAAGATTAAACTTTTTAAAAAAAGCGAAACAACAAAATTGAATAAAAAATACACAAATTCATAAATAAATAAAAGTTTTAAATGACAAACAAGACAAAAAAAACATAGGAAAAATTCTTGTCGAACTTTGGTTGTAAATAGCAAACAAAATGCGAGGCTATTGACATGGCCTAAAAATAATTTTTTAGACAGACATCTTCTGCCCTTCTATCCGCCATCGAATCTAACTCTTTCTCACGTTTAAATCGCATTGTTTGTGCGTCTCTTTCCTCGTCGTTCACTATCTTATTTCAGTTTCCTTCTTCTTATTTTATTTCCCATGCATGGGCACATTTTTTTCCTCCATTTTTAATCTTTGCATCGCTTGCATTACCTTGAGTGTGATATTAAACATCTGCGGTGGACAGTTCGCCTAACATATAACATTTTAGACTAAGAAATTGGATATGTCAAGTTAGGATACTATTTGATCTGTATTATTTGCAATAAATTCAAGCATCTATTCTCAACATTCTTGTTGTTTTCACAATGTCCTACTAATGTGGTTTGTGGATTTTACAGGCGTGTAATATTGTCGTCTATATAATTTAGGGTTTGCACGCTTAAAAAAATTAGTGCTAATAGTATATACACGCTGATACCTGTGTTTTTTAATCAAACAATCAAAGACTTGTTAAATCAACATCAAGTCCTAGTTATATTCCAGTGATAGCATAACAAGAGAGAGAGAGAGAGAGAGAGAGAGAGAGAGAGAGAGTTCGGGCTGGGGTGTGGGCTGATTGTGCTTCACTCACTGCTGGCTTTTACTCTCGATCTGTCTGACTGACTGACATTGTTTATTATTTATATTAGCATCATCCACATTCCTTGATCGAAATCTGATTATTCGCCTTCTTTTCTTTTACATTTTTCTTGAAATATTGATTGTTTAATTGCTCTGCATGTTTAACAATTATAATCCACTAACAATATACCATGTTATTGTTTTAGGATATCGATTCTTAGTTCGGAATATAGGGTAGACGAAATCGCTCAGCAATCTCATTTACATCTGGTTTTGGCCTAAGTTGTAATTGCAATACATCCGAAATTTTCCTGGTGTTGGCTGTCAGCTATGCGATAAGTGCATAATTTCCAAATTAGAGACCGACTCACTTAAACATCCCTTATGATCAACTCTGGAATTTATCAAAGCAAGCATTTATTTAATTCACGTCGGTAGGTTTTTCTCGTTGTGCTATCATGATCGGGTATTATAATCCCCAGTAATAAGCATTGAACCTTTAACGTCGATGATAGCAATTGAAATTAATTGTTAATCAACGAGTTCGCCATAAAAATTGCAACTTTGAAGAGAACTGCGCCAAGTTTAAAGGAAAATGCACTTGCAATATTTCAGAAGTTTAACGTAAAGAGATCTGTAGAATATAATAACAAAAATTAGATTCGTAATCATAATAAACAAATGTTGGCTAGCTATATTAACATATTACGAATTAAATTAGATACATTATGATTCTATTGTTCTCATATAATTTATAACTGCCATTGGTTGCCCCGATATACTTTTTTAGTTTAATACATCGGGTACTAAAACATGAAGGACTGGGAAAAGATTGACAACATCATTAAAGAAGGTGTTTTTGGAACGTGTAAGATGGTGCATATATATCAGCAGCAGCAAAAGATAGCTTACTGGCGAAAAGATAAGCAGCAGCAAGAGCCGAAAAACGCGCATATGCAAATGAAGTGTGCGCGAGTTGGCGCGACAAGAAAAAGAAAAAGGACACACGTGCTCGAAAGAGAAAAAATAGTGTGGAAGAAAATATTCGTGTAAAGTTGCAGGCTAGAAATGGCTGGCTGTGGCCTGCGTGAGGTCAGAGAGGAAAAGTGTACACCGGGCGGGATAGACGATGACGAGTGATTTTTAAAAGTGTCAAGATAGAAAAGGAAAATATATTGAACAGCATCGTTTTCTTATTTCCACATTTTTTGCGGTAAACTATTTTGTTTACACCATTCAAAGATAATTAATAAGAATTAAAATATTTATATATTGAAATTGGCAATAATTCCACAATAAGTCAATGTTAATCATCTCAGGAGTGTTCAACAACATCCTCGAAACGCAGATTAATCCGCGTATTGATTTTTATAATGGTTATATAATTTTATTGGTAAAAACATTATACACGTGTTTAGCACGTTTGACAAGATATTGTTTTGTTTTGTTTTGTGTTTTTTGTTCAATACATTTGAACATATTTCTATATCTACTTGTATGAAAGGTAATTTCTGTCTGTGTGCGGGTCAGGACTCCGACGTGGCTGCGCAAATTTTTCTTAATTTTGCAGTGTTTATAGGTTTACTATCGGAAGATCTCAGATAAATATATAGAAAATCGATAATCAATACTTGAAAAAATCCGATTAAAGAAGGAGGAATCAAAATTTAGGCAAAGTTAACATCCTTATAAAGCCTAACATCACAAATGTATTTGAGAAGTTTTATTAACAGAAAGATCGTGCGTATAAAACTAATAGGAAGTTCTTTGGTAAGGCATGCATATGTTTGAAATGAATTTTCTGTTAAGAACAAAATTGGACCATTTAAATTTTAAACTTTAACTCCAGCCAAAAGATAAAGATGTTTTTACAAAATAAACAATAGGTTCTCTGATAAGAAAGAAACGCGTTCGAAATGTTTCTGTTTCGGGCAGAACTGAACCACGATACTTTCTTTGTTTTTATTTAAACTTTAATTTAAGACATACGTAAAAATTATTTTATAAAATCAACAGTAAATTATCTAGAGTACAATGTAAGCTACAATGTATTATGGACTAAGTCACTGCGAGGAGCCATGTTTGGGAGACCCACGCGGTGAACCGCACCGAGTCCACAAATAGAGCGGGTAATGAATCGATATGATTGAAAAATTGCATAATCTACAGGGTACCTACAAAGTCTGGCTACATAATCTACAGGGTGTCCACAAAGTTTGGCTACATAATCCAGCCAGATTTTGTGGACACCCTATATATATATATATATATATATATATATATATATATATATATATATATATATATATATATATATATATATATTTATATATATATGATTAGTTTAAAAAATAAAAAAAAGAAATCAAGCATAGTGCTCAATTGAAAGGAAAGTCCGAAAAACCAGAGCGTATTTATATTTTGTATTTTGTGTACAGAAAGTTGTTAGATTAGATAAGTTATTGGTACCGTTGGCTTCAAGCCCGAAAATTGGGACCGTTTAGATATTCATATCATGCTCTCTTCGGTCAGTGCTCATCATGAGTATTGGCTGAACAGAGCTTGAGATGAATCCAATGACGTATCTCATCTAACAAATTTCTGTACACAAAATAATATATAAATTTCAGCACACAACTTTTATTGTAATATCAGTGGCAGTCTATGCAAGTAAAATGCTGGACTGAAAAGTCATCTTATGGCCCAGAGACCTGGTTTGCGTGTCGCTTACGATTAACCAAAAAACTATGATGAAGTTAGCGGGAGCACTGAGATTGGTAACATCTGTAATGACGGGGCAATTGCGATATATATATATATATATATATATATATATATATATATATATATATATAGATAGATAGATAGATAGATAGATAGATAGATATTATTTTATCTATGATGGTTATGCATAAACAAACGAAATTTGGTTTTGAATTGTTCCTGATTTTACTGGGATCTATTACCTTTCCCTATATAGTCTAATGTCTTAATCGGATTTTGTCAACATCCATACTGATATATTCATCACTATAATGATATACAGCCAGGATTTTCAAAGATATTGACTTTCTCTGATTAAAAAATGAGATCAAATTTTGTTGTGAATTTTGAAATTCTTACGAACACATACACACCCATATACACATATACACATACACATATACACATACACATATACACACACAAAGTACCGTTCTCTCTTTGTTGTTTTATTTTACTCCAGTCGAAATTCTAAACACTCAAGGATCACTCTTTCTGGAGTTAACACTTGATCTCTATATGAGATGCATAAATATTTTAATACTCCACTAACGTTCTTCTTTACCTCTCAAACCCTAACCCTAACCCTAACCCTAACCTCTCAAACACTAAGCTAGTAAAGAAGTTGAGAACACGTTTTCTCCCCTTCATTTGCCTATTCAAATATGTTGTAGTATACGTATTTTGTTATCTCTTATTCTTATTTCTGTTCATGTAGAAAATATCAAGCTTCGTGTTGTTACCTGAATTGATATCACCTGGTACAGGTGCACCAATCTTCGATGGATAACCATACTATGGAGATTTGGACAGCGAATACTACGTTATTTTTAATATTTAGTCAGGATTTACTTGTAAGGAAAAAGTATCCTTATGCCACACTGCCCTGATAAACCTCTGCACAGAGAGGTATTAGACACACGGAGATAGATTCGTGTGGACATTTTCGTTTATCCTTAGTAGGAATGCGTCTAAATATGCCTACGTACAGATTTTATGTAATACTGACAAATTAGCTTTATTTTTCAAATTGACTGTCGATTGATCGAGAAAACTTAATTCATTCAAGTCAATCTTGCAGAGCACCTGTCTTTTTAATACGATGTATACACACATTAAACCCACATACATACACACATACCCACATATATATATTTATACGTATTTTTTAAATATGTATATATATATATATAAATATATATATATATATATATATATATAGCTGTATGTCACTGAATATCGATTAATATCTTTAAATCGTGTTTTCGTTTTCATTTTTTTAAACTGCTTGTCTGTCTGTCTATCTATCCAATTACGTTTGAAAATCGCTTTAGTTAAATCAGCTGACATTGTTGCCGTTAACAAAAGCGATCGAATGGTGGGGGTCGCAGAGAATTTCCTGTTTTTAAAAGCCTCTTATAACCCGCACTCTCCGTTCATTTTCCGATTACCAGCTACGTTTCTTTTCTGAGATTAGGAACCAAATATCAGGAAATACGTTCCATAATTACTTACCAAACAAATAATATCGCACAGACATTCATACGCATATATATGTGTGCGTCTATCTTGTTAGTATAGGGTATACACACACACAAACACACGTATATATATATATATATATATATATATATATATATACATTTGCACATACAGAAACACTCGCACTTGTATGCATATATATAAACATACATATATATAAATTTTTCAGATCATTCACTGAATCCTTCTGCTTCCATATAATCCAAAACTGTCTATCGAAATCAAACCGATTTTCACTGGAAGTTTGAATAGTGGCGACTTGGAACGCGACAGGATAAAACACTGGATCTGAAAATAGTTGGGGGAATCCCACTTTATAAGTTAACAGCGATCTAAGTATTTGATATCCATGAAGGCTCGTTCAGTGAGCTCCAGCGTTCACCATAATGCTCTGATAGGGTACTTAGTGTGTTGGATCTATCATAAAACTGATGGGCATAGATGACATTCAAGTAATACCTTTGCGTACCTCAATAGGTATGCCTAGGTGTGAACGATGCCCAGAATTAGAAAACAGAAGAGCCTATAAGATGCACTATACTGCATCAACTGTTTAATTACGTTCATATAGAGTTTAGGTAGAATTGAAACTGCCGAACGAAACATACATGGAAATCACCTATACAAAACTGCAATTGAACAATGCATTCATACAGAATGGTGCTGTTATTTCAATATAAAAAATGGTCAACAGTGTATTTACATACGCTATCTAAATTAATAAAATAAAATTCTTTTTAATTTAATGTATCTTTATAAATATCAAATATAGCTTACTTATTATTAATCATCTCTATCTAAATTATTATATTAAAGTCACTTTTGTGTGTGAGTTTCTTCCTCATAGGTTCCAAAACGGCTGAGCTTATATCTTGCAAGTTTCGTGCAAGTGTTCTTAGATATGTTTTGTACATAAATTCATCCGGTAATACCAAAAATCGAAAAAATATGATCTTAAAAATATATTTTCTTTCTTATAGATGAAACGAATATTATTCGCAGGAAAATTTTTACGTTACACCGGTAAAATGAGATAATAAAATATTAGCAAATCGTTTCTTATTAAAACACACACACACACACACCCATTCTTATTATCATCTGAAGTTATAGCTCAGTATTAGAGCATTTAGTAAGAGATCGAATGACACTCTGTTCAAGCCCGAGTTAAGCTCCTCATTTTATTATTATTTTTTTTATATTACTGAGTTCAATTTACAATAAAAATGAAAGACGTACCATTTAAAATCGCCGCAAATAATTTCTTCGTTTGCATATTTTAACTCTAAACATTTATCAGAACTGACTTTGGTAGGGCATTCATCGTAAAGCCCACATGTCAGCTGACGTGATAGTGTAAACAAACACCGACGAAATTTGATGAACGATATTACCATAATATTTTTATTGTATTCTATTTTGTTACTTTTCGCGAATTAGTCTACCGGGCAAATTATTCATCGTAATCTATAATATAAATCCCAACTGTCTTTGCAAATGTATGTATGTATGTATGTATGTATGTATACCTAAAATTTCGACAGAGGTGACGGATTTTTACAAGATCTTTCTACTCCACCAGTTTCTTCCCCAGAACCGCTAGACTTTGGAATTCCATTCCAGGTCCCTGCTTCCCCAACTCTACTGACGTGCAGAAGTTCAAGTAAAATGTGAACCGACATCTTGCTGTCCAATCCCTACATAGTACCCCAGTAGTTGTTGCCCCTGATAGTAGCCCCCTACACCAAAGTGGCAATGTGCCTTGTTTGGGGTGAAAATGTAATAAAAAAAAAATTTTAACACCTTCAAACACCCGGACAACGCCGGCCACCCAGACTAGTAATCGATTAATGATTGATTCTATGAAAATTCACACAATCTGCATAAATTAAAATGTCAAGTTTAAGAGTATTGTATGAACGCTTATCACCTGGCTGCCAGTTAGTACAATAGAATCTTTCAGAATATATGTTTTTATTAATTAGGGCGTAAAGAACCGGGCACAGCTATTTTATGCCCAATTTATTTTACTATTTGAAACAGATTATAATATATTATTATTTATTGTATTCACTTGTAATTTTATTGACCTATTTTACCTATATATGCAAATAATGCCAAAATTATTGATGCCCTATTCTTATTATCCGATGTGATACGATGCCTCCGTTCAGTCTCGAAAGACTGCGTGTATAATTATGAGGTAAGGGTTGCGCAATCCGTAACAAGACTTCTCCTAGAATTAGCACTGCTTGAGTCCTCTGGCAAGGAGAAGTCCAGGATGACTGAAAACAATGCCGATATAAGCGGAGAGCATATACAGCACTCGAAGCTCTCAAATGGTTACCCATTTAGTACAAAAAGGTTCAACGTTGCTTAACTTCGGTGATCCAACGGGAAGTGGTTTGTCAATGTGATTATGCCGTATATTTTTCAATATTTCTCGATAAAATAATTTATAGAACATTTGTCTAACTAATTTTCCACTGACTGTTTCATTGGAATCTTAACACATATTAATGTATAGTCAATATTTACAATAAATCACTATAAAAAATTTGAAAACGTCTCAAGTCAAATTTATTGGCACCATGTCTTAAAAATTTAATTGTTTCAAATTTCAGGAGAAAATTAATGTTGTAATCCTTTGAAATATTGCATCGTGTTCGAGAACGTTCTAGAGCATTCCAATAAATCAACAAATATAACGAAATCGTTCACTTTAACGTCAACACCGTACAGAAAAAGACGATGAAAACGAAAGAATACAGTGTAAAATGAAGAAGGAAAATTGTGGAAGAACACAACAGTCAGATTGGATACAAACCAATCTCGAAGTGTTTTAGCGTTTTTGTGTACGTTCGAAATATTATCAAGAAACGTACGCAGTTTAACACAAAAACTACTTGGCGGGCCTGAAAAAAAATTTTTCATTCTGAGCCGTTGACTAGTTGTACCAAAGGTCCAAAAGATCCGAAAACATACGGCAATAAAGTATTCAATATTCATGCGACCAGGGCATTGGTAATTCAATTCCAACCCTGCTAAAAAAAACTGAAGACGCAAGGGCTACAGGGCTATCGACCGAGGAAGACTCATCTCCTTTATAAAACAAAAAACATTATAAAGCCAGATTACAGTTTGCAAAGAATATATATATATTATATATATATAATATACATATATATATATATATATATATATATATATATATATATATATATATATATTAACATGTTTTATTAACTGTTTGCTCTTATTATAAGCTCTATCTCCTATTTGGTTTTATCGAGCTTTTACATCTGGTTGAGATTACTTTATAAATATTAATTCTTTAATATTTATAATATACTTTAGTTTTACCATCTTGGATCATTTTGGTAAATTTAATTGTAATTTTTATTATATATATATATATATATATATAAGTATATATATATTTATATATAATTATATATATATATTTAGTAATGTGATTGATAATTTAAAAATCAAATTATAATTTAATTAAAAATCCGTTTCATAAGACGGAACAACAACAAAATCAATTATTTGTACGATCGTTTCGGAAAACAGTGTTTTTATTGTGGTAGACATTAAGTTACGGACAATAATTATTACATATAGTTTTTTTAACAAACAAGATTTCCAGGTTTCCTCGTCAGCAAATATTTATTGTCTACCACAATAAAAACACTGTTTTCTGAAACGATCGTACAAATAATTGATGTTGTTTTTGTTCCTTCTTAAGAAACGGATTTTTAATTTAATTATAATTTGATTTTTAAATTATCAATCATATTACTAAATATTAAATTAGCTCTAGGATATTTACCTATCGAGCTTATTATATATCTAAATTACAACGAGCACTTTTTCTTTCCTGTATTTTAATTAAATTTCACTATTACATTAAAAAACACTCTGCTCTTTAGACTATTGTTCTACTCTCCTTTAAATATATATATATATATATATATAATATATATATATATATGTATATATATTTATTACAATAAAAAATGCGAGCATAGAAAATAATATGGTTAAGCTTAAACATGGGAAAGTAAAGGATCAGTTGTTAAAACTGGAAAAGAAAAGGATAAGATATTCTAGGAAAAATATGATAAATTTACAACTTAAAATATTGCAGCATTAAGAATTGATTATATAATGTTATAAATTGATTTTTTTAAAACAATTCTTAATGCTGCAATAAGGTCAGCAGATATTCTAACTGTAATCTCTGAACGTATATATACATGCACTGGATAAGGCAGGAGAGGTGGGGGAAGCAACCCTAGATATATCTAAATCTTTTGACGGGGTATGGCATGATGGTCTTTTCAGGAAAATCAGATCCTATAGTATTATTGGACAAATACTTAACATAACTAAATCTTTCTTAAGTAAGAGAAAAATCGAGGTCGTGCATCAATACAATATGATATAAATGCGGTGTACCTCAGACTTTTATTATTTTTGATATTCATAAAATACCTCCTTGATAAAATTGTCTCTGAGATGGGTATATTTGCTGACGAGACCACGCTCTATAACAGGCACGAACGGGAAAATAAATGAACACATATCTAAGGAAATAGCAGAAACCCTAGAGGAAGATCCTCAATCGGGAGTTGATTGAAGACGAAAATGGATTGTAACGTTCAAATCTGCCAAGGCTAAGCTCGTTTCCTTTAATAATTACAAGAAACCTTCTACAAAATGCCTACAGATACATTTCCTTAAAGTACTTTAGTCAAACTCCTCGGCCTAACATTCAAGGGGAATATGAGTTTTAACAGATACATCGAAAGCATTGCCAAGGCGGCTACAAAGAGGATGAGGTGTCTCTGTCGTGCTAAAAAGTTAATTACACCTGAAAGTATCCTGTATCTCTACATGGCAACCATTCGCCCTTGTATGAGGTATTATTGTCACATTTGGGCAGCTGCATCTGCTACTAGTTTCTCGCTCTTAGACAATGTTCAATTCGCCAAGGTCCTGGACTGTCATCTAAGCTTCAACCTCTGTCCCATCGACGAAATGTTGCATTCCTCTGCCTGTCTTATAAGTATTTTAATGGTGGATTCTCCATCGAACTACAGGTTCGTGGAACCCCACAACGTAAATATCACCGACACATCCTAAAAGTAGCAAAGTCCCACCTCTACACAGTAGAGATCCCTAGATGTAAGAAAGCTTTATACTCCGATAGCTTCTTCTCCAGAACTGCTAGATTTTGGTGAATTCCCTTCCGGGTTCCTATTTGCCCAACTGTACTGACATGCAAAATTTCAAATGTAATGTGAACAAGCATCTTGCTACTAAACTCTCTGCGTAGTATCCCTTCAACTAATGTCTATGATAGTAGTCCCGTACAACAAAATGTCACTGTGCCTGTTTTGTGGTGAAAATGTAATGGAAAAGGAATGGAAAAAAACATAAAGGTAAGAAAATAAAAAAATGAAAGGAAGAGAGGTATATTTTTTTTTAAAACATAGATTCTATATAAAGACAAATTTTAAAAGCCAAAGATATTGGAAACAAAAAGTCTTGAGATAATTCATAGTGTGAAAAAGAATAAACAAAATTTATAAAGACGGATGTGATAAAGCTAAAAATAAAAAATAAAGTAAAAACGAAACGAAAGAACAAAATTAGAGTTAAAAAAAAACAGAATGGAAATTTTAATTAAAATATAGACACAGAAGGAAAAAAAAGGCAAAGTATACAGAAAACAATACAAACTTGCAAGAGATGGGACAGACCAAACAGATTAAATAAAAGGGAGATTTTGAAAAATGTATCCCGGCAGGTGAAAGAAAGAGCAAAATAAAAAAGGATGAAATAAAAAAGAAAGAATGGCGAAATACATAGTCATAATAATATTGCACTGAACGAAGAAAGGAACAAAAAAGGATAATTAGCAGAAAATAGAGAAGAGAGACGAATATCAAAGAAAAAGATAAAGATAAATACATTGTATATAAAAAGTCTTAAACATATTTAACAATGAAAGGTTTAAAGAAAGTATGGAATATTAAAAGAAAGAAAGAAAATATCTCCAACACGAAGTAGACACAGAAATTATAAAATATGTCCAACAAAATGTAAAAAAAAAAAAAAAAAATGTAAAAAGGTAAAGCTCATGACAAAGAAAGAAACGAATGACAATCTATTTTGTAAAGTTTCTTGACCCAATCACATTCGTCTCTTCGATTCTAAATCTGATCTCGCACATTAATCGCAGGTCATGACTTGTTTAAAAGAAGCGGCAATGAAGAGAAATAAAAAGATGAGCAGTGAGAAAAGACACAACGCTGTTGTTACTGTTGTAATATGAGGTCAAAGATACGCGGTGTCTCTTCTTCTATTCTTAGCCGGATTTGCTGTTGCCACTTAGCCCTGTTAATCCGACCCCCGCCTTAAATCACCCTATAAATCCCACTGCAATCCACACCCGTCACTATACATCGTCATGGAATTGCTGACATTTAAATTTTCTCAAATTTAAAGAACTAGAATGGAATAATTATTTCGTTCGCTCGTACTGGTTCCCTTTCGAATTGACCAAAGGGGTTGACCACAACCTTTCGATTAAACTGCCTTTTCATACAGTTATATTATGCTAACAAACCTGTTTAAAAATAGAAAATACAGCGAAAACTTGATTTTCCTCTGTTTAGAGATGCGGTTTCGCATCTCCATTAGATACTCTATCCGCCAGTTCGCATATTATTGTATTGTAAAGAAAAAGAAGATCACTCAACGTAAATTCCATGATTCATTGAAACAATGTAGCATATGGGTACAAGTTTTTGACAGGTATTTTATTATAAGGTATCGATTAATCGACAATCTAAATATCTGACACCTTTGCTGTACAGATCTACAGATACCGTAAAATATTCTACGATAATAGTTTTTCCCCTCGAAAAAAACTTTGCAACCTATGCATGTATATATATATATATATATATATATATATATATATATATATATATATGTATGTATGTATGTATATAAATATGTGACATTGTCTCTGTGTCTGCGTAACGTCTCTACCACAGCTCTCTGAATATTTGAGTTATCGAGAGGAAACTTGATATATAAGGTATTTGGACTTCGGAATCTTTATATAGTGAGTTTTGCAGGCAAAAATCACTGCTAAGAGGCCAAAATTGAAAAAAAAAACAGTTGTCGTAGGCATGAGTAAATCGACTAACTTCTGAGCATGCGTACATATACATTTTTAGCTTCAAGTAGTTTAATTTTCCCCCCTTTTTTTTCTATCTATATGGCGACAGTTTAGATGATAACGACAAAGACTGGAGTTCTGAATATTTTGGTTTTGATTGTAGCTGATAGCACCGAAGTTTTTTTTTTCATTTTTGAAATCATTTCCATATAAAGTAGGTACAATATAATAATAATAGGCTCATATTTTTACTTAAGGAACGTCGAAATTTCTACAAATGATTTGGGATGTCTGTGCTGCTGAATCAGAAAATGGCATCCATTTTTCTGCATCCAGTTTATTTTTTATGTTAATTTGATTAAAATACATCTCGTGAAAAGATCGATTACAGTTATGCAATATCAGCTGCTACTTGTCAACACATAACCTCGTAGATATATTTTTAAGAGGAAAAATGTTTTGCCAACAACAGTGGCCTTCGGGACAAGATCACAGTGCAGTATCTGTTCTTCAGATGCTGCACTTCAATTTCTTGTTGTCTGTCAGTGGAGGAGAAATCCTTCACAACTGAGACAATTTTTATTTTTGTTCCTTTTCTCCACGACCCTGATGTCTAACTCTGTCCCGTGGGGAGGCATTGTGAATAGGAACATATATTGATTACCTAATAGAAACAATAATGATAATTGGCATTGATAAAGGTAAGTATGCGTAAATTATATGTTCCTTCACTATTGTGTACACTTCAGTGGTTTGAATTTCCGTTTTTTCGAACTCTTAGAATTCGCAGCGCCAGGATTTCAACAGTTGTCAGCATATGACTGCGCGCTGATCCTGATAACTAGTCTTCATCTCTTTCAAGCCCTAATGGAATCTCTAGCTCTTCTCATCATTTATTGAACCCCAGTTCTCACGAAACCATTTCAATATGCGAAAATAGGCAGTGCATCCTGACGGTTATATGGAAAGCTAGGTTATTAAAACTTTCAACATATTGCTGACAAGTTCTGCGTAGTTTCTGGCCTTATTTTTACCAAGAAAGTTCTTCACCACCAGAACAAATGCCTCCCTCGTATTCCCGTATCACTTCGCTCATTAAGATTTCGATCTATGGGTCTCTAATGAGCTGATGGATCTAAGGACCGTTATAGATGCAAGCTTTCAATTTCTTCATGGTCTCTCCTGGAAATAAGTGAAACAGTTACTATAATTGCCCAGAGCCTTGGCGAACTGCTTTATTAAGCCAAGGTTGATATGCAGCGGTGGAAGGAGTATTCTGTCTCTGTTCACCAGAAAGTCGTTGGCGACGTTATACTCTTTGGAAGGTACAAGTTTTGATCCACCAACTGTATTCTTCGCCGCAATTTGCTGAAATTTTGGAAGAGGTTTTTGCAAGTGATTACTTTTTTGACATAATCACCTAGACCTGAATATTTCTTGTCATTAACACAATCATGTTCAATCAAAACAATTAATCGACATGGCATTTTACTCACAGCAACTTTTGAAATGCTCCAGGCAAGATTACATGTGATACAAACGTAAAAGCGACATGTAATCATAGCTTATAAACCCGACCTAGTTTCGTAAAACCAATGTGATTTCTGGATTAAACGCATCAGATTTATCTTACATCAGCTGAAAAGATGCAGACAACAAATGTGTTGCTATCCAGTGTGATTAATAAATATTTGCTCTATAATAATAAATATGAAATATGCATCAATATACATATTTCAGCGTATTTTACGACCGCACAACGCCGGCCGCCTGCTAGCATATATATATATATATATATATATATATATATATATATATATATATATATATATATATATATAATAATTTTTAAATGCTTACAGACATTAGTGTTTCATCCTTTGGAGAATAATCAGTGATCAGTGCAGAGTAACACAATTGCTGCCGATCGGGATATTCGAACCCGGCCACGAAGCCATCTGTGACTCTATTAACGAGGAACAAAGCTCATGGCCAACCTTAACCGCGAGAAATATCGTTTAAATATGAACATATATTTTAAAACGTTGAGACGTCTGTCCATAGCGATCATAACACTATGATCTGCGCAAGCGAGCTAAGGTGACCTACTTTCATTTAAACTTTAAAGTGTTCAACAATAAGAACCGAGTTCTTAAAGAGATGGCATAATTATTACTGCAATAAGTTCAAAAAACCTACAGACACTAGTGTTGTATCCTTATATATATTGGCTGAAGAGAGCTTGATAAAACAGTCCTAATTATCGGGTTTGAAACGGACGGTACCAATGACTCGTCTCCTCTAAAAACTTTCTGTAAACTCATATATATATATATATATATATATATATATATATATATGTATATATATATATATATATATATATATATATATATATATATATATATATATATATATATATATATACGTATCTATATATATGTATCTATATATCTTAAGACTCCAGGTCGAATTCCCTCTGTAAAATATGTTTTACAGAGGGAATTCGACCTGGAGTCTTAAGAGCATAGTTTATTCTAATGTATTAATACATTTATTAATAATTTAAAAAGAACAGTACGCATAGTACTGTAAATATATAAGTTCAATAGGAATATGTGTCCTAGAGCTATATTAATATTCAGGAAAAAAAATAATAATTGTAAATTCTTGTTGTGGAGGACAAATCACCCCTATTTGAGAGTTCCTGGCTGCTGTTTTCTACTGATAGTACGGGAGCCCAAACTCTTTAGTAGCGCTTAGAATGATTGCTCCATCATCAGTTGTATAATATCGGGATGTTTGTCGTGCCATGTCGTGCATGGAAAGGGGTCGTGATCCCATGCCCGGTGGGCTTTCCTGAGGCCACAATCCTGTAGGAAAAGACAGCTGATGGTCTACTTGTATTGCATATCTGCAAACCACTCGTTCAGCACCCCTCACTAACCCTTAATAAAATTTTTAAATTAAATAAGATTAGATGACAGTTCAATCAAAAATTACGTCTAAACCAAAACCAAATTAAAGAAAAACAACCTGCCTCCTTCCTTGAGGCTTGCATTTACGAATATCGGCAGGCTTAGTACTAACTTTGATGACGTTGAATCATTTCTCCTTGTAAACACCCCGGATATCTTAGCATTATGTGAAACTAACCTACACTCCTTCATTGCCTCTAACCATTTTAACATGCCTGGTTATTCCTCATTCTGCCGTAAGGACTCAGACAGACATATGCACGGGCTTGGAATCTGTATTCGTAACACCCTCCCCCTGACCCCTGACTAGAGAAACAAAACTAGAATCATACGACCAGGCCTTTATATGCTTCAGACGAAACATGCAACATAATATTAGTTACTTGTATTTTCTCTACCGCTCTCCATCGACCCAAGACTGTACCCTGATAAACAAAGTCTCTGACAGTATAGATGTAAGAGTATCCCTCTATACTAGAGCAAAAGCACATGTATTTGGTGAGTTTAATGTCCATCAGAGTAACTGGCTTGGGTTCTCTACCTACACAGACGCAGCTGGATGCACAGCACATAGCTTCTCTATATCTCATTCTCTATCACAGACGATTACATTTCCGACACGTTTCCTAGACCAGCAAGATCAAGATGCCTCACTTCTAGATCTATTTCTGACCATAGTTCCCTATGATTGCACAACGAATGCCCGCAGTATACTCGGGAATGTTGATCATGCTGTGATAATAGAAGAGATCGCTCTAAGTTTTCAACCCAAAACTGAAGACCCACTGCTCAGAACAACGAGGAATTACAAAAAGGCTGACTAGAAAGCTATCGGGGATCTCATTAGAGATGCTCCATGGAGAAATATATTTTCTCTTCCAGCTAAACAGTGCGCAAATGAGACCATTGAATGGTTAAAACTGCAGTTGAAGCACATGTTCCCACACGGAAATACTATAGCAAGCCCCACTCTCCCCTATTGTTTACTTCTGCTTGTGCAACTCCCATTGCTCAAAGGCGGCATGCGTTCCGCAGATTCAATCGACATAAGTCCAGTCCAAACAAACAAAAGTATATAGAAGCTAGAACAGTAAGAAAGAAATAGCGAAAGCTAACACAGAATACACTGAAACCACCAGAAAACGAATCGAAGCACAGAAATTAGGAATCCGTCACTTTTAGAAAATCTATAACAGTGTAGTAAATAATGGTCAGTACCGATTCACTACTATCAAACAATCAGGATGTTGTTTGTACGGCAACCGACAAGGCTAACCTGCTTGCCAGTCACTTTGCCTCTAATTCACCAGCACACCACTCTCTCTCTTTTCCTTTGCGGACGGACGCCACACTAGATGATTTGAAAATCACCCCTTCTCAAGTACACGGTATCATAAAAAAACTTAGACACCTACAAAAGCATGTGGAACCGATCTTATCCCGACTGTGCTATTAAAAAATATGCTCCGCTGAGGTTGCTACAGTTCTCTCCAGACTTTACAACAAATAACTAAATGAATCTTGCTTTCCAGACTGCTGGAAATCCGCTTCTGTGGTACCAGTTTTAAAGAATTCTATCGAAAGAACTGACCCATTAAATTATCACCCCATTAGCCTTCTCCAAATTTTCCCCAAAATATTTGAGCCTTGTATTAATCAAACTCTAGTCCATTACCTTACGGCTGCAAAATTCCTGACCGACAATCAATATGGATTTAGGCAAGCCAGTCCCACAGCAGGTAATCTCTGGACATATATATCGTTCACTGGACAAAAAAAAGGAAAGTAGAGCAGTAGACCTCCATATATCTAAGACTTTTGGCAGGGTATCGCATAATAGTCTTCTAAAGAAAATTAGATCATATGATATCACTGGAAGAATACATAATATAATTAAATCCTTCTCAAGTAAGAGAAAAATCTAGGTTGTCCCCGACGGTCGTTCATCTAAACAATATCATATCAATGCGGGAGTACCTCAGGGGTTTATTTTGGACCTTTATTATTCTTGATATTCATAAATGAACTCCCTGATAAAATTGTGTCTGAGATGAGTATATTTGCTGATGACACCACTCTCTATAGCAGGCACGAGGGGGAAACAAATGAACACATATCTAAGGAAATGGCAAAAACACTAGAAAATGACCTCCAATCTGTAGTGGAATGGGGACAAAAATGGATGGTCACATTCAATGCTAGCAAGACTAAGCTTGTTTCCTTTAATAATTACAAGATACCTTTTCTACCACCAATAGCAATGGCAATGAACACATAACCCGAAAATACTTCTTTTAAACTCCTCGGCCTAACGTTTACAGGGAACATAAACTGGAATAGACACATTGAGAGTATTGCCTAGACTGAAAAGAAGAAGCTGGGTGCTCTCTACCGTGCTAGAAAACTACTTACGCTTGAAAGGCTCCTGTATATCTATAAGACCACCATTCGCCCATGTATGGACTACTGTTGTCACATTTGGGCTGCTGCATCGACTACTTGTATCTCACTTGTTGGCATCGGTCAAAAGAGAGTCGCCAACCTGATAGACCCTGAACTGTCATCTAAGCTTCAGCCTTTGTCCCATGGACGAAATGTTGCATCCCTCTGCCTGTTCTACTAGTATTTTAATGGTGAATGCTCTGACGAACTACAAGCATTCGTACCCACCTCGACGTAAACACCCTCGATAAACCCGACAAGCAGAGATCCCTTGGTGTAAGAAGAAAGTTTCTTCCCCAGAACTGCTAAACTTTGGAACTCGCTTCCGGGATTCTGCTTTCCCAATTGTACTTACATGCAGAAGTTCAAGGGTAATGTGGACAGACATCTTGCCACTCATCTCTCTTCATAATACCCCTGCAACTTATGTCCCCGATAGTAGCCTCCTACTTCAAAGTGGCAATATGCCTTGTTTGGAGTGAAAATTGAATAAAAGCAAAAAACCTAAGTGGAATCAAATAGTCCTATGAAAACCATTCTTTATGATAAATACATATTATATTTATGCACTTAACACTACTTGTGGTTACTTTCATGTGTGACCCCTAGCACAGGTCTACAACAATCGACTGACGAGGATTATTCAAGATTTTTTGCGGATCAATCTACAACAATTGGTTACAAAAACTTGGTGGCGAATATTCGGGCAAGAAATCCCTCTAAAAAACGGCCATTGGAAAAAATATTTGACGACCAGTATTCAAGAAAAAATAACAAGCGGAAATTCGAAATAATATTTTTCTTACGCTTGGGGAAAATTCGAAACTTCAAAAGTATTTCTTTTTCAAAGGTTCGGTGAAGAATG
Source organism: Euprymna scolopes (assembly GCF_053919585.1). Lineage (NCBI taxonomy): Eukaryota > Metazoa > Mollusca > Cephalopoda > Sepiida > Sepiolidae > Euprymna > Euprymna scolopes. Next base: position 121,127,912 of record NC_136490.1, on the reverse strand, counting down.
GGGGAAACTATGTTACAACATTTGGAAAAAACACCAACATTAAATTCCACAAACACGGGATAAAAGGTTTTCGAAAAAGAAGGAGAACAAGCCTTGCCGACAAAAGGATTCTACAAAGATATCGTCAAAAGCCTTCTCTTGCTGTTAAAAAAAGACTAATAAAAGCGTAACTACGAGTTGAAACAGAATTCAGAAAACAATTGCGTTGAGAATTATTACTACTGAGTCAACGATACCAAGTTTTCAGTAAGTACAAAAAAAAAACTTTTTTTCTGTTTCTATAAATACAAATAATTTATCGTTCTAAAAAGCATTCTCGCTAATACGTCTTATGGTTAAAATGCATTGGCGTTGGGAAAAGAAAAAACTTAAGCAAATGCAGCAAGTAAATGATTGTATATTTTCTTTTATTGGCGTAAGTGAGTATTCGCACAAACTAAAAGACGTCGGATTTTAATGCGATTAAAATAAACCTTCCACTGGTCGACGGGCTGCCTGTCGAAAAGGAAGAGAAAACACGATTTCGCCACCCACGAGACAAATAGTTTTAACGAGAAAAGGATATACTCTTTTTCGCACAGAAATCGAAAAGAATAGCCAATATTAAATAAATACTATACACTCTCTTCTACAGCTAAATAACTAATTCTTTTTAAAGAAAAAAGAGGGAATATGTGTAGGATCAACAAGGAATTGAACCCAGTACGTACATGTTACGTAAATTGAAAATGGCAAACGCAATCTACTGCTTTCTGTATAAATAGAGAGCATGTATTTCAAGTGTTTGACAGAATAAAAGAATATGGATTCACATTGAAGGAAGCAAAATGCGATTTCCTGGGGGGGACGAATTACAAACCTGGGTCATATAATAAATAAGGACGGGGGGAAACCCGATCTGGATAGGACCCCCATATGAAAAACATGCCAAAGCTTCATAATGCAACTACATTGCAGAGTTTTGTAGTGTTCGCGAACTATTATAAAACGTTCATTAAGAACATACATGAATTGCACACGCCATTGAATGTACTATTAAAAAAGGACAACAAATGGGATTGGACGCCTGAGGGCCAGGCGGCCTTGAAGAAATTAAAGGATGTATAAACGTCAGATTTATCGCTGATTTATTTCAATCCAGAACAAGAGTTTATTGTCGAAACCGATGCAAGTTCTTATGGGATCGGAGCATGCATTCTATACAAAATGCCTGATGGGTCTACTAAGCCAATCGCCCATGCGTCGAGAACTTTACTGCCTGACAAGAAGAATTACTCCCAAATCGAAAAGGAAGCACTGGGGATGATATTCGGGGTTACAGCATTCCTGTCGTAAATTTAAATTAAAAACTGACCGTAAGCCGTTTATGATAATCTTTGGCTCCAGAAAAGGTCTGCCAACTTACACAGCCAACAGACTTCAAAGTTGGGGACTATTCTACTGAATTACGGCTTCAGTATGGAATTTCTCACATCTGCGAAGTTTAGTCACGCAGATGGATTGTCGCGATTAATCCCGAAATCAAGGAAACTGCTGGAAGACACAGTAATAGCGTCACTACACACTGGAAACGACTATACACAAATACTATTCAATACGATCAAGGAACTACCAGTTACTTTGGAAGATATAATAAAGGAGGCTGAAGAAGATAGTTTTATCAAAGAAACGAAACAAAAAAATTCAATCAGATGAATCGGCGGCGAAAGTATATTTTATGTGCAATGAAGTACTCTTGTACGGAGAAAGAGTAGTAATCCAAGCTACACTACAAAAAAAAATCCTAAAAGATTTCCATGCGAGGCACCCTGGGGTTACTCGAATGAAGAGCCTCATGTGGTCCTACGTTTACTGGAAGAGTATGGACACTGATATAGAAGGCATGGTAAAGTCGTGTAAGGGTAGCGCATTGGCTGCAAAAGCGCCCCAATACAATTTAGCACGTGGACTAAAGCGAAACACCCATGGCAAAGAATACACGCAGATTACGCAGACCCACTTGATGGAAACTATTATTTATATAGTGGTAGAGAGTTTTCCAAAATATCCAAAGGTATTTTGTGTAAAAGTTCAACGACAGAGAGGTTTGTAGAGACGTTGAAAAGAGCCCTGAAGAAGGCTAAAGGAACGCCCTCAGAAACGGCGATCCAGCAGGTTTTATAAGATTACCGAATTAAAATAAAAGCGCTCCATCGAATATGTCGCAGGCAGAGTTAATGTTCGCAAGGAAATTGGGCCAGTCCTCGTTTGCCAAAACAGGTGAAACTGTCGAATACCTTAATTCCTAAAAATATGTACTTACCTGGTGAAAAAGTAATTTTCCAGGTACACAAAAATGATAGTTCTTTGTGGAAACTAGGAAAGGTCCAGGAAAGGATCGGCGGATAGTTTACATTATCGAAGGTCCAAGATTTACCCAGAAGAAACATTTGAACAAAATTCGGAAACGTATCACAGATGACGAAAGACAACCTTCTGCTGAACATACGTTCGACCTAGTAACACTACAAGCAGCCGGACAACTCCAGTCTTCCAGAAAAAGGAAGATGATCGACCCGATAGAGATAAATCCCAGAAAAAAGAGCTATACGATCATTACAGGGGAATGAAAAGCTCGGGAGGGGGGCGGAGGTTGTGGAGGACAAATTATCCGTATTTGAGAACGAAGTGGAATCAACCCGTCCTATGAATACCACTTGTTTCAGAGACTAAACGGAGATATTCCTACTATGTTTAATCGCATGCTACGAACACGTTCCTCTCATACCATTTTAGTGGCTAATGTATTCTTTATGATAAATACATATTATATTTATACACTTCACACTACTTGTGGTTTCTTATATTTGAAAGCCTAGAACAGATTTACAACAATTATCAGTCAGTTTCAAAAGGAGAAACAAACAAAATCAACTTGAGTGTACGATCGTTTCGGAAACGATGTTAATTTTAATTAAAATTGACAATAATTATTGACAATAATTGACAAAGGTTTTTTTATAGAACATAATCTCCTCATCAGCAAAAAATATGGAGGGGGGTGTTTAAGACACCAAAAAAAAGAAAACAATTCGGAGACAAAATACAGAAGCATGCCCAAAGATATACTGACTGAAGTTAGAACAATATAGAACATCCGCCTTACGACAAAAATGCTAGTTTTTTGCTGGGGGGGGGGGCTTAAACTCCCCCGCCTTATTTTTAACTAATCAGGAGATTATGTTACAAGACAAAACTTTTGTAAAATATTGTCAATAATTATTGACAATTTTAATTATGATGAACATCGTTTTGAAACGATCTAACACTCTAGTTGAATTAATTTGTTTTTCCTTTTGAAACTAATTGATAATTCCCAATTATTAACCTTTTTACTCAATATATATATATATATATATGTATATATATGTGTGTGTGTGTGTGTGTGTGTTTGTGTTTGTGTTTGTGTTTGCGTGTGTGTGGAGAGAGTGGAGCAATCAATTTGTCTTCCTGACCAAAATAACCCTACGGCGTTATTTTAAAACTTTCATTGAAAATATTAATTCAGGTAACTTTATTATGCAGTAAAGCTGACATTTATTCGATATAGTTGCCTTCAGTCTAAATCACTACCTCGATAGTCAGGAACTGGGAGCATGTTTTTACCACAAGCGCCGGCGGGAGCTCGGTGATTACTCAGCGAATACTCAGCGGATAAGGGCGATCAGGTTGGATGTGGTGTTATGTTAGTGATTTTTCTCGACCTATAGCCAAACGAAAAAGTCCAGCGGATTCAAATCGGAAAGAGGTGGGGCCAGTGAGAGAAGATAAAAAAGTGTAGCACTCTTTCCGAAGCCAAACCTGGTTCTCTGTGGACTAGTGAGCCGGCATCGAGTCCTGCTGCCACACCAAGGGTTTCCCAGCGGCAACATGATTGCACCAGGGCATCACCACACCCTCCAATACATCCAGTTACATTTTCAATCCGATTTCAATGATGTGAGGCGGCATGATGTGGCTCTCACTTGAAACCATACCAAAGACAATAACTGGGGTGAGACATTTCGTTGAGCTGTGCTCACAAGCATTTAACTGTTTGTATTTGCATATTGGTGTTGGTAGTGATCCTGTTGTTATAAGTTTGATCAGTAAAGAACATGAGTTGCCTAGCTGCGTATCCGCGATTTCGCTCATTGAACATTGTGTCACTCTTTGACATGATAGAAGGCTCTAGCGCTCTTGGATTTGTACAAAACTGGCCAACGAATATATGGTCTGCAACAAACCGGGATGCGACAAAGAGAAATGGAATTTTGTCGTTCTTTTTAGGGCGACGATTTTATCGTTCCTCTCTCTCTCTCTCTCTCTCTTTCTCTCTCTATCTCTATCTCTATCAATCAATCTATCCATCTATCTATCTATCTATCTATCTATCTTTCTCTTTCTCTCTTCCTATATATATATATATATATATATATATATATATATATATATATAAATACACAAATACACACACACATACATATATATATATATAGGGGTTTGTGGGTGGGTGTATTTAACTGGCAAATATAGATAATGTTAATATAACTATGTATGCTTATTCGGCTGACAGCGAACTTAGATTCGTACAACGAGGAAAACACTTGACGGTTCCCGATAAGGCCGTGAAATTTCCATTGAAGTTACCCGACGCTTATTCATCATCAATGTCCGATCTTGAATAGCATTATTCCACACGTTTTTTTTTTCTAGATCCAAATTACTGCGTCTGCTAGATAAACAATAATATATGTATTGAATGAATCGAACTTTTATACTTAAGTACTTACAAGAGAAATGCATATTTATATGAACAGATTACTAAGCAAGATTGTCTATTGAACAAGAAATGGAAGCAAATATATAATATGATTTCTAAATTCGTTTATATATATTTGCAACAGTATGAGTGTGAGATTTCCCATAGAAGTAAGGGTATATTGGAGCTAGAGACCGGGCTTCAATTCTCGGTTTCTAAATGGTGATTTACACCTTTGCTTACTAGTCAGCATAAACTTAAATTCCATGATTCATCGAAACAATGTTGCATATAGTATAAGTTATAACAGGTACTTTAATACACGGTCTCCAACAAACGTGACGTATTGGTGCTCCGTCGACATAAATATCTCCATAACCTTGGATCAAGATTAATATATATATATATATATATATATATATATATGATGCCAAATATAATGGCACGTTATAATCAGATTTATATTTTAAATAAACTACGAAGGTAAATATGATAATATATCTCACATAATGCAGTATTTATTTTAAAAGTGATTAATAAGAGCATGTAATTATATTCTGTGTATAGATGTGGATGGAAAATTACATATTAAATTAGAATAGCAAATAGTAGTTAATTCAAAAAATATTATACCTTCTGGATTGATTGCAATGTTTGGACATGTTAAACATTACTTTGCAAAGAATATTAGTTTATGTATTGTTATGAAAAAGTTTTTAACAATCAGAATATAGTAAAAGTATTTATAGAATTAACATTTCCAAACATTGATCTAAAAATCAACTGCATATGGTGAAATTGATGCGTTGACTTATATATATAAGCAAAATGTATTAATGTATTAATTATGTTAATTGTTAGAATAGATGTAAAATCACTAGTTATAATAAGGTATATCTATTAAATAAATTGAACATTGATTAGAGTAAGCCCATGTTTTTAAAATATATACATTTACTAAACGTTTATATTTCAGAATCATTGGTTAAAATCTAAAAAAGAAAGGAAAAGGTAGGATTAAGAGGGGAATAGTAAGAAGGGTGCAGATACTAAGAAAACTATCAAATGAACGTGCAATACTGTGGATGTAAAGATAGAAATGTCTAAACCTTATTATAATTATAGTACTAAAACATATTAAATTAATCTTAAATATAGAAAAGGTAAATTAGGAATCAGTTGAATATGTAAAAGTAATATTAATATTCCTTGCGTTATTAAATATGTCAAAATAATATTAATATTCCTTGTGTTATTAAAAGTGAAATAAGAATTAGATTGCAATTAATTAAAATAATATACTATTATGTGATTAGGGTACTTTTAAATCTAACTATAAGGGGAATCAAGATTTACTCAATGTTAAACAAAAATTATTTCTAACTACTTAACTTATTCGGGAAATGTTCATTAATACTTGATTAAAAAATGGTAGAGTACTAAAAATACGCGAAATGTAAATTTGAAGGTATCATATTCAAAATAATAATAATAATAATAATAATAATAATAATAATAATAATAATAATAATAATAATAATTAATTATACATGAAATAAATATAAGTGCAGTAACAAAATAATTTATTACTTGATATTAAGGAGAAATGAATCACTGTATGTTTAATAAGAAATAGAAATTGTTATACCTATATATAGACTATCGATAATAAACACTCATACATATATAATAGTGTGTATAGAAATGGATTTAATACTAAAATGTTATATTCAGCGCATAAGTTAATTTATTTATTGTATATTAAATTAATTAATGAATAATATAAAATAAACGACTGTGGAACTCTATAAATATAATTGATTAGATAAATAGAGAGTGGAAAGAAATAAGAGAAGATAAAAAATCTATTACACAAAACGAAGAAGACATATCAAAGTAATTTTTTTCCAACTGCAATAACTTTGTTAAGGTTAAAATCAACAATTAAATTTTTAATATTTTTCACTCAACGCAAATAATTATAACAACAGGATATATAGCGAATTCATGAATTTCAAGTAAACCAAAATATAGTTTTAGAATTATGAAATACAGAGAACTATAATTTGTGTAAGAATAAATTTAATCATAACAGCAATAAAAACTTAATCATGTATATTTTAAATTCAGATTAATAAATAATTTCATACAACCAGAAATAGAAAATAGTTTTACTTTTAGTCTCCTGCATATCTATATGTAATAAATCATAAAAAATGATCTTATCTGGGTAAATTATGTATTAATTATATATAATAAATTTACTAATTACTGGGAGAATATACCTACATTAATGGAATTTGTTAATACGTAATGGAATTTATATGTTTAAATACCCTAAGGGAGAATGTAAATTCATACTACTACTACTACAACGAGGAGGATGGCTCGAGACGCATTAGTAATTAGAAAGAAGGGAAGGTTATGCTTAGTCTATGTATGTAATAAGCAATTAAGACCGGTGAAATAGGAAGATCATAGGAAAATGAAGAATAGTACACGGTGTATAGGGGTAGTGATGGGAGGACTCGATAATTAGAGGGAAAATAGGAACTTGTTACTCTGTAGCTGTGGCGATCGTGATGATACTTCTCCTAAGATGAAATATAGGATTTAATTATAACGAGTAAATCAGGATAAAATGATGTAGTAAAGTTACATAAGACAGAGTGTTGAAAGTTTAGAAATAATACATTTATATGTGGCACGTTTTATTGAAAATCCACGGGATTTGGTGCAGAGAGGAATTTCTGCAAACAAGATATTGCATACAGGATGAAACTAGTATTATTATTTTTAAATGCTTAATGAAATAAAATTTTATCCTGTGGCGTTAATGTTAGAATAAGAGAATTCAAGATGTTAATGTTTTTCCCGCAACACCGTGCAAACGTTCTCTGAAAGGCCCAAGTGCGTATTTCACAGCTACGTTTTTAAAATCCTCTTCTTCATTCTAGTCTTTTTTATTCTACCAAAATCGAAAGTGTTCGTAATACGAATGGAATATATGTTAGTTTTTTTTAAATTATTTTAAGGCAAAAAGATCATTAGATAAATCTAAAACGATATAATTAAGCTGAAAATTTCCATAATTGTTAATTAATTGTTTGTTTATTTATATATATAAGCAAACAATGTTAACAATTATATATATATATACTATCATAAAGTATATATCTATATATATTTAATTTATATATATATATATATATATATATGTTATTTTTTTGTTTATGTTTGCGATACGTTTTGAATGAATGTTTAAATATGTCAATCAAAAAACTTTTTTAAGTGAGTTGCACTTAAAACGTGTTTTCTTTCGGAAAAAAAATACGCTATGGTAAAATATAGGATGCAGAAATGTAAAAATTATAATGTGATCAATTGTTTTGTCTTTGAAAAAGGGATAATTTAAAAATAACATCCCTATGCAATATAATATATATATATATATATATATATATATATATATATATATATATATATATATATATACTAGCGGAGGGTGTGAAGAGGTGGGGAGTAGGGGAATCAAACAACAGTTCGGTCCGGGTAGAGAGAGATGTTAAAAAACGATCGTGGCGGAAGGGAATCAAAATTACAGTAGGCAGCCGGTGGGGATAGAGGTGTTCTATTTAAGAACTTTTTGTTAATATAAAAGCATGTGTCTGTACTGAAATTGCTTGAGGTGTTATCGTCTGTGAACTTTTGATTAAAATAAATACTCATTTTCTACTAAACATGTAGTTTAAAGCAAACTTAGTTTTAAAAATGTTTTATTTTAAGATTTATCATTTAAGCGACTTTGGTGAAATTCCAATGTATTGCTTAGTTTACGATTTTATTTTTTCTATAATCAATTATAAAGTTTAATTAAAGTTCCCTAATATTCCAGTTCTATATTGCAAAAAAAACAAAAGATATTTTTAAAATTTCCATAAACACGTAAATATTCCAATCTTATAAACCAACTCTTTTCTATAAACAAAAACATTAAGCAATTTACGTGCGGAGTTCGACCCTACAGACCACGCTTTACAAAAAAAATACGTAAATTATAAAATCGTTTGCAGTTAATGAAAAAATAAGAAATTTACGTGCGGAGTTTGAACCTAAATTCACGCCATACAAAAAAAATAAATTTTGAAGGCTTATAAAATCATTTGCAGTTAATGAAAACATAAGAAATTTACGTGCGGAGTTTGAACCTACATACCACGCTTTACAAAAAAATACGTATATTTTGAAGGCTTATAAAATCATTTGCAGTTAATGAAAAAAAAAAAGAAATTTACGTGCGGAGTTTGAACCTACAGACCACATTATGCACAGAAAAAACCCATGCTATCAACTTATCCACAGTAGAATTTTCATCGCCCGTTGTTCTATCATTGTTGGTAAGCAACGACATGGCAAAAAAGCTTTACCGATGATAGATGAATTAAGATAACGGTTTAAATGAGCTATTATCGATTATCGGTAATTATCGGGAGTTATCTGACTAAAACTTTACTTAGATCATTCCAAACCCATACACTAAAGTTCTGTAAATTAAAAAATAAATCCGTTGAGCCGTTTTGGAGTCTATCAGGAACAAACTCACACACATAGACAAAGTTGCATTTATATAATTGTATATATATATATATATATATATATATATATATATATGTGTGTGTGTGTACATACGTATATATATATATGCATATATATGTGTATATTTATGAATATATATATATATTCTCATACACATACAGTACTAATTCGCTGTATCACAGCTCATCAGTACAGCTAGACAAGCAACTATCTCAAGCTAAGATTGAAACTTAACTGCCTAGAAGACAGTTGGCGCTTCTAATCATTAGACTATTCTGCTGCTATGACCGAACATTGTCCAAACGTCTAAGTTCCAAATTTGTTTGCACAAAGAGCATCGCTTAATACGCTAAACGTACTTTGTTTATAACTTCCCAATATGCTCAACTCAATGTAGGTATCATTATATTCAGCCTCATACAGTACTGTTTCGCTGTATCACAACTCATCAGTACGGCTAGACAAGCAACTACCTCAATCCAGAATTTAAACTCCACCACCTAGACGATAGTTGGCGCTTCTAATCGTAAGGCTATTCGGTTACTGCTATGACGGCCATATAGGTTGTGCCTTTAATTTTAATCTAGGCTTTTTTCACAGGTATTTAATTTTTTTTTTTTCAGCAAAGTCAGAGGAGTCATTAGACAAGCATAACTCTGACCATTAATGTCCCTGTACTTAGCTTTTCTCCGGCATGGTCTATCACGGCATGATCTGTGAGATCAGATTCAAGCACCCCGCTCGACATAAATCGCTGATCTCAAACGTTATTTCTGTCTTCTTGTCTATCATCCCCTTCTTCTGGCTATGTCATCGTCTCTCGCATTGGCGGCTATCTAGGGAACGGCCTCGGATGTACAAGTATAAAAAAATCCAAACAACAACTCGAGAGAAACAAAACACTCGAACGCATTCTGTATATATCGGTTGGGATTTTGATGCGCGTGCGAGACTATCGTGAGAAACAAACCTGGAAACGTTAAAGTTTGCACGTACGTCTTCTTATTGTTTTAATCAGTTGATGTTGACTCATCTAGATCTGCTCGGAGCAAAAACATTCGGCCAACTGTCCTAAACTAAAAAATTTCATCAACTGTCTCAAACACTTGACAGTCCATAAATTGTCCCTAACTGTTGTAATCTGTCATAAACTGTTGCACAATGTACTGCTATTCCTAAACTTATTTATAAACATATGTGTTTAATGTTTTATCTGTTACCAATCACCTGCCAAACCTTGATTGACAATCTTATTTCTGCTCCCTTTTGTGTGGCTCGGTGAACAACTTCCTCGACATAATTTATCTACTAAGTTCAATTCCTAAAACCATTGTTTTACTGAGCAAGTTATTTCCTCTTTTTATTATAGGTTTTCCTTTTATTTCCCTTTACACCCGAGAAAGGTTGAGCTTAGAAGTGTTATTTCCCGTATGCCAGAAAATCCTTTAATGACAGTTTGCAGTTTTATTTAATCAGAAGGGCATTCAATCACCGATACTACATGTAAATAGTTATATAGATAGATTTTTATGTTCCATGTTTATATGACTTTCGGCTGCAATGTTTTATATAGTTTAAATGGGGGAGATCCTTACTAATTCCATACCAAATTTAAATGGCATAGCTGGTGCGTTTGTCATGTTATAGGGTAAATATTGAAGGTTTACTTTAAGTACCTGCTATTTTGGTATAATTAAAGGGGGTGTAAGATGGCCTCACGATTTGACCCGGTATTTGCTTAATAAGAAAGACGATAGTGGACACTTTTCGTCGTTCTCTACCTGTTTAATTTAATCAGCAATCCTGTAAAATTAATGACACATTTTGTAAGACCGAGATGTTTTTGAGAAATCGATGAACCCACGTTATTTATTTACTTTGTAACGGCAACATATTCACGCTTTGCCGAGACCCGCGTTATCAAAATATCGGGCCAGCTCGTGCTAGAATACACGAAAAAGAGAAAACAAGACAGAACGCAAGGTAAGCGTCTTCTCGTTCTAGTGTAACTTCTTGTGCCTCACCTGTCGAAACTTCTGCAGTTTATTAACTTTACTAAAATAATAAATCAGGTTAAACTGTATTAATAATAGATGACAATCCTATACTTACCTTAAACGCATGATCGTGTACATATTCCTTCATAGCGAACTAAATTATCCTGATGCCTGCAACAATTACACTCACATTCACGTAAAACATTAATTCAAGTATACAATAAATGCTGTTTTTAATATTAAATAATCTTACCAGAGTTTTTAGATCGTAAAAAAAAAAAACGAAATTACTGGATTGAGTTGAAATCTTAACTCTATATCAAACGAATGACAGTAACTGATCTTTCTTAAGTGAAATACTACCGCTACATGGAACCAACAACACAATTCGGCTAAAGCAGTTTAAATATCTGATCAAAAACTTATCACTGGAATTAATCAACATTGTCTCTGGCCAATACTTAGAGGGGTTATCAGCGATTCATACCAGGGAATATGAGTTTGTCTCTAGAAGTAATTTATTTAATACATCCTAAAAAATTAATGAATTAATTTTGTTTGTAAAATCAAATAATACAATAAATCTAAAATATCGCCTCTTGGTAAATAAACTCATGTAAGAGAAGGAGATTAATGAAGCAATGTTGGACCATGAAAACTGAATCACAATTTATTAATGGATCAACATTATCTATGCCCAGAACCACTGGAGAAGGATAAAAGATATTATCAGTTAGATGATGAACGCCTCCACGAGAAGGTTGGAAACAATGAGAGATTAATTAAAATCAGAATATATTATCCAACAGGATGCTTCCACTACTGTTTGTTAGCATTAGACTTGAAGATGACTACGCCGTAGTCGGCTGGGAGAAGATCTCTATCGTGTACAAAGGTGATATGATCTAGGAAATAACATTGTTCATGAGATTTTCCTTTTCTGTTTGATAAAAATAGCGAGAGAGAAAGGTAAGTTATTTGCCATAGGTGTAACCAGACGAATTCTAGCTATGAATGTTTTATTGTAGTACTAGGGAGTTTCACAACGCATGTGGATCCTTTTGGACGGGGTCCATTGTCTCAACGAGTAGAAGATGGTTTTCGAATGCAGTAGAAATTTTGTTAAAATTATAAAATAACAAGTCTCTTATAACGATGCGGAAGAACTTTAAGAAACAAAAAATGATTTTAAAAAGTATTAGAACTAACTTTCGTAGTCTTAAGAAATCGAAAAAATATTTTCATAAAAAATTATCCCAACAATGAAATCAGTTCATAAAAAAAAAACGCGAAAGATAAACGGAATGTGTCTGCGAAGTGAAGCAAGAAAGTAAGATATAATTATAATAAACGCCGTCGTGCTTAAAAGTGAATAAAAAAAGTTGACGTTTATTTCGTGAGTCACGTCATATGTGGACAAGGGTTGGAGTTGTGACGTCAGTCAAGTTGGCTTCCGGCAGAGACAGACTGCGATGGCAATTGCTCGAATAAAAAGGTTTTTAAAAAGTTAAGTATTTTGCGGAAAGATTGTGTGCAAACAGTTGTTTGCGCATACAATGGTCGTTTGCTTTTTGTATGTTTATTTGTGTCTACGCAAAGAGAATATGTGAAAATATGTTTTAAAATATTTAAAAATGTGTAATCCCTGCATAGTGTATGGTTAGAGCGTAGACACAAGCACTCAAGAATAATTTTATTGTCCTGCTTTTACGGAGTTAATAATATTTAATTACTTAACAAATATATACTTATTACGGTCGTATATATTTAGTATCGGGAAAGAATGATACCATGCCCAACAAACAGTTCATTTCTTGCCCCCAACGAAGAAGATTGTATCATGACCACAAAACAGTTACTACACTATTAGTCACAAAAGAAGATGTACTACTATTGCAGGATGGTCTCACGAAAAATAGAACATATGCAACAATACCTTCTGTATCGGACACTGAAAGATAGTGCATTAATTATAGCAGACTAAACCCAGTACTAGATTTGGCCTTAGGTAATCCCTCCTCATGTGACACACGAGGCAGTCGAAGTATGCCATCGTTGTCGATTATAAACCAGATTCACGGCTTTCTTTAAGCTTCTTATTGTTCCAATCAAATGTGTCTCGATTGTCTGTTGCTAGTTTATTTTTTGTCTTCATCTTCTTTTTGTCATCAGGGGGGTCTACTGGAGCACTTGAGCTGTGATTCTCTCCGAAGCTAATCTTATGGCATTTTTATTCATAATAATACCTGCTGGATAGTGCGGTATCTGCCCTCCTGGGTGGTAGTTCGATCGTTACATTTGATCTTTAAACTCTTTCTTATGTACTTGAAATTAAAAGTCATCTAATTTCCTCTATTGGCCGATTTAGAAATACCGGCATTCGCTTCCATATCACATATATGCTTACCATTAATGCATTATTGTACTGCGAAAATATAGCACAATTGTACGTTTAAGTACACTAGGACATTGAGAAATAATAATACACTTACGGTTTTAGATGCACGTATAGCAATTCTCAATTAGAAATAGAAGTGTCCGCGACTGATATTTTAACTGGCGCCACTAATAAAATAATTTATATGTTTTATGAAGTACAAATTCTCAAATGGAGATGTAAAAATGTAGGCCAAATGAGAAAACTAATTTACAAATTATAGTTATGTGAATTAAAGCTTTATTGTACATTAGAAGAATGAAAAACACTTCCTTCGATAAATATTTCTTTCTTATAATAAAATACTATTCAAACCAAACAATAGTTTTGTAGGTTTTGTTTGTACACTGAATCAACAATTAATTATTGATACACGTAACTGCACAAATACAAAGTATGCTGACCACTTAGATCTACCATATTCATCGATTTGTTCCAGAAAACCCGCAAAAGTTTCACAAACTCCGTAACTCCAAGTTGCGTTTGATGGTAGTAGAGTTTGAGAAATTAAAAGGCAATGTGTTTTCAACATTTTCCGTGATTTTTTTCTAAATTGGAAACTGCGCTTAAATAGAGTGCTTTGTGTGGTCATCGTAAGAGAAAAAGCCAGAACGTGTCCATATTTACCGTATTGTTTGCAATTCTTTTCATGCAAGAAACAAGTCGTCACATTAATATCTAGTAATGGATGAAACGTGGGTTCATGACTTCACTTCGGAGTTTAATCACCAACCAACTGCGTCAAAATATGAAACAGATGAAAGGTGTACAAAAAATGATTAAACACGTAAACACTTTCTGACAATATTTTTGCCCTACTTGTTTTGAGATGCATGAGTTATTTTCCTCCATAGATTTGCTTTGACAAAGAATGGAACAATAGCAAATATATCTAGCAGTATAAGGGCGTTGGAAGAAAGACTGCAGCAACAGTAGACGACCGATAAAAAACATGAAAAGTTTTCTTTCATTAAGAAAACTAGTGTCACAAATCCAGTGTTCCTTTCACATCTAGAATATTATCAAGAAATATATGAAAAAAAAGTTCTCTAACAAAGATGAATTATTAACGGAGTGATGTAATCAGTAAATCACTTATAAGGAGATTATGCCGATTAATAAAATCGAATTTTCTTTGAAATCTGTTTCGTTGATTACGCCGAATACTTATTGAGTGATGCGATCGTCATCGCTTAGACAAAAAGATACCAAATAATTAGTAATAGATTCACGTATGCGGTCTACACATTAACCAAATACATTCGTTATTAAAACCAACGTAGATTAATACCTAATACGATATAGTATGTTAATGCCATCGTGAGAGAATTAACTCTTATTCTAATGCATGGATAGAGCAACCATTTGTATTTAATGAATTTTTTAAAATAAATAGTTCCGTTAATGTTCGTGCTATTCATTTGAGAAGCACATGAATCACGAAAACATGTCATTACTAGGGAATAGCTTATTGTATTATTTGAATCATGCACTATGTACTGTGTACTAGAGACTGATCAAGCCGCAAGTTTATAAGTTCCTGAATCCTAGGTGGTAATTTCTATCGAGGTTTTAGAGTCTAGTTTAATTTCAGTCATATTTGGATATATATATATATATATATATATATATATATATATATATATATATATAGTGTTTGTTTGTAAAGTACTATATTTTTATGTGTTTTGCATATTGTATTTACTAACAGAAACCTTTTGTCCTAAACATAGCTATAGCATAAAATTTGTATATATATATATATATATATATATATATATATATATATATATATATAAATTTGTATATATATATATATATATATATATATATATATATAAAATTTAATTAACTGCTTAGGTTTATTAGGGCAATCAGATTCATCAGGTCGTTGGTTTATGATCAGAATATTATGGTATTTATGCTAAAATAACTGTTACTTATTCTTCTTTATCTTGCTCTCTCTCATCTTCCTATCTATTTCTATTTTACTCTCCCTCTCTCTCTCTCTCTCTTTCTAGCTCTCTTTCTCTCTCCCTCTCTTTTTCTTTCTCTCTCTCTTTATATATATATATATATATATATATATATATATGTGTGTGTGTGTGTGTGTGTGTGTGTGCGTGTGTGTGTGAGGTCAATCATATGTTATAAAACAGTTTGAAAACTAGTGAATATGATAATACCACGATCCAATATTAGCAACAGGATACCAATCATACTAATACAAATAGAAGCACGAGAGATATTATTTAGTGTACGCTACCTTATTATCAGATGTTATAAACAAAACATAACTGGATATTCGTAAATCACATAGAAAAATAATTCTTTCGTAGCTAATTTAAAATATAATTAAAACTACACTTTAGTTCTTATGAAAACGTGAAAATTATAATTAAGCTAGCATAATTTTTATGAACGAGAATAACCTGGGCTAAAAATGAGACAGATATATATACATATGCATACAAATTCAAAGTTTAATGATTTGGAAGACCAAAAATGAGTGCACATTTTTAATGAATATATTTATTAAATTTTTGGGTTTTACTAAGTATATTTATTCAAAAAATGTATTTGTTTGGGTCTTTTAAATCGTTACATGTTGAATGTGTATGTTAATATCAAGAGTACTTATTAATTACCAGTTAATTTTCCATCGTACAGACGGTCGCGTTTTAATCCTGGATTGAGGTAGTTGCCTGTCTAACTCACTGATGAGCTGTGAAACAGCGAAAGAGTATTGTATGTTGATTACTATATATATATATATATATATATATATATAATAAATAATTTTTATTTTTTATTTTATGTTTTATATTTTATATTTTATTTTTTATTTATTTATTTTTTTATTTATTTATTTATTGTTTATTTATTATTTATTCTCTATTAATTAATTAATTCATTTATTTATTTATTTTCCATTTAGTGTCTTTTGTTACAGGGCCCCAGGTTGGGAACGGTAGTAGTTAGTAGGTTTCCCCGGTTGTAACAAAAACGCAGTAGCCGTTAATTTCATTGATCGTCCGCTAGTTTAACTTGTTTACGACTCGAGCAAAACGGTTGTCATACCAACTGCTAACACAGCATGGTTATTTCCCTTTGACCGGGCATTTTTCACTCGCGCTGACTTATCAATTGTCAAGCTTGTCACAACAACGTCGGTATCTGAAACAAAGTTTTGACATGCACATAACGATCAGGCGTAACTCAGAACATAAATCAAAGACGTAAGTCACGATTGCTTTTCGTATAAAAATGTATTTTTAACTAAAGCCGTACATACATTGTTATCAAATAGTTCATCTCTGCGGCTTTACTTTCCTTTCATTGAGCGATCGTAGGGGGGGAGACCTGCTTCTTCTCCTCTTGACTCCAAAAATCATGCCGTTATATTGACAGGATTTTTGTTCCAGTATTTTTCCACTATTACGGTCTCCACCTGCTTGCCACTGATTGATTAATTCATTTCTATTGTCGATGATTGATTCTTCAATTCCCAGGCAAGTTTTAGTTTTGTTTACAAATGCATTGCTTGCATTTGACCCAGATCTCCAGTAACCCATTTTTTCTTAGCCGGGCGACTATTGTTTTTGTTTATTGCACGTGCCTTTACAAACACGTTTCCAGCCTTGACAATAATTGTTTTTCCAGGACATTCCAATCTTTCTTGGTTCTCGCAAAGGAATGTCCCATTCTAGCAAAATATGCGATCTCCCCCACGATCATTTCACTTTATAAACAAAAAATCGTCGTCCGATTTTTCTGTTTACGCCGTCATTATTTTTGTAACTTTGTACTGGGGGGCAATCGATATTCGATGCCCTCCTTTCGAGTTTCTTAAAGGGGGTTTATTTTAACCGTTATGTATCGGATGGTCCCAGACATCCGCTACATAACACTTTTAACAACTCTTGCTGACATTTCTTAAGTTATAACCTGTACATTTCAGTTGACCTATATTATTTTGCCCTATATATTGTTTCGCACCTTTTAACATTTCCTGTCTGGGTCTTTTTGACATTTGTTTTTCTATTTTATATTTAATTCTATCACCATTTAATTTTTTTCCTCTTCTTCCCCCCTGATCTTTTTTATTTATATTTATGTCTCGGTAGCAGTGTGAAAAGCATATCTTATTTTTCTTTTATTAATATTATTGAAATTTCCCCCTTTTTCCCTTGTACCTATTTGTGAATTAATCCATGGATTTCGGCCTTTGGATTTTTTGGACCATCTTCCAATTACAGGATTTCCTTGGATTTTTACTTGTGCAAATGGAAATTCAATTAACTTTCTTGAGGTTATATTTTTGGATTTTATCGTCATTGGATTATTTATCTTTCACCAGACTATCAATTCACGTGTAATCACCTTTTCTACACCATATTCCCTCTGCTTCACTTTTTTGTTATCAAGTAAGATCTTTGACTTACTTTATGTTTCATCAAATACTTTTGTATGCAAAATCCGTTCCCGCATTTTGCTAATTCCTACCCTCTGATGAGAAGGAAAGTATTTCTTCGAAACTCCGCGGATTAAGGACTATCCACTTATCAAGTGCTTCCTTTTCAGATTAAATGTGTTTTTAACTCTTTTTCAAAGTGTTTTTAACATGTTTTATTAATTGTTTGCTCGTATATATATATATATATATATATATATATATATATATATGCGTGTGTGTGTGTGCATAAAATTTTTATGTGTGTATGTTTTGTGCGTGCACACTACTCTGAGTGACAGTGTGCTAAGATATACAGGAAGGGGTAGTGAGTTTGCGCCCATCATGTGTGCGAGGGCAACCGTGAGCGATAACACGCTACGTCAGGGTTGACGGCTTAATAAGCAGCTGTTGTCAGAGGGGCGGTTAAAAACCTTCTGGCGGCACGAAATGTTTTGCTTCGAGATATGTGATGACGAAATTAAAAGCTAGTACGGAGGAGGTATGAACCACAAGACCGGATATGCTGGGGTGGACAGTGAATCTTGGGTTTTAGCATAATCGAATAAAGATGCAACGATAAGAAAAACAAACCAAGAAATGAGTTGGTGAAAACAAGCGAATTGTCTGAATCTGTTTAAGTAATACCTGCTTGGATAGATAGAACTCTTGAGAAGAAACGAGGCCAAGATCCTCCCGTGAAAGGAATCAATTCAAGAGAAGATAAATCTGTAGAAATCGTCTCGTCTTATCAAAGGAGCTTTTGATGGTTATTTTGGCTAAAATCGCTTGTTCTGCCTTTGTTGGATTTTTTTTTTAATTATCGATATTTATTGATGACATTCTGATACGAATAAAGAACACTTCCACACACATAAAGTACATTTATGTGAAATTTACAAAATTATCGACTTAGCCGTCTGGAGTCAATAAGAAACTCTGTCTAGTTCCTTCTAGTTCATTCTATATAATAGTAGAGATATTATAATTAACATTGATGTAATCGTGCGAGTGAACCAGATAATATTTATTTTCATTTTGTGCCTGTGTTTTCTTCATTCCCTTACTTGCTGGTAATTTGAAATGGGTTTTATGTGTCTTTGGGAAACATTAACGAAACTACCCGTGGTAATTACACATATCTCAACCAGGCAATGTATGTTTTAAGTATAATTTTAGTATTCTAACGATCGAGCAATTTATTGATTTCTTTTCAAAACGTATATTATATCGAAATATTTGTGTAAGCTATTTTATGATAGAGCAACAACATTGTAAAAAGAAAAAATAATTAAAAATAACAGCTACATAAATAAAACAATAAGGCGTTAAAGTCGTCCAGAGAACGCTCTTTCTCGTATCACTATTTTCTTTAGCAAAGGGGTCACCACTTATTAAGGCCGAAGGTCATTCGAGGATAAGGGTTGACGAATGTAAGGTGGTAATTTAGTAATCGTAAATGGTGTAGACGGGGTACAATTTGGATTATTTAAGGGGACAGCTCAACAAGGACTTGCTTACCTTGGACTTGAAAGTTACCATATTGTAATCGACCGGGAAGCAGGCCAGTGGAACAGCGGGCAGTTCTAGGAATCTCATGGAATTTCCCATTAGATTAAGGCACAGAAAGAGAGTGGAGGAAATTATTGATAATGGTTGTAGGTAGTCAAGTGGTTTTGTGAAAGTTTGGAAACGGGGAAAACCATAGATTGAAGCTCAGACGAACATTTACCATGAACGAAACGGCGGTGGAAAGGAGATTGCAGGGAAGAGAAAAGAGCATCACCAACTAGGTTTAAAAGCTGGTTTTGATCTTTATCAAGGAAAGATAGGTGCGCTGAATAGCTCTTGCACAGATGTAGCAACAGTACTCAATGTTAGAACGTACCTTGCTATTATACAGATAGAGGAATGCATCGGCAGTGAGGCACCTATATTTATTAAAGTGACATTGTCTCTGTGTGCGAAACGGTTTCTACCGAATTATTATGGCAATTATTGGTCTATATGCTTGAAACATTATATCTAGAGGATTCGGACCCGTGGAACATTATAGATTTGGGTTTTCGCCGGTAAACTAGCTGTTACAGGGCCAAATTGATACAGTTTGACATTATTACGTCTAAGTCAGAATAAAGTGATTCTTTCCGCATAAGCAAATATATTTATACGTTAAATTTATACGTTAAACCGCGTAATTCTTAACATATTGATGCCTGTCTCTTCTGAGATCAGATGGGATCGGAGACTGATAGAGAGCTAAATGTTTATGTTTCAATTCCATGTATTAGCATCTAAGTTATATTGTTTTTTAACTTTTGAAATCAGTAACAGGCACAATATGATAATCAATTGAAAATTGGTTTTACAATAAAAAAAAAATCGCGAATTTGCATGAATTAAAATACCATATTTAAGCCTATTTTACAACCGGTCGGCCAGCTAGTATTAGTTAAATAAAGAGGCTATCGCGTCCAACCATATTTCAGCACTCCTTTCTTCGAAATTCCTGCATATCAACCTATACATCTCATCATCCTATTCATTTGGTGAGTACTAATTGCCCAAGTAATTAATAAAGCTTTATAAAACTTCAAGGAAAAGCATGTGTGTAGGGAGAGGCGTCCATCGCATAAACAGGCGAGAAAGGCGCTTCAAAACAGCGCTTACCTTCTGATTTCAGTTAGAGGGTGGTCATAGCCGATTAGCCGTTTCAAACAAAAAATAGATTAATCTGAACAACATGATCAATTGTTGTCGGAAGTATGGTTCGACTCGAACCTAAGAGGTGAACCCATAGCAGTCATAAATAATGACATTTATTTACTCATGCGAAGAGCAATACCAACCAGTTTCCAGAGCGCATTACATTTCTTCTGTTTCATGAAAGACTATTTTATACTCGTTTCTTATTTCAGCAGTTATCAAAGAAATACCGTAAGTAACGAATAAAGATGCACAATGTTCCTTAATTGCCTTTATTAACTGGACAAACATGTACTGGCTATACTGGCCTGAAAATAAACTGCTTCTAGATTTCGGCAGGAAATTTAAAGAACCTTTGACTTTAGTATTATCTTTTCACCGAAACTATCCAGCATTTTCTAACCTACACCCATCGGTGTAGGTTACTAAAATAAATATATTTCGCTGTTTGTTTATAAAAAAAATGGTTTCGTTTACATTCAGTCTAACATTTTTGTTGCCATAATATTATTATTTATCTTGATTGTCTATATTAATACCAGCTTTTATACACTGTCTATATATTATATGTTCTTTTTCCGGTTGAGATATTAGAGCTATTTGTCTGAAGCTTGTTTACCCTTGAGTACGTTTGGTCCGGTTACAGCTTCTTTTGTACTATCAAGATTACCACTTTTTTACTGCAGAAAGAAGAAAAGTAAATACAAGCTTATGAATGACTTATTTCATCAACTGTTAACAACTTTTAGGAAATATAACACAACGCAGTGACATGTGTTTTCCCTCGATATTGCTAAACAACAATAATTGAACTTGCGCATTTAAAATTTGTAAGGGCATACAGTAAAGAATTAAACGGCAATGGGCAGGACTGCTAGTGAATAGCGTGCTTGTTTTAGATTTGGATATTAGTTAAGCCACACTGATGAGTTTTGGTACGGTGAAACATTTGAGACTGAATACCCACGTATTCAAAACTGATTAATAAACAAGAAACCTAAGTGTATCTGTGAATAAGTCCACATCTACACGCGCATAGAATTGTTTTTCTTATTGAATTAACATTCGCGTAATTATAAGTTTAAAGCTACACTTACCTTCACCTTGTATGTAACTATGCGTTTATGCAAATACATGCACACAGGCATCGGACATAAATGCAACTGGTCACAGGACCATGCACATAGCAATACACATTCAACTTCATGCACAAAAACATGGATATACATGCAAAATCATTCTCACAATAAAGTATATTTACAACTGCATACACACTTTCACAAACACAAATGTACATGTACAGATATATATACACACACAACTACACACATAGTCAAATGCATACACAAACGCACACATGATCTAAACAGACACATCTACATATACACAGTCATAGAGACATACACAAAGGAGAGAAGTAGAATACATACTGGAGAGAACTTGAATACCTACTAGATACTATCTGCAGGTGTTTAAGGTCTGGGTTTGTCAGGAAAACCTGACATGAGGATAGTTTTCCCTACAAGTAAACCCTAACTAAATATCCAAAATAACATAGTATTCGTAGCATAAGTAATATCTCCTCAGTATGGATTTTACGAGAAATACTACACCTTAATCCAATGACGTTACCTCAAATAACAGCACGAAGTCGGATAATCTACTAGACAAGGGGAATTCTTGTCATGGAATCCATTAAAACCGGAAGATCATAAGACAGTTATAATGTAACAAATATTAATGATTAATTGTGGAGAGGAAAATTATGTTCTCGACTTTTTACTAATTTAGTGTTTGAGAGATAAAGAGAACGTAAATGAAATATTCGAATATCTATTTATAGAGATCAAATGTTTGACCCCCCCCCAAAAAAGGGGTCCATTGGTGTCTGAGAACTTCGACTGAAGTAAAATGAAACAAAGAGAAAGGTAACATTGTAAAACCTGAAAGGATTTTTCTTATTATTCGTATAAACATCTCGAATGACAATGTATTTAATAGAGATTAAGGAAACAAACAAAATATCAAGGTCTCAATAGTAACTTCGAAACTAAAAACATCTCTGAAACAAATATTGTAAGGGAAAGTAGTCTAATGAAAAAAAACATAAAGTCTAGTGAAAAAAACATAATTACACACGTCCTTCGGTACGCTACGCAGCCTAAAAATAGAACGCAGCCTTAAAATAGACTTTTATCTTTAAAAGAGTTTATGAATATGAATTTAACTACACCTTTTGCGACCATACTGAAGTAAAAAAGTATATATATATATATATATATATATATATATATATATATATATATATATATATATATATATATATATACGAGCAAACAATTAAAACATGTAAAAAACACTTTGAAATGAGTTAAAAATATATTTAATCTGAAAAGGAAACACTAGATACGTGGATAGTCCTTAATCCGCGGAGTTTCAAAGAAATACTTTCCTTCTTATCAGAAGGTAGGAATTTATAAAAATGCGGGATCGGATTTTGCATGCAAAAGTATTTGATGAAACAACAAGTAAGTCAAAGATGGAATACTATTGCCATATCTGGGCAGGAGCTGCTAAAAACAGCCTATCCTGCCTTGACAGAGTACAAAATAGACTTCGTGGCTTAGTGGGATTGCCCTTTTCTCTTCCCTGCAACCTCTCTCCCACAGAAGAGACGTTGCGAGCCTATCCTTGTTTTATCATTATTTCCATGGCAGGTGCTCGTCTGAACTCCAATCTCTGGTCCCCCCTTGCCAATCTTTCACGAAAAACACCCGTATAGCTGAATCCACTGTGAAAAATGTCCCCCACTCTATATCTGTGCCTAAATCAAAACGTGGATTCCATGAACAAAGCTTCTTTCTTAGAACTGCACGCCTGTGGAACTCTGTTCCGTCTGCCAGCTTCCCACCGGACTACAACTTGGATGTCTTCAAGTCCAATGTTAACAAATTCCTAATGAACCGCCACCTTAAGTAAACAGTTCATCAAATCTCCACACTAACGTAATGTACTTGCAATAACCGTTATCCCTGAGTGGCTTCCGGGCCTTGATAAGTGGTGATCTCTGTGTATATAAAAAAAGAAATTTTACTTGAAGACAAAAAAAGTGAAGCAGAGGGAATATGGTGAAGAAAAAGGCGATTACACATGAATGGATAGTCTGGTGGAAGATAAATAATCCAGTGACGGTAAAATCCAAGTATATAATTTCAAGAAAGTATTTTTTTATTTTATATATATATATATATATATATATATATATATATATATATATATATATATAAGTTGAAATAAATAAGTGACACATTTACGAATCATAATATGTCGCCATCTCGCTCATTCTTTCTCTCTCTTTCTTTCTGTTTAGCGATAACAATGTTACCTTGAACTTAAACGTGACAAGCTGTGGAAAATGCTATTTCAATCTTTTGTGTAACGAACACTGCTGTTATATATCTACAAAGTTACGTTGAAAGTTTGCTAGTCGACAGTTATTATGATTATTCAAGCGAAAAAGTTTTGTCAGCTAAAATATGTTTTAGAATAATACAAAATATTTAGAATCCATATTTATTTACATTAACTTAGGAATCTAACTTGAAATTATTATCATAATATTGTTGACAACTTGTAAAAACGCCAGGTCATTATTTTAGTAACGAAATTCATAACAGGGAAATGATCTCTTCAAAATACATGGAAATTAGTTGAATCAGTCAGAGTTGAGAGAAAGAGAAAGAGACAGAAACGATCTCCAGATCGTGATGGCTCCGAGTAGAGGTGATTAAAAATAGCGATAGTAAGACTCAGCGTTACAACTTTCCAAAACAAACACTCTGGAATAAAAAAAAAAGTTGCCGAAAATAAAACCAGAGGCTCTGTCATATCTTGGGGAGAATTTCCATTGCAGCTTTCCGTCAGAAAAGGGTAATAGATGGACCAGATATGTTCCAATTTACGGGATATTGACACCCCAAATTATTAGTTATTGTATATACTTGTCCCGCCATAAACTGTATTTAAAAGCACATACACACAACGAACGTTAGATTAGACGATCGCAACGTTAGACGGTCATAGAGAAACACACATATATACACACATCATATAGATCACTGTGACACTGTAAATACACGTATATACAATCTGTATGCACTCATCCATTAGAAAAACATTCCAAACCACTAGACAATATAGGAATAAAGCTACACGTATATATATATATATATATATATATATATATATATATATATATATATATATATATATATATATATACTATTTTTTATTCATATGGACAAAAATGAATACGGTCCTGGATATGACCTTAAACTATATCCGTTGGTGAGGCCCCAGCTTGAGAGTTTTGGGGAGTGTGGAGCCACCCTTTAATTGTCATTGCTCCCAGGTACACTCTGACCTGGAGTGGCAGTACCTGTTAGGGTCCCAACTATAGGTTAAATAGAAACTGACTTGAAAAAAAATATATGTATTCTATTAAAAACTTTTTTTCAAAATAGCTGGATTCGGCATTAAATAACCTGAAATCAGTTGATATGCCGTAAAACAAAAACAAACAAATAAAAACAACCAAAAATGAATACTATTAACTGTTATATATATATATATATATATATATATATATATATATATATATATATATGCATATATATATATATATATATATATGTATGTACATATATAACTCCACTATACGGTAACTGCTACCTGAAAAAATATGCTCGATCTAACGCACTCATGGATATAAAGATAGCATTTATAGACGAAATAGGAAAAAAGGAAAACGTTCACATTAGGTTAATGTGAAGGAATCAGTGTCTAGAAGAATGCACTTTCCAGAAGATCAGGATCTCGGAAAATAAAGATCCACATCGAACCGTTGGCCAATATATAATAAGCTGCCTGGACCGAAGTCTTATGAAAGTAACTTAACAGTAAGCAAAACAAATCAAGTCAAGTTAATCAGAAAAATGGCAAAATATTAGTTTACCTTACATATATAACAAAGATATTTTACTTGGATTCCACAAAAATAATCCTAAAATGCTGAAAAAAATTACAAAGTATCTTTTATAATTGAAAACTGGAAAAATGAGCCAACAGCATAGTAAATATTTTCTGGAAGAAATGTGAACGGGTTCTTGTTCCAGGTAACCGGTAACAACGTAAACCCTTACACACACGTCTTGATCGTCTTTCACAGGGAATTATCCACGAGTTTTCTTGGCACAGCGGGATCTGATTGGTCGATTTTAGCGTCGATTTCACCTTCGTATCGCGCTGAAAGTGAAGAAATTTTCATGCGCACAAAAGAAAGACAAACTCAGATGTCTTTATTCTACAAGTTCATTCAACTCAAATTTACAGAAAATAATATAACTTATATACAAATTTCTAATGTTCATTTCTTACAAAACACACTATTGAATCTTACTCACCGTGTTTTGCGGTAACAATGGACGGGGTATGAATGCGACAGCGACTCTTAGATTAGTGTTAAATTCTCTCGAGATCCCGCTTCAACTAATTGATTTTTGGCGTGGGCATTGTCTTATCTAGATGATAATATCTAGGTGATAGATAGGGTAGGTTATTCCCTAGACCCACCCATCAATAAATAGGTTAGATACACACTCGATAGTCAAAACAATGAAACCAATATGGTGGTGTCCTATTGATGAATAATGAATGATGATAATTGTTGTCCTAGTTTGATGGCCAATGTTTTTAGAAGCAGAGTTGTCTTAGCAACAAGAAAGGTATGTTCTGCTATATAAAATTAAAAAGTTGATCCAACTTACATCTAGTTGTAAGATTCTGGCAGAGAGAGAAAAGAGCTACGATGCAACGTGAAAGAACGGAGTGTGTACATACTCAAGTGCTCCATCTGTAAAAATATGAATGCTCAGTATAACAGCAAGTGTTAGGGGCATATATCAGAAAACCTTACCGTAATTAAACTATAAGCCATCCAATACGACTATGCTACGTATACAGCTACATCTTAAAAGGGGAGATGTTTAATAGCACATAGTATTATCAGACGAAAGAGATAAAGTAATAACCCAAGTTCAATTTAGTATCTTTGATGAGGCTGGCTTAAACAATAACTTAATATCGTATGTTCTTTTGCACAACATGAAAGGAATCTTGGATCTATGGACGATATCCTTCATTTAGGAAGTTGTAGGAACTACCTGAATCATAAAAAATATGTTTTTTTTTTAAATTACCTGGATATATGCCCAATAAATCAAGTGTAAGGGGGATCACAACAACGTCGCTTTAAATATGGGTACAATCGTAAATATATCCTTCGGTTGTAGTGTCTCTCAGATAAATGACTGGCACCAAGTAAGATTTATTTTCGACGAAAATTGAAACGTAAAGAAAAAGTGATTTACTACTGGAGAGAAAACGCGTTCATACTGGACAGCACCTCCTTCTCTCTTTGATCTTGCTGTAGACGAGTTTTTAAGCTACCCTTACATAAAAATTCTTGCCGAATGAAGTAAACCTTGAAGAATTGTTTTAAGAAAATTATGGTGCGCTATCTTCATGAGCTATTTAACACATTTTCTGAACTGAGGACGAGATCTGCAGTCTATAAGCAAACAACAACGTTAAATAACCAGATAAAAAGCTGTTAAAAGCGAGGAAATTATAAATAAATGATAAATAAAAATTAGTCTTTATAATAAGAGGGCGAAACCTAGGAGAAGACAGGCGCCTTCATCCAGTTTAGACACAAGGCGAGAAGAAGACAGTAATATTTAAAACTGTCCTTCCCTGGAAATAGCATCTCCGTCATTACAAAGGCTAACTAGTTGCATTCGTCAGTCTTAAATAAAACGATTTCGTGGCTCCATAGGAAGAACAAATTTACTACCATCGGTAACTAAAAAGCTGTTCCGATTGTGACACTCCAACACTTAATTTTTTTTTTTTTTTACAAGGTAGTCACCACTTATCAAGGCCCGGAAGCCACTCTGCGATAAGGGTTATTGAGTGTACAGGACATTAGTGTTAGAGAGTTGAAATGCCAAACAAAATATGTGTACAAAGTATGTAAATATTGTTCGTTTAAAAAACAAAAAAAAACAAGAAAACTATTATCCTCATCTTTTCTTAGTTATTTCATGACGTCTCGGCCAACCATTCCTCTGGCCTAAGTGGAATACGTTCTTATTATGTGCACCGCCAACAATAAAACAAAAAATATCAGTCGTGATTTGTTGTATGGAAAATATTATATTCTTACCATTATTCTCATTTTACGTAGCATTAAGTAAATTCTCTCTCATAAGGATTCTTAGATTACATTTTTTTACAGATTTCAATTTAATCTACACTGTATTTATCTTCCTCCCACAGCGTTACGATGTAACCGAAAGATGAGGAAGTTGAATTGAAGATCAAGTGCTCTAGAGTAACAGCACTATTTTGCAAAATGCCTGCGAAGCCCCATCGACATTTCCGGCACGACTGCTTCTAAAGTAACCCCTTTTTAAATACTTGAGAGGGTTGACCTCCTAGAATTGCTAAGGTCAGCAACATACAACAGTCAGCAAAGAAATGGCCATTTCAATAATGGTCTATATTATATCGACTTTGGTTCCGAGAGTAAACCCCAGTTAAACGCCATTAACCTGGGCGTTTAGTAATACTACTGTCATTCAAGCTCTCCATACAAGGGATGAATACAGAGACGAGAGTGTCACTAAAAACAAAGAAATTACAATTACAGGAGAAAAAAGCCTACAGCTCTAAAAAAGTGGAAAAAAATCAGATGAGCAAGAGAATGTTTTGCGTAGGAATAATGCAGACGTAGAATGAAAAGGTAAATTAACCGGAGTCAAAACGATTTAAGTGCACCTTATATTTAAAATCGTTTAATGAACGGTCATCAAAACAATATTAAATCAAGGGGAAAAGATAGTAATTAAAAAATCAATTAAACAAAAAGCGAAAGTGATAGGGATAGATACTAAATAATACTAGTGCGAACAGCTTGGCAAACAAGTGAAGAATGATCATTAAATTACGATAAATATAAAGTGTTTAAGTCAATGGATAAAAGATGGTAAATAATGATTCTATGTTGATCTGGTTAACTATATTGAATCTGTTTTGTTTTTAGTTGCCTTTTTTACGTGTAATGAAAAACACTTTACATTCATTATCCAAGTTTTGAGGCGTTTCTTAATAATCATATACATATTTCGTAATTCAAATAAATTGAATAATATGAAAGAAATTTAAAAAATAAAACAACCAATCGCCTTACTTGATGTGTAGGAACGTCAAACCAAACGGAGATCCCAAAATAATGTGTTATCCCTCTGATAAAGATGAACTACACTGAACGAAATACCTTGCGTAATATATATATATATATATATATATATATATATATATATATATATATATATATATATAAAGGTATGCATGTATTAAAAATCATTATTTATAATTATAATTATTTCCGCCACTTTAAAAATATGTTTCATAAGTATTGAACAATGTCTGTGAATAAAAAAAGTAGTTAGTACGCCTACGTACAAGAGTGCGATCTCAAATCACTTGATCACTGTAGATCGACATTTAACAACGTTTATCCTTTTATAAAATGTGTAATTGCAATTGAATACCGATATGGATGTCGTTAGGTAAGTTATTATGTACACGGAAGATGAAGACAGGGATGGCTTCGTTGCGTGGTACGAATCCGATGAACAGCTGCAATCGTAACTCCCTGCACTGATGATTCTGTGAGGATGAAACACTTGTTTCTATGGAGACTTGAAATAATTATATATATATACATATATATATATATATATATATATGTATATGAAAAGTTTCATGAATTAGATTTAAATACATCTTGATTTGATTGGCTGTGAAGTTTATTCCTTGTTAGTGGAATAATAGATGGCTTTCTGGCAGGGTGCACTAATGATGCACGGAAGAATGAAAGCGAAGTGTATGTAAGCAATAAAAAAGCATTATTGTAATAATTACATATATATATATATATATATATATATATATATATATAGGTGTATGTGTGTGTGTATAAGCATATATAGGTGTGTGGGTATAAGCATGAATGTGTAATTTGAAAATCTTAAATGATTTAGTGTAAAACAGAAACCAATACGCTTCCCGCTAGCATATTAACCGAAACAAATGACATTCTGCATTGAAAGTAGACCGCACTAAACGGTGTAGTCTCATCTAAAGACTCCTATATATTATGTTCAAGACAGTCGTCGATATATTACGTTCTATCGAGTTTAAATCCCTGATAAAATAGTTGAGATGGTTATACCAACAGCTAATAATGTGTATTTTGATCTATTGTTTAAAATATATCGTCCGAAACGAGTAAGAATATGAGGACATTGGAATTTCTTTGTCCATGCTGAGTGAAAATGATGTTCGTGATATCATTTACTAGATCTGTGTTTAGTATGTAATTAATTTAATTATGTTTGAACAAATGCGCATTTAGTATTGACACTACATTTATTTAATTTTATATATGTATTTAAGTGAGGTGCAATAAAAATTTAATTATTTTCTTTTCCGTTTATTTCATCAAGTATGTTTTCTTATTTTCTTATTACTTTCAGTATTAATCATATCTGTACATGAACATATTAAATTTAATTGGAAATTATTTTTTCAACAAAGTAAAAACTGTAAATAAACATATTTCAATGGAATTAAACAATTTTCTGGATAGTCATACGTATTGACCTACGGTTTCGTCTAATCCCCAAATTAGACGACACCATCTAACGTTGGCCACGAAGCAAGGGATTGTGCATATCCAATAAATGTATATATAGATTTAACCTGTCCATTCATACAAGAACAGGAAATAAAAAGTTATATATTATCCTTTCACGAAGGATAATATTTTTTTTTATTTGTAGATTTCACAGAATACGTCTTGCCCCATTCAAAAACAGGTTAGACCAGGTACTATAATTTATGTAATGCATTATAGGATCAAATGCATGAAAAAGTTAAGCACATATCTCGTATTCATATAGCAAACACGGCAGCTGGTTAAATACGCTAAATTGATACAGAAAAAAATAATCAGATAAATACAATATAAATAATTATTTCCTATCTGAAAAATTAAGACATCGATTTTAGAACACGGAGTTGAACAAAAATAGATCGATTGCAATATTATTGATTCCATTGAATTTATGGTTTTATGTAATGTCGGGGCGAAATCACGAGAGTTCTAGAATAATTGTACCTAAACAAATTTTTTCACACGGTCTTAAAAATAATAACTTATGATCTGGTTGATTGTCTGGTTTAGTTGTTTTGTGTTAAGACATATCAGGCCTTTCCGGTGTTTTACTGTCCAACTCGGTCATTTTTTTAAACAGTTTTATGTGTCAAGTTCTTTATTTCTTCACATCCTTATTTAGGGAGTTTGGTTTAGTTGTTTTGTTTTAACGACATGTCAAATTGTTTCAGGTTATTTTATGCCGAATGCAAAAACAAGTTTTTAATGCGTCAAGTTCTTTATATTTTCAAATATGTATTCATGATGCCTGCTTTGATTAATATGTAGAGGAAAATTATGGATTTATTTTTGGCATTGCAGAATATGAATCAGTTGTAACAAAAAAGAAAAGAAAAATAATAACATCAATGTTTGGGGAATTTTAGGTCAGGATCCCGGTATCCTCAGACTGTCTGATCTAGTTGCAGCGGACTTATCATCTAGAACATTTACATATATTAAATAAAGTTTTGTTGTGGGAATCTGTGTGCATATACATGTGGTCAGTGTATATGCATTTAGGGGAATGTTAATCGTGTATGTATTCTTTATTATCGTCTAGTGTATGGTTGTATGCAAGTGCCATTACGTGTGTACATACGTGTATCTATTATGGTCTAGCGTTGTTATCGTCTAGTCCAGAGTTCATTGTGTGTTTTTTGTAGATTTTAATACAGTTCATGACGGATAATAATATACGTTTACATCTTTACAACACACAGGAAAAATAACTCGTATTTAATGTTTAAACATCTGACCAATCGAGAGCATATCTGGTTCATCTGTTGGTCTTGTCTTGACGAAAAAACTGCAATAGAAATTCTCCCAAAGAACTACAATGCCCGGAGCTTTATTTTCGGTAACTTTTTATTCCAGAGTGATTTTTTTGTATTTTTGGAATGTTGAAACGCTCGTACTAAGTTCCTACTTTTGATAGGCGTTGTACCCCTCGCGCCCCGTGTACTTTGACCTATTATGACTGATCGGCTCAAGTCTGTCCGTCTATTTCAAATTCTATAACACTTATTTTCATGTATCTCAGAAGACCGTCTCTTCCTCTAAATGACCTCACTAGTATACGTCACTAAGGTAATCACCTGATGCGTTTATGTGCCATGATGTCTAAGTTGTCAACTTAATTGGTATGGTATTTTTTTAAGTTATCATAGCTAGTAACTATTAAATGTAAATAAATATTTTTATAATTTTATTGTTCTAAAAGCGTGTTTTAGTTGACAACATTGTTCAGTTTGAATAATCATAATAATCTTCGACAAGTACCCGGTCAATATCTTACAATAAGTAAAAACATTGTAACCATATACATCGCAAAAAAATGTTGATATTTTACTAAACACAAAGGAACGTAAATTGTGGTACTGCGTATAATTTGAACCAGGGTATATTACTGTGCTGCTTTATTAAAATCAAATTGCAATAATAAGTAAAATAATTGTTAGCGTTGGGACGATTAATCGCAATTGGGAATCGAAAAATCGGAACATTTTGGGGTATCAGAATTGGTATCGGAATCGAAAAAATTTCTGCCTATTTAGTAGAAAAAACTTACTGATGATAGAAATGTTAAAATAATTAATATTTAAAGATTTTAAACTATTAGTAAAACTAAAATCGATAGATCATCACTCACAAGCGTATTTTTTTTTAGAAAATATCTGCATATTAAACATGTTTTTATGAAAATCCTGAAAAATAACAACTTTAAAGTTTAATATTTAGATATTTATAAAGAATCGGAATCGGGAATTTAATACAGAAACGGTAATTGTATCGGAATCAGAAAAAGTATTGGAATCGTCCCATCCTTGGTAATTGTAAAAAGTGTTGAATTTTCGCAACATAAAGCACAAACCGCATAGTCTTGTGTATGATTTGAACTCGTTTGTATTGCAGTGAGTAATGCCGTATAGCAAATGAAAACAAAGTTTTCGTGAAGACTCTACCTATATATTTGCTCTCAGAGAATTATCTGTTTGCACACACGTTCATAAAAGGGCATTTGAACAAATAAATAAAGCGTCTTCTTAATTGCTGTTCGTATATTTTGTTCTCAAAACTCAGTAGTCTTCCTTAGCCTTGTTTTCCTTTCGGTTTTTATTTTCTTTTGTTCCACTCCCAGTGTACAAATATAGATATCTTCACATAAGTACTTCCGGTAGAATACATCCAATCCCAACGACAACAAAAAAAGAAAAAAAAACAGATTGTTCATGTGTTTGTCCTTCAATTCAAGAGAGGTTCATGTTATAAGAAGCGTCTTTGCATGTAAAATAAATGTGTTGACTGTCCGTCCAAAACTTCAAATACAACACAAAAACAAATTAATATTGAATCGCATTTACAGCACGAAACACGGAGAATGGGCGACTGGACCTTGACTTAGATGCGTCCAACTATCTACAAGAAGCACTTTCATTTTATTGGTAGGTTACAGTTTAGTTTTAAATACTGTTTCTATCGGTCTGTCTTGCTTGATTTTGATATTACACTACATCTTTTACGCTGATAAAAACGGGTGCAAATATTAGTCCTTTAAGTATGAACGAATGTTTTGTGCTAATTTGATGGTTGAATATGGTTATTTTAAATCATTTCTGCATCTAATACACATCCCTATTGTTACATATTAATCCTAATACTAATCTATATATTGATATGATACTGTGTGTGTTATTTTCTGTATCGCGTTAACATCCAGGTCGTTTAATTGTTATGTACCTCCATTTCTTGTAATAAATAATTTGACCAAAAATTCTTCATAAGTTTTGGTTTAAGTTTCGATTATAGCTGATGGCTCTTAAGTCATTAATTTTTTTATAAATAATTTTATCAGTAATTCTTATAAGTTTTGGTTTCGGTTTCGATTATGGCTGATGGCACTCAAGTCATTTAATTTTTAGAAATAATTTTACTAAGAATTCTTCATAATTTTGATTTCGGTTTCGATTATAGCTGATGGCATCTATTTTTTTTATAAATAATTTTACTAAGAATTCATAAGTTTTGGTTTCGGTTTTAATTTTAGCTAATATCACTCCAATAATCTATTTTTGAACAATTTCATCAAGAATTCTTCATAAGTATTGATTTCGGTTTGGATTTTAGATGATGGTACCTTAGTAATCTATTTTTTTTAATGATTTTAACAAGTTTTGATTTCGGTTTCGATAATAGCTAATGGCACTCCAATAATCTACTTTTAAAAAATAATTTTATCAAGAATTCTTCATAAGTTTTTTGTTTCGGTTTCGATTATAACTGAAGGAACTAAAGTTATATATATATATATATATATATATATATATATATATATATATATATATATATATATATATGACTTATATATATATATATATATATATATATATATATATATATGACTTGGGCTCATATCAGCTTGAATCAAAACCGAATTCCAAACTTATATATGTATATATATATGTATATATATATATATATATATATATATATATATAAGTTTCGAATTCGGTTTTGATTCAAGCTGATATGAGCCCAAGTCGTATAGATATTTTTTTATTTTTTAAATCGCCATTTTATAATATATAAAAATCGATAGAACATTAGCTCTATAATAATATATATAAAATCTGCAAGGATTAAAATATCATATTTAAGCGTATTTTACGAGCTGGCAACCCCAGCATTCCCTGCTAGCTTGCATAAATACTTTGGCAGTTTTAACAAAAATAGCTACAATATTATCAGAGCGTCTCCATTTACGCTGAACATCTAAGGAATGCCAACATCAATATATTACATATGAATTAGTCCCCAGTGGAATTTCCACAGGTCCCGCTAGTCCTTATTAATCCATATAATATATTATTTATCTGTAACTGTGTATCGCATAGATGTCATAATACTTAGTTCATTGCATTTTAATATGAAAAAAAGCCGTAACATTTCAGACAGATGGGCCCAATAGTTTCCGAGAAAAGCTTGAATCGGAAGACAAATAGGCAGACAGACAGATTAAGAGGAATATAATATAATATAGGTTTTCAGTCTTCTTTTGCTTGTATGTGATGTTTAAAATAAAAATTAGCATTTCCAGTGATTTATTAAACGTTAGTTAAAAAATAAAAGCATCCTGTCGGTCTGTCACACTTAAGTTTAGAATTACATTTAGAAGACTAAATAGACAAAGATTATAAAAAGCTGTTTTTATATTAATTCAAGTTTTTTTTTGTTTTGTTTTTTTACCTGAACCTATGCACATCTAAGAAAAGAAGGGAAACCATTATTTTATTCCGATCCATTTGTTTGTTTTTTGTTTTGTTTTTTATTTTTTATATATTTATTTATTTTTGTTATCTTGATTTTAACAACACGTCTTAAACTTTTGGTTTTCTTTATTCGCTTCTTAGCTCAAGAGTTTAGCTGTTTGCTGTTAACAAGGGCATATTATCCGAAGCTCAAAAGGGGAAGAGAGAAAAAAAAAAAGCTCCCTCTCTTATGCCTCTTGTGATATGACGAGAGTTTAGATCATCCGCAGAAAGCAAAGTGCTGAACGTCTCTGACGATAACACCGGCATCAATGAGGGACACAACGGCAATTATGCAGGCGCGACAATCTTGGATGCGGACAACAAGAAATCAATAGAATAATGGTGAAAAGCGGACGACAAACAAAGAAAGATAAAAGAAAATGCCTTCACAAAAACTTATCATTTTAGTAAAGGGCCGTTTTATTATTGTATGTTTTTATCTTCGTCGCATTCCGTGTGTGTTTATTTAAAATTATCATCCCATTACAGAAACATGTACACACCTCGCTATTTCACAAGTCCATGCATATATATATATATATATATATATATATATATATATATATATATAACTACTTAATTTACTCACATAAAATTAATATACGAAAGTAGATTTATGCGTAAACTTTAAGTATTTACTTCGAAAGTGCTCAATACGTAGGTAGAGCTAGTTAGTAATATATAAAATATATATGGCGATTAAGCTACACTGAATATCCCGCGATTCATCCACTCTAGGACTCTTATGCGCATAAGCCTGGAGAGTCCTTGAGTGGATGAAACGCGGATATTCAGTGTAGCTTAATCGCCATATATATTTTATAAATTACTATATATATATATGTATGTATGTATGTATTATGTATGTATGTGTGTGTGCACTAGAAGGCAAAACAGGCGTGGCCTAGTCGAAAAATACGCTGAAATTTTATATTTTAATTTAATATTGAAAAGTTCATATTTGATGCAGACCTCGTATGTATTATTATAAGGCCAATTCTCTGTTAATTATTATACTGCACACAATATATCGTAATGGCCGCCTCAGTTGATATAGTCGTAAAATACGCTTAATATTATCTTTTAATTTATGCCGATTTTACATGTATTATAATAGGTTCAATACTCAATTCATAATATCATACACAATACATGACGCTACTTTCAAAAGTTAAGAAAACATGGCTCGAATGCTTCCAACTGCAATTGAAATGAAAACATATAGCCCTCCAACCTTATTCGCTATAAGTTGAGCTATCAACATTTGATATCAAACATATAACAACACACCAACATTAGCATATAATCGACAAAAACGCATGCGTAATGATGCACTTTAAGTCGACTTATTCCAGCCAAGTTCCAATTTTATTAATTCTGACTACTGAGCAGATATTTTTACCAGCTGAATAACAAATCAAATTTGCTTCACGAATTTAAATTCATATATTAAGTTTCAAGTCTGGAGACTAAAAAATAGACAGATTATTTTGGTAGAGACCGTTTCTCACACAAGAAGGCCGACAGGAAAACAAGGTCTCTCTCTCTCTCTCTCTCTCTCTCTCTCTCTCTCTCTCTCTCTCTCACACACACACACACACACTCCCTCTTTCTTTCTCTCTCCCTCTCTCTGTCTCTCTCTTTCTGTCTTTCTCTCTGCCTCTCACTAATTTTCCTGGGTTGAGATGACCCAGTTTTTCTTTGGTTTAGCCTATAAAATGTGCAGAGTATCTTACTTATGATACTGCCCTTTGAGTTTATAGCTTTTATAAGATTCCTACCATATAGTTTAGTGTCTAGGTGTTTTATTGTTTTCTCGGGTATTTTTTATCAATTTTCTATTTCATTTCTGTTTACATTATGGTGTCTGCTTCCAGAAATCTTAAATATTCACGGTATCTTATTCACCTATTTTTCTCGTCTGCACTTAATTAGGTAGTTTCATACTTTTCGTTGCCACTAGTTTTCCCCATCATATAATTGTTCTGCCTTGATAGAGTTCAAAATAGACTTCGTAGCCTCATAGGAGATGTCCTTTTCTCTTCTCTGCAACCTCTATGTCACAGAAGAGATGTTGCGAGTTTGTCTCTGTTTTATTGTTATTTTCATAGCAAGTGCTCGACAGAGCTTGAATCTATGGCCCCCTCGCCAAACTTTCACAGGAAACACTCGTCTAGCTGAAAACACTAGCAATAATTCCCCCACTCTTTATCTGTGTCTAAGCCTAAACGTAGATTCCATGAACAAAGCTTCTTTCTTAGAACTGCACGACTGTGGAATTGTCTTCCTTTTTCCTGCTTTCCAGCTGACTACAATATGGTTGTCTTCAAGTCCAACGTAAACAAGTTCTTGATGAGACGTTCCACTTAAGTTAACAAATTTACAGAATTCCCATTACTAACGATTACTATATTATCCAATTGACTACTGTACACTGTTAATGCTTATCCTCGAGTGGTCTCTAGGGCTTTATAAGTGGTTATATCTATTTAAAAAAAAATTAGCAGTGTGCATTTATATACTGCGAATTTGATTCGCATACCCTGGCAGAAGATTTTGGTTGTGTCTATTAGGGAATTTAGTTCCTTCTTTTCACACGTGGCCACATCAAATTTAATAAAGGAGTATATTGTATGTATCGATTATTAGTATTTATTTAAACAGTACATAATGCATGAGTCGGGCTAGGTAGTAAGTTATGAAAATACATAGCAATTAAGCTACACAGAATCTTCCGCGTTCATCCCCGTAAGGAATCGTCGGAGTAAAATACATTTTAGCCTGGCGTTGTATTACGGATATGAAGCGTTGCATATTTTGTGTAATTTCATATATTTCCGACATGGGTTAAAATGAATCACAGGACTTTAGGTTGGTCTTCCCTCACTTGCTCTTAGCCGGTGCAAATTTAAGGTAATACGACATATTTTTGCGCGTACTATCAAAACAAAAACAGTGCGCGTTGATATGCTAATGTAGTTTAAACTATTAATTTCATTATTTTCCATTTCATGCATAAAGAATTGTGTTCTATTGCATAAACTCTTGCATATCCAACTTTAAATACAGTGAGAATTACCACCCACTATATTGACGTCAGTCACGGGTGGAGCGGACTACATGAAGTTAAATGTGTTTTTTTTTATGCTTTGCGATTTCACTGCTACAAAACTCGTGTTTTATTTGACTGTGTCCTGTGAGACTTTCAAATGTCTCTTGAGATTGGAAAGTAATTCAACACGAGATCAACTATCTTGATTTTGTTGGCTTGTGATTTTGAATGTTGATCTACGGAAAAAGTATACGAATAAATTAACTTTTATCTCAAGCGAAATTATATTAAACTTAATACCGATATGTTTCCATAGGTTAATCAAGACTAAACTGTAAATGTA
The DNA here is from genome assembly GCF_053919585.1 of Euprymna scolopes. Classification (NCBI taxonomy): domain Eukaryota; kingdom Metazoa; phylum Mollusca; class Cephalopoda; order Sepiida; family Sepiolidae; genus Euprymna; species Euprymna scolopes. The sequence continues at coordinate 121,088,896 of NC_136490.1, read as the reverse complement.
TCTTATCGACTCGTACCTTTTCGATGGGCCGTTCGTTCATAGGCATAAATAGATATAAGCATGTTGAATAAGTACACGAGTATGATATCCATTATATATTGGTGTCAAAGGTTATCACAAGATCGGATAATAGTGGGGATAACTCCCTCCCCCTAAAAAATGCCCTCATGGTGTTCGTCCCAAATAGCCTTTGACAACCAAATCCAGCTCCCGGCAAACCTGTTTTTTATCAAAATGGGGAAGGGTTCATTGGCGTCTTAAAACCAGACACTTCCGGCAGGTGGGGCTCGTCAACTTTTGAGGGTAGCTCACCTAGTAGAAGGAAACTCTGATTAAAAACCTCCACTGCCTTGCGTGATTACCCCATCAGGGGAAAAGCTAAGAAAGTAAACCCCAATAAAAAATCCGGCCTTTACATGTTTATCACCGTTACCTCCAGCAGTGCAGTTAGAGCCAAGCTGTATCGACTCTGTCATTCCCTATTATACTCTGGCCTCCCAGAGAGGAGGGACTATTGCATGGGAATAACTATCCTCCCACATCACCCTACCAAGGGTATGTAGCTCCACTGATACACCATCATCTCCCGAGACAGACGTTTACCAACAACAAATTCATTATTCATGCCTTCTTTTCTCATTTACTTTTCTCTAATATTTTCATTAGAAAGTGTCATCATCTCTGTAGTTTTCAGGTCCAACAAACGCCTTATCTTTTATCCACATCGCCAATTCAAGCATCGTTTTGTTCTGCTAATGGTTGGCGTGTCGAAGCAAGAAAAGCCTTGTTTAAATGAGACGTCACGTTCGGTGTCATACATGAAGTGTTTGAAGTCATTTCAAGCAGAAGCTTTTGAAATCGGGATAGGAAAGGCTGATTTCTTTTTTACTACTATTATTGTGGATGTAAGGCTTGGCACCAAACAAGAAAAGGACTTTCTTTCAGCGACATAAAAATAGTACAGTTCTTCTTGAAGAGAACAGAATACGGAAAATAATCTGCAAACTTTTAAATATGACCAGAATTAGAATTAAGGGAGAATTATAAAATAAACATGATGATCGAATGAAGAGAATGTCTGATAAACAAGGTGATAAAACTGACAATAAAGGAAAGAAATAAAAGCGAAAAAAAGGAGATATAATGATTCACTCGAATAAAACAGGCTTGAAAAAAGAACTACTCATTTTTTATGTTTATTTAAGCGACAGAAAGAAAGGATAACAGAATAGTAATACTAACTTATAATAAAAAGAGCTAAAAGAAAGACAAAACATGGCGTAAAAAGGAAAATAATGAAAACGTTAAGAAGGAAAGTAAATCGAAAGATGGAAACCGTACAGAAAAAAAACAATCTGAATAATAAATATATAAAGTAATGACCCTAAAAAAAACACTACAGTTTATTTTAAACTATTATTTAGAAAATTAATTCAGGTAACTTAATTATGTAGTAGAGCTGAGATATATTTAATGTAACCGCCTTCAGCCTCAATCACCACCTCGATACAAGTCTGGAACTGGAAGCATGCATTTTCCTACAAGTGTCGGCAGGAGCCAGGCGAATACTCGTCGAATGGCGACGACCACGCTGGTTTTGGTGTTGTGAGAAATTATGTTGGTGATATTCTCGACGCATGACGAAAGGAATTAGTCCAGCAGGTTCAGGTCGTGGGAGAAGGGGGTGGCAGTTAGAGAAGGGTACAACGTCGTATCAAACCTTCTGAAGCCAAGCCTGGGTTTGTTTGAGCTTGTGGGCCGGCGCCAGGCTTTCTGCCACACGAAGGGTCTGCCAGCGGCTACCTTATTGCATCAGGAGATCACCACACTTTTCCGCACAAAACCCAACACGCAGCTAAATCCCATCCCTTCACTGTAGATATCCCTTGGTGTAAGAAAACCTTCTACTCCAATAGTTGCTTCCCCAGAACTACTAGACTTTTGAACTCCCTTCTAGGAGTCTGCTTTCCCAACTGTACTGACATGCAGAAGTTCAAATGTAATGTGAACAGACATATTGCTACTCATCTCCCTTCAATAGACCCATGTATTTTATGTCCCCGATAGTAGCCTCCTACTTCAAAGTGGCACTGTGCCTTGTTTGGGGTGAAATTTGAATTAAAAAAAGATACACTTTAGTGTTGCCTTTCAAGCCGACTTCAAAGATGTGAGGTCGTATGATGTGGCTCTCACTTGAAGCCACACCACAGACTATGACCGAGGTTAAGAACTTTGTTTTAATCACGTCCCTGTGATTCGTTGCAATCCAGTGATGCAATTTGAAAGTACTGGCAATGGTCCTGTTGTCATAACTTGGATCGGTATACAGCATGAGTTTTACAGCAGCGCAACAAAAAAAAACAATTTTCATAAAACGGAAATGGAAGCATGTCATTTCTTCTGTGGTGAAAATTTTAGCGTTCCAGCCTGTATAGAAAACAACGTGAATATAGCTGATAAGTAGATAATATCTGAAAACGATATAAAGAACCCAAAATAGAAACAAAACATAATGAAAAGTGACTTAAGAAAATAACAGTTAATAAAGTATAAAAATACCACGTAGTTAGAAAAAAGTTACAAATGACAGGAAAATAGAAGAAAAAAAAAGAGAATACAAGCATTTAGTTTGTCCTATCTTTTTCTTTCTTTTTTAAAAATCTTTTTTCAATAGAAAAAGTGAAGGAAATGTAAACTTAACAGATTAAATGTTAGGAACAGAGAAGAGAAATGATTCAAATAATGACGTCATGAATGATTCAAATTAAAAAAAAAACAAAAAACACGGACATCAAAGTGCTAAATTCATATAAAGAAGATAAGAGAAGACGAACGGAAACGATAACTGTCAGAAAAAGAATATGGCGCTAGAAACGGCGACAACGATGAATCAAGGTTCGAATTTACTTCCAAGTTTTATTGTTTAATCCAAGGTTATACAAGTGTTTCCCGGAGATTTCTCCTTTTGAATCAAACTGTGAATGACAGACAAATGAAAAATGCAGGTGTTTAAGGACTAAATTCATGTCAGGATAAATTTAGTATACATAAAATGTGAGACAATTTTAGTCGATATGTGATAGAATGAGACCGCGAAAGTATTTTGGGAATAATAGAACCCACGGATGCTTTTTAACGCCCATTCAGTTTTCTTTTCGTTTGTAAAGGACTTGTTTTTTTTTTGTTTTTTTGTCTGCGTGTGATGGTTCTCTTTCGGTTATCACCTTCCACACAATGACTGTTTTTTTTTATCAAAGTAGTTTCCGCTGTTCTTCTTTAAATTCATTATCCCTTTTCAAGTCAGTCGACTAAATATATATTTTAAAGGACGCTTGTTTCACAAAAGCTCTTACATTTTCTTATGAATATATATTAAATAAGACAGAAGAGGGGGTTTAGTGAAAATAAAAAAGACGCATTAACACTAAAAACAAAAAGAAAAAAAACAATATACAAACAGTTTGATAGAATCAAAGAGAATTCAAATATACAATCCATTCTGGCTGAATCACAAGAAATCTGGGTGTGTACAAATAATAAAAATTGATGTCATTTTCCACAGAGACAAACTTTACATGTCTTGTAAAAGTTTAAAACTTTAAAGCAATTTTACCTTTTAAATTCTCAACACCAGTTTGAACTTCACGTTTTTCTACGCTTACTTTACTATTTATTAAAAGCGTGTATAACCCCTGTCAAAAATGTCGAGAAAAATTACGCTTTGCTAATGTTTGCACTAATAAGTCATAGAATTCCGCCACTAATTTCATTTTTCATGCATAACTTAATATTATTATTACTGATGACATAAATAAAAATAAAAAGGGTCTCATTGTATTTAGGGTAAATGATTTCTTTTGAATTTACACGGGCGTTCTTTGTTTTGCTGTATGCTTTCCTGTTTCCATTAATCACTTAGAATGATTTCGTTCGTTATGGTCCGTACACTCGCGTGATGCGATCACTTTACAACGGCATAGAAGTAAATAAGCTTGCGGAACAAGGGTGAGCTATGACCTGCACACAAATATACCCACATAAGTTTACAACGACGATCAAAACAGGCGTAAAAAAAATTTTGCCACTGTTCACAAAAAATAATTATTTTAAATGAATAAATTCGAACGTCTTTTCTACCTATCATAACTATGTTGACAGCAAAACAGATTATGCTTATATAATTTAATGACAGACCATAATATTTTACTACATCGTATATATAGTAATCCGCTACAACTCACAAAGCGTTTAGATATTTTAATTTGCGTTTGTTTTTAAGGATTTTTAATAAATAAACATTGGTCACTCGACAAAAGGTGGGTTGACCTGTAAATTCACTCTTGTCCGTTAGTCCTTTCGTCTGTCTGCACTTTTCTCAAAAACTACGCATTGAATTTTTTTGAAATTTTGCACAAACATTAAACATGATATGAGTAAAAAATTAACAGAACAGATTTTTCGGGAAAACCCTAGTTGCCCCCCTATGGGTGCCTTTCGGGTTTAAATGGCTAAAATTGACACTTTTGTGCTTATTAAAAAAAAATGATATCTTGGATTTTTATGAAAATTTCTGAAAAGTTGTTACTAACTGATTTCTATATAATTTTATTTGTCTATGCTTCGCGATAACTCTGTGGTGTGCTTCAGAGGCTCTTTTACCACTACTGAAAACCCTACATTTTGGGGACTATTTTACCATATTTGTCCAAAACCTTTTGTGCATGTATATTTAGCAGTTTTGTATAGTGCTGAACTTAAATTTAAAATCTAAATGGCGGGGGGCAATGATGGACTTAGTAATTTCTTTTTTTGCATCGTGCAGAACTCAAAATTAAATATGTTAAGGCCTAATACTACACCGTTCATTTACACCAAGATTTGACGTCCCCTGGGGACGTTTGGGGCTAAATGTGTGTGTGTGTGGGCAAATGCTGAACTTAGTCATTTTTATTTTTTTTATGCCTCGTTCGTTGTGCACGCACGGGGGACTAAGCATGCTTCATTTGTTTTTTTGTTTTTTTTCTAATTCACATTGTCATATTTTCTTTTCTATAAACAATAGTTTTGTCAACATTAAAATGGCTCATATTTCCTCAATACGAAGACAGACACTACATTTGATCACAGCTAAAACCTATTAATCTAATGTTTTCTATGCCTCATTTGAATGTCTATTAAAGACTATTTAGTAGATCATTGTACTGATTTTTATACAGGTTGTTACTGTCATATCGGTTATGTTTTTATAAGTCCATCCTAACAGGAATTAATTCTTCATCTGTTAAATGTGGATGAGTTATCTTCCCAGGCATTATATTCTCTTTTGGGGAGTATTGCCATATGTGTCCTGTTGTGAAAAGATTATATTACCAGATAACGGTTTCCGTTATTGAAAGAAAGATGTATTCTAGTATCTTGTTGTTTTTTTTTGGGGGGGGGGGTCCATGATGTCATAATCGCAGACATTACTTTCTCCTCCCATGCGAATTACTTCTCGGTATTACGTTTGCTATTTTGGGGAAATTATTGCAGTGAATTGTCTATTGTCATGATTTCAGCCTACCAAGCAATACCTCCACTTTATAGAGAGAGCCTGAATTCATAAGTTACATCTAACCGAAACATTACTTTTAAAGGTGCCAGGAAAACTACATTTATCACTTTGCATACAAAATAGTAGCAGTTACGTCGGATATATCTACGCCGCATGAGTAGATATTCCGTGGTTGCTAAAGATTTCTGTGCACAAATATCTATTAGTCACGTGAGAATGTTTGTACTAATAAAGTTCTAACATGAATATGTTTTGTAGATAGATTTCAACGAGATGGGAATGAAATTAAAGAGAGAGAGACTAAAGTTATCTTGAAAAATTATTTGGTTAATTCGTCTACGTAATTAAGATAAACGAACGATTAAGATGAGGGAAGGTGGTGATGATTAAGTGGATAAGGAAACGGAGTGACCATCAATGTTTTTCAAGTTTGAATCCAGTTCGTTTCACAAAATCTCTTTCACTTAGGATGTTTGCAACATTCACGATGTTTATTCCGTAAGCACTTAATATCTTTCTGACAAGAAAGATATCGTGGAAACCAATGCCAACATTAAAATCATTTAATTCATACGATATGCTGCTGCTGATGATGATGATGACGACGACGACGACGAATTAAGCAGAGTGTTACTGAACTAAGATCTTTCTTGGTCATGCCTCACTTGGCTACTTCAAAATTTCGTTCAGCTTACATTATTATCAGATTCCATCGCTCAGATTCACCTTATTAGATTTATATGGACAAACCTGCATGATTGGCGATCTCTCTTATACGACTCCTATAGACTCATTTGAAAAAAAAAATTGTGTTCTCGCAACTCAACAAAATACATAGGCATTTTTTTTTTTTACTCTCATGTTTTTTTCCTGTCAGCCTCGTTTGAATTGTTGGGTTGTGTAACCAAATTGCATGCCATCTATCTATGAGTCACCTCAGAAAATGATTCTTTTTAGCAGATTTAAGTTATTTCAACCAGTGCTTTCTGTGAATATGTGGACATTTATACTAGCTGACCTACTTGCTATTGACTCATAAATTATTTTTGCTCTATGTTGTTTTGAAAGGCAATGGCTACCCCTTGTAAGCGTATATGAACGTGTAATTAAGAAACAAAGATTGCGCAATCTTCAACTACTTCTTTCGTTAAATGCCACTGCTGGATTCCAGTAGTAAAAGGAATTTTAGTATGACTAGAATCAAACCCAGGATGAGCGGAGAGAACATACAGTACTTGTTATGCCCAAATGGTCACGCATTTATTAGGTTGCGGATTTATAATTTTGATTTCAAATAATGTATTTCTAAATAAATAAGTTTTCGTTATAATGCCTTTACTTTATATACCTTTTACAAGGGCGTTTTTCGCTTTATCTAATCCTTTAAATTACAATCGGTTTTAAAACAATTGTCATCTTTTGAGAACGTTGAATACAAGATGGAAAAAAGGAAATTCGCACAATTTTCTTACTTCAATACAAGCTAAACTGCTCGCGATATAAACAAAGCGTTTGGCCCAGGCACCACTACTGAACGCATAGCACAATGGTGGTTGAAGCAAGTACAACGAGAGTCTTGAAGATGATGAGCGTATTGGAAAGTCATCGGATGATGATAACCATCAATTAGAGCCTTGGTCGCAACCAACCCATGCACAACTGTTCGCGAACTTGCTTCTGAATGTAAAAAATTTCTTCCCTACACACTAAATTTCCTCCCTGCAGATAGCAAATGAAAATCCACAAACAAACGCCATACCTTTAAAACTCAAATTTTATTCAACATGTATCAGTAAATGAAAGTTCTTTGGTTCACGGTAAGTCCCTTGCAAAAACAGTCGCTGAATTTGCTATCCATACGCAATGGGGCCTTTAGTTATGATTCTTCTGTGGGAATGTTAGTTCCGGTTTCCTTTTAGAATGATCCATGTTGTACATGGTTGAACACGGCGGGAATGATGTTGCCCAATATGGCATATTTTGGGACCATGTGGTCTCTAGAAGAAATATGAATAATTTCCAATCACCAAATATATCAAGCCGAACACTGTAGAATATCCTCATTGGGTAAAATGAGTTCAGCAATTATGTTGTCTCTGTATTTAGAGAAATGTTCTTCGTCCACCCACTGCATGGTGTCCAATGAAGGTAAAATCCTGGCACTCTATAACGGAGCACCGCTGTTTGAGTATTTACGTTCCGTGTTCATTGTTCAGACTGAAAAATAATGAACATGTAATACAAATTGGCGCCAAACAGGCGCATTCAAATGAGACCAATCAAAGACCGTCTAGCAAATCATGTTAGGCGAGCAAACAAATGGCGTTGGTTGCGGAATTACTCACATGAATTAGGTATAACGTATATGACGATTTCAAACTACTTGAGAGAGATTGGAAAAACAAAAAACTTAGTAAATGTGTGCCTCAGTAATTGATGAGAAGTTTAATGCCGTTATAAAGTGTCATCTTCCCAGTTTTTACGCAACAAGAACGATCCGTTTCCCGACCGGCTTTTGACTTGATGTATGCTGGTTATCGTAAAGAACCCACTTGTGTTGGCATTTTTTTACGACAACCGGCGACGCTTAGCTCAGTAATTAAATGCCGACGATGCTACACGGCACTTTTCGACGCCAAAATTGCACCAAAAGAAAAGCATGCTAACTGTTTGTTGGTCTGCGCCCGGTTTCATCCATTACAGATTTTGAATAAAGGCGAACCATTATAGCGGAGAGGTAACGTTAACAAATGGAGGAAATGCATAGGAAAGTTATACAAGAGCACCCAGAATTAGTCAATAGGAACGACAAAATTATATTGCACGATAATGACCGACCGCATGTTGCTAAACCGACTCTGCAGAAGTCGAACAAATAAAGCTACCTAATTCTGCCTTATCCGCCATACTCTTTAGAGCTCTCATCTACCGACTACCAATTTTTTAAGCAATTCGACAACTTTCTGCCTGTGAAATGCTTAAAAAATCGAAGCGATATAAAAACGCTTCAACGACTTCATCTCCACCAGAACGCAAGATTTTAACATTACTGGCATAAATATACTTGTTTTGTATTGGCAGAAGTGTGTTCATTCTTATATTGCTTATTTCGATCAATAAATTTTCATTTGAGCTGAGATACTGTCAGCTGAATGTAAAAGTTTAAAACCGCAAAGATTTTTTTTGTCAATATAATATACTGATTGAGCTTAACGTCGTTTAATTTCTGAAAAGTAAACCAACACGTCACAAAGTAGACAAAGAATAGTAATTAGCTTCAATTCGCTTTTTCCTGTTGAAACCACGACATTCATCGCCACACGTGACTTTCCGTTGCAGCCGTGTTATTTTCTTCTAGAACGTGCTTTCGAACATCATTCACGTCTCTAACGTGATCGTTTTTTCGAGTGTGCTTTATTCTTTTTATAGTCGTTTTCCTCTACTGTGACGTCATTTTGCTGACGGATCGTCATTTGCATATGGCTGTCTACGCTATTTTAAACTATTTGTTTTAACTGGAACCGGTGGGTTAACGTGATTATTCCTTATATTGGCAGAGTGTTTCTAATATTTAACATTACACGCTTTTGTTTAGCTCTGATGTTTCGTTATCTTTCTTTCCAAACAACGCGGGATAGAAATTAAATGCGAATGATGGCCGACACTTTGTTTCCACTAAGTAAAATTAAACTTAAATCGCTTTTCTTTCACTGAATGATTACAGCATATGTTTTACAGACATGTGAACAGCAATGGAATAAACTTTTCGTAAGTTAATACGATTATTCATTCCTAAAATAAAGCAGTCCGTTTTATTAATGACTAACAAACTGCACTCTTTAATTCCATTTGTCTTGATTGCGTTTGAATCCATCGGTACCTATTTATTTTTCTTTTGCTGCCGTAGTTTTATTGTTTGTGTCTAGTTGCTCTTTTGCAATATGGCTTTGTTTTATACCCCATTGCCGAAATATCGACGCGCCATATTCTTTTCTACTTGGTGTACGAATTATAAAGATGATTTTTTGAGATCAACTGGAAACAAAAAAAAGCTGTTGAGTATTGAAAGTGTCCGACGTCTCCGTCTCGACTGATATTCGATTCAGAGATTAAACATTACATCGGAAACAGACAAGGCGGCAAAAAAGAAGTTCAAATCAAGATGAGTATTTTTTTAGGCTTTTTTCTTTTAAAATCAAATAAGTATCAGACATGATTAAAAAAATTTTTCAAAAATTAAACATTGAAAATTAAATTAAATTAGAGGGATGAAAAGAAAGATTGTTCTTAAGATACGTATTTTCATACATTTTTCTACAAAATACTATATCAAATTTAAGAGTGACAGACAAAGAGACAGAAAAACTTAAGAGTGATAGCCAAAGAAATAGACAAATTTCGGATAAAGAAACATAACGATCATTTGTAGAGTTCCATACAGAAAACACAATCACTTCTATCAACATTTCAAATACTAGTAAAGATAAAATTAGTTCTGATACTTCCACTCTTTTGATCTTGAAAGAATGTTGCAATCCAACAAAAAGATGATTGCTTACCTTTAATGCATCCCTAATCAAGCTTCTATCTTTTCACCACCAGCTCTGATTCCCACTTCGCTCCAAATTAAATAAAGGAAACCTCTGCTTTGACAAGCTTTTAAGTCTGACTGTGGCTCCTAACCTGAAATAAAAGACATTAATCAGATCCGTTGCTAATGTCGCTTGTAAAATAGTTGGATCATCTTACCGCTCGAGAAGGTAGCTCACTCATGACTGGCTGAAATGCTTAAACTAGGGATGACAATATTTGATTATAATCAAGAGCTTTTATTTGTTTTAGCTTCCAGTTTCGGCTGCTTTTTCAACTGAATAATTAGTCCGGAGGGCAATAAATCCATTCGTAACAGGATGAAAGGGCGGGAATTAACGTTATTTGAGAAGAAGCAGCCAATCCTCTACTTGTATTAGAGCAAAATAGTCCAAAAGACGGTGTATTATTGTCACATCTGTGAGCTCTACTACTAAGTGTAAACGTTTCTACCTTGACAGGGTTCAGAATCGGCTTTGAAATCTAGTGGAGAAAGCTCTCTCCTTTACCCTGCTTACTATTTCTCACGGAAGAGATATAGCCAGTCTATCTATGCCTTGTCGTTATTTTCATGGCAGGTTCTTAACTGAGCTTTAGCCTCTGCCTCCCTGTAAAACATTCGCAGCAAAACACGTCTAGATACAAGACTGAGAAGATATGCCTACAACTAAACGTAAATTCCATGATTCAAATTTCTTTTTCTTATAACTGTCCATATGTGGAACTATTCCTGTTTAGTCGTCTTCTTAAATAAACAAAATCCATCCAATTCCACTATTACCGAGTTGTCCCGTCGGTCACTTGACACTGATTATACTTTAAAGTGGTTTTCGGACTTTGAGAACAAATGATTCCTCTAGTAAAAACGAACTTCAAGACTTCCATTACAAAGTTTACCAAGTTAATTAATGTTTCAAACTTAGCTAATTCATATCTTTAACATCGAAAATTTCATGCCAGACTTAAGTGTAAAAAAATGCTAAAACCAGGGTTAACAATATTTGTTTATAATCAAGATTGTCCATTTGTTTTGACTTCCAGTTTCGGCTGCTTATTCAAGTGAATAATTAGTAAAGCTATAACAAGAGAATACTCTTTTCATTATTTGGACTCTCGAGTATATATCAGTTAATATCTTATATGTTTTTAGATAGAGTGACGTGGTTCTCAATTGATTAACTCTATATAACTGTGTATGACTGTGTCGGATATATACTTGAGAGTCAAAACAATAAAAATAATAAGACATAGTCCAGAGGACAATAAATCAATTCGTAACGGGACGAAAGGGCAGGAATAAACGTTATTTTATAAGAAGACTTTATTTAGAAATAGCAACATCGTTCAGAAAGTGGAGCAGAAAACAAAAGTTAAAAAAAGCAAACAGTCGTGAATAAAACGGTAATTTTGAATCTAAAACAATCTTAAAGAATAAAAAATAATTAGTATTATTTATTATTGTTTTGAATAACTTAAAATTAATGTTTTTTGATGTTATTATCCAATTAAAGAAGCAACGTATATCCAGAATTACAATCAATTACTAAATAGACCTATTATAAAATTTAACACAATATCGGAACGGTAAATTAAATTATATATAATATATACACTAATGAGTAAAAGCAATATCAATATATATATATATATATATATATATGTATGTATGTATGTATATATATAAATAGTCCTCGCGCGAAAGAGCAGGACACAAAATGTTTTAAATAATAATAATAATAACAGAATAACAATGACAAAGTCTTTCGCTCGCACGCTACTATTGGGCGTAACCAGTTATACAGTGCTTTTGAAATTTTTATCGCTATTTTTCTCGTTATCTACTGAATATTTTCAATGAAACTTATATGAAATATGTCCCTTATTAAATTGTAAAGATTTTCTATTCTGAAAGAAGTTTTTAAAAATTTTAATCTAAAATGTTATTTTAAAGTTTTTGTTAAAAAAAATCAGATTTTCTCATTATTAATACAGGTATGACAAAGAGGAAGTTGCAAAAAAGAGTTGTGATGTGAGGAGAAATACAAACTGAAACAGAGAATATTCAGACCTGTAATAATACAAAAAGGGGGTTGCAAAAATGAGTTGTATTGGGAGGAGAAATACAAACTGAAATAGAGAGTAGGAGAGTTTTTATAAATACATGCAAAACCACATTAATTTTTTTACATCCAAATTAATAAATTAAATAAAATGTAATCTTAAAAAGATACGATACAAGTTAGAAAAGCATTTCTTCCAAGACATGAAAATTGTTAAACAAAATGTTTTTACTATAGGCTTTAAAAATAAAGGTACAAGATTTAATTTGAAATTTATTTATCGTCAAAATGCACTTTTATACATTTTACAAAGTAAGGTATTAAATTTTTATACCTTACTTTGTAAAACGTATAAGTGCATCACTGTGTATATTTGTATATATATATATATATATATATATATATATATATATATATATATATATATGTTGGGGGGAGAGGGCTCCCGTAAGCCGTGGTGAAGGCAGCCTTTCTAGGAGAAGCAAATATCTGATTTTAAAAAAACATGAAGCTGGGAGACCAGTACCCGCATTAAGCTGGTCTGCAGTTAAACTTGTTGCTGGATATCTTGCTCTTGTGTGTTGCTGGATCTCAACATTTTGGACCGAGAGAGAGAGTGCCTTACCTGTCGAACAAAGCTAAAACTCTGTAACATCATCTTTATATAGATACTCCCTCGGACATTTGGACTCACGGACTTTAAGTGTGTGACGGAGTGGCACCCGTCTGACAAGACGTTGCAATTATATATATATATATATATATATATATATATATATATATACATTCAGACATACATATATATGCATGTATGCATCTGTCTTTACATATATGTATGTATTTATATATATATATATATATATATATATATATATATATATATATGTTATATTTAGGAGTCTTATTAAAGTGAGTCTTAGAGTCATAGAGAGTCTTATTAAGAGAGATGTTGCGTTCTGTGTTCGTGTTATGAAGAGATTCATATATATAAAATGTTCATACTTAGAAGTGTTAGTGAGGAGGTAGTGTTGAGACAGTCTTAGTGTTCACATTGTAAATATGAGATGTCGAGGCATTGTGTATGTAAAGACATTTTAAAACACATGATATATAAGACATATAATGACAATTTTCACTTTACCTTTTGGTAGAATTACAATACAAAGATGACGTTTATAAAAACACATTATGGGTTTATTTCTTCTCCGACCGGTCGTGGTTTTCTTCGTCAAGAATTCAAAGTTTTACATACTATGTTTCAAAGGTAACCGTCTCGCTTCCAGACGTTCGACCGTCCATGTCTGGACTCCAGACTGTCGTCTCTCGTCCTCAGACTCTCTCTCAGACTCCCTCTTCTTAACTCTAAAGTTTCTAAATATATCGAGAACTTCCCATTTTCGATGACGTTATACACATGTTAAAACATGTGTCGTCTTTCACGTGTTCTGGAAATGCGTCTCCAAAACTTTTTCCTTTGTTTACAAAAGGAATTTTAACCTATATTCCCAGTAACCTATATTTCCAATATGTTAAAAACATGTTTATTAAATTATCTTATAGTTGCATTCCTCAATTGAATTTCATAACAGAATTGACAATGCACATTCTTTTCTTAAAACTATTTTATCTCTAAGCTAAACAATGTTCGAATTTCGTCTATTCTATTTCATTTTCATTTTAACTAAATCTCTCTATTTTTATACTTACATGAAAAGGGGACAGCCCTTATCATGTAACATATATATATATGTATTCCTTCCTCTCTCTCTCTCTCTCTCTCTCTATATATATATATATATATATATATATATATATATATATATATATGTGTGGGTGTGTGTGTGTGTGTCATGTTGGTGCAAAAATAATGTCGTGATGAAGTGCTAAAACCAGAGAAAACAAAATAATAATCAAGATTTTCTTACTTTCGGAGTCTGCTAACTACATTTGATCTTTGATATGTATTGAATAATTTTCTTTTCTTTTTACGATATTTATTTATGGCCATCCATTTTTGGATAATTTTCCTATAAGTAGAATAGCAACTTAAGATACAAGGTGCCTTAAATAATAAGTTTCCAGACTTTTTTTATTGATAGTTCACACATAAAAATCTAGTTCCCTTCGAAGTAATCTCCTCTGACTATAATGCCCTTTTTTAACATTCCAATAACTTCTGGAAAGCCCCATTGAAGTCTTCTTATGTGAGTGTGTCAATAACATTCGCCACAGCTTCTTTCAAGTTCACAGTTGGCTCAAGAACGACAGCCTCTAAGGTTTTCTTTAAACTTAGGAAATAACCCAAAACCACAAGAAATAAGATCTGGCTTCATGGGGAGTGTGGAACTGCCTTGATGTTCATATTGATCAAACGGTATATAACAAGGTTGGAATACCCTTGGGACAATTCTCAAGAAAATCTTATTCATCTTCTGTTCGAATAATTTTGCGTATAGTTCCCATACTGACATCGAGCTGCGCACTTACTGTTTATATAAACACACAACGGTCCTTATTCACGAAATTCATTATTTAGCCAATAAACTCTAGTGTTTTGATTTATTTATTCCTCCCACTCCTTTCATTATCCTTCACAGACTCCCCGCCCTCCTTGAATTTCTTATGCAACATGACCCAAAAGCCGTCTGACGTAGTTTATACGTTTTTGCAGAATTTTTACAAGTTTACAACAGAATTATATCGTATAGTATCCTCAGCTCCATATTGCATTTTTGAAGCTCACCAGCTGTTCCAATCAAACTTTAGTAGAGCATATTCCAATCCCTGCTGTAGCTGTTCATTTGAACTCGAAATCATAAAAGATGGTCTGTCATTTCATAAAATGTATAGCATACTGATTTTTCAAGAGGCTACGATAATTAAATATGCTACTATAAAAAAATAGTCTGGAAACTTATATAAGATATCGTAAAACAACTAAACGAAAATAATATTTCAAATTTGTTCAACAAAGTTTTATCCGAAAGTTAATCAATGAAAGTTTTCTTTAAAACATCAGTACCGAATATTTTATTAAAAAACTATAACATAAGTTTTTTTTTACATGGTGGTCACCACTTATCAAGGCCCGGAAGCAACTCAGGGATAAGGATTATTGCAAGTACAGTACATTAGTGTGGAGATTTGATGAAGTGTTTACTTAAGGGGGCGGTTCATTAGGAATTTGTTAACGTTGGACTTGAAGACATCCAAGTTGTAGTCAGGTGGGAAGAGGCAGACGGATCAGAGTTCCACAGGCGTGCAGTACTAAGAAAGAAACTTTGTTCATGAAATCCACGTTTTGATTTAGGCACAGATAAATAGTGGGGGAAATTTTTCACA
Source organism: Euprymna scolopes (assembly GCF_053919585.1). Classification (NCBI taxonomy): domain Eukaryota; kingdom Metazoa; phylum Mollusca; class Cephalopoda; order Sepiida; family Sepiolidae; genus Euprymna; species Euprymna scolopes. Next base: position 121,073,350 of record NC_136490.1, on the reverse strand, counting down.
GTGGATTCAGCTAGACGGGTGTTTTTGAAACAATATGCACCTATAAAGTCAGCATGTAAAGGAATGAATCTCATATTTCATTTTAAAACGTTTCAGCACGACCGACACATATAAATATACTCATATGGACGAGGACGTAGCTTAAACGATAACAATTTACGACGGAAGAAGATTCAACATTAAGAAAGAAATTAAATAAATAATGAAAAAATATTTTAAGATTGCAATGAACAAATATAAAAGCATTGAAATTGAAATGAAATAAAATTAATTAATACTTTTTTTTACAAAAGCAAAGCGTTTCACCGGAATGCTTTGCAAAGCAACACGGCAGACTTGAAATATAAAAAAAGAAAGTAGAAAGATATAAAATACAAGCCACAAAAAAAAATAAAGAAATAAAATTGATAAAAAATATTGAATGAATATAAAAATACAAGAAGTCAGTTTCACATATTAAACACCAATGGATAATTTAAAAATATAAAAAAGAAATATCTATTCAATTCATGTTTAAAGTATGGCTGAAAGGTTTTAAGTTCGTTCTAAGCCAAAAAATGTAGAATTATATGGTGATTAAGATTTAAATCATTCTGCAGATGTGCATATATTCAGAGATGTCTGTACAAGGGAGAGATGATTTCCTTGGTGTTGACGTCACAGCATTGTATGTATCAAGAAGGATGTCATTGAAGCCACCTGTCTTTCATATTTCAGGAGGTATGTTATCTAAACCTGCAGTTTTACAATCTTTTGTCTCCTTTAGTACACTTAGAAACTCCTCCCGTGTATAATCACTCATCTCAATATCGAATTCCTATACAACAATCGGCTGAATTGGTTTGTTTGTCACTTCTGGTTTGTTTCCAAGTAGCGTTTCAAAATGTTCTTTTCATTTCGAACATACATTTTCCGGGGCGTTTGCTTTTAACTTAGCTTGAGCAGGTTGTTTGCGCCCAGATTTCTCATTTAATACTTACCAAGCCAGATATTGTTTGTTATCTGCACCATTCTGGATCCGATCTAGTTGTTCTTGAACACACTTCTGTTGTTCTGATAGGTACATCATACTACGCTCTTGAAGTGCATCATTTCATAGTTTTGTATTCTGTCGAGTGGGGTAATTATGTTGCTTTTTGTTTATGTTTTTTTAACTTCTCGTTCTGATATCATTTTGTCATTATCCCATGGTACTTTTCGCTTTACCTTGGCCTTCATAGCTAGGCAATTCTTTGCTGCTTCTTGGTGCGATCGAACAAAGTTTTCATAGGTGTTATTAGCAGGTGGTTTCTACTCATGTACTTATAAAGCATCAAATCTGTTTCGCGGTTCGAATATGAATCTGTTTGATATGATTGTCGTATGACAATGTTAACCAGTTGTATGGCTGCCTTGATGATTTTTTAGTTTTATTCGCCCGTAGACTTAATTTCAACTAAGAGGTTACAATCCTATGATCAGTAGAGACATCATAGAAACTGCTGTAAGCTTCACAGTCATAACAGCTATTGATCCACTTCTTATTCATAAAAGATAGTCCCATTGTGTCGTGTCTCTATTTGGGGATTGATGGGTCCAGAGTTCATGGGTCTTTTCTGTAAACGGGTATTCATGCATTGTAGGTTGTTTTCAAGAAGAAAAGTTCATAGATACTCTCCATTTTGTTCCTCATGAAGAAAGAAATTATGCTCGTTGTCTTCCCGTCCTATGTGCGCATTCATGTCACCCCCGATAACCAATAAATTATGTTTGGGGATTGAGCGCACTATTGCTGAGAGTTAATCGTAGACATTCAGGATCTCTTGCTTGTCACTGATGTTGGTAGGGCTATAGCAACAAATCACAGTAGTAGCAGGAATTATCCTTTGTGTTATCTTCTAAGCACTGTTCAATGATTTCAATGCTCGAGGGCTAAGCAAAAGTCCTACTCTCCCAATGATACTATTTGTCGCACTTTTCCATGTTGACGCTGATACAAGTGTCCAACTGTTACCAATTTCGTGGTACTCTATGTCTATGTAGTTGTTGAAGAGACGGTGCTCTTAAAAATACACACAATATCTTTATAGTGTTCTTTGAATGGAGCAACAGCTTTTGATATTTTAGATGTGGTTTGAAGCGTCCGTACATTAAATGTGGATATTTTGATGGTACGTCTACTTTTTTGCTAGACTAGGTTTTGGTGCTGTAGTAAACTTGTCGATATCTGTGGCTAGTGCTGGCACACCAAGTCACAACCCTTGGTTATCCGTGTGGCTGTCGATGCGGCATGGAATTCTCGATTGATTTAGAGTCATATTGAATCTTTTTGATAACTCGTATAATATCAACTATGTGAGCTACGTCTACAAAAATGCTATTCATATATGGATAGAAGGATGCATGCTTCTCTTCCCAAAGAAGGGTGACCTAAGCATACTAAGCAACTACAGAGGAATAACATTCAATTATATGTGTAGCAATGCTTGAATTTGCTGGTTTTGATATTAAGTGAAATCGCTATTTATTATAGTCATAAATTGCCAAGAAAAACAAGTGAAAAAATGTTGGATATATAAAAAAAATGTATAAAAGCAAACCGTGCATAATATTATTTGCTGATTTCTTTCTGTCCTCCGATAACAAGAATAGCAAGAATAGCATTCTTTGAAACTCCGCAGAATAAGGACGTTGTAAATTGTTCTTTGGTATATTGAGTCGAACAATAAATTTGGAGTGTAAATTTCAATTTACAGTTTTAATGTTCTCTCTCTTATAATAAGCTCTAATCTCCATTGCGTATTGAGCGCTTTTATTCGGCTGGGATTAGATTATTTATATATGAATACTGGTATGTATATTAGATTGAAGTTTGCCATTGCATATATCAAGTAAACACTACAACTACTTGATTCCAGTACCTTATATATATATATATATATATATATATATATATATATATATATATATATATATATAAGAATACGAAAAGTATAAAAACTTATAATTTTCTTTATTCTTTTCCTATTGGTGACGTGCAGGAATACAAAATAATATTATGAAAAAATAAAAAAACTATTTTTAAAGTACATAAATTTCGACCGATCCTTCAGTCTTCATCAGTGTAGTGAAAGTCATGAGCATACACAGGGACAAAGGGAAAGGAAAAGGAGGAGGATGTAGTATAGCCAATGACAAGGTGCCACGTCAGTTTTAAATACATATACATATAAGTACGAACATACACGCGTGCACACATTTTATATGCACATATAAAAGAAAACAGAAAAATTAAACACTAAGTAAACATGAAGAAACGCAATTTTAACTGTCAAATATTTTGAATTCCAGCGACATTTATTCCAAGTGAGAACAAGAATTCAAAGGATATAAGACGTTATTTAACTATTGGGCATTGATTATACATGAATAAATAACATAAAGTGCTTATTTTGATAGATCCATAGTGCAATACTAGTGTTATAAATATTTTTTCAAGTTATCAAGTTAATAAACATGACCCCACAAGTATGAGGAGTTTTACTTTTATTAGTCACAACATTGCGTACAATTATTTCAGCCTCCCAGTGTTGGCATATATAAGTTCATCAAATAGACTTGAATCAGAACATTAGAAGAAAAATAATATGTATGTGTTATTTCAGCCCACGAATAGGAAGTTCCATTTAATACAGTCGGCATTCATTTTTTTATGAACATACTCGAGTATATAAATTTTCAAGCGGGCTTTATCTGCATTTTCAGATTACACACATTTATCTTGTATCACAGTTATTACCACAATTTCGAGGAATTACGGCATTTCTTTTGAATTATTGTTTGTTTTTTGTTTGTTTTCTCTCTAACGCATTGATAAAGTCTAAGGTTGTGAAATTATTATTCATATAATATTTCATTAATATTTCATTATTATTATTATTCATAAAACGAGAACGAAATAATGAGAATGAGTTTGATGAATAAACACATTAACTAAAAACAGTTTCCTTCTAATTAGTTGAATTATTATATCTAGTGAAGCTATCACTACTTCACGACAAGATCTGAAGTGCATTGAAGCAGGCGCACTTGTACACCTGTTATTGCCTGATCGCACGCAAACACTGAAAGACAACAAAATACTAAAACCCAACAAAATGCTCAACTGAAGCGACAGACACAAATAGTCATTTTTGACTGCGTTTCTGAAGCACCAACAACACCAGTCATTTCCGTGGTGATTAGTCAGTGCGGGTCACTTCAATTGATACAACACAATTCTCGGTGATCTTGCTACGTGCAAAACGATCCGAAAGATTCTTTGCAAATGAACACGGATGAGGAAGCTTTGCATCCTTTTCTTTTATTATTTACAACTTGCTATAAGTCATTCCCCGTAAATTTCGGAAGGCTGTACGTGCAGAGGTCACAGAAGGTTTCACCCTGAACGGTGGTAATAACAAAGCGATACTCGGAAGAAAAAAGAAACGACTTTGGAGAGAAGCCATTAAGGATTCTTTAGTCAGAGGGTTTCACGTCGGACTGTCAAAAATCGTTACGCCTCACGCGTCTTGTCTGGTTATCACATATACTTACTCACATACACATACATATACAAATACATATATGTATATATATATATATATATATATATATATATGCGTGTTTGTGTATACCAGTTTATCAGATTATAATAAATGTATATAAGTATATATATATATATATATATATATATATATACACACATATATAGAAGTGTATTTCTATATCTACATATATTTATCTATAAATATACAGACATTTACATTTATAAATTCATATATCTATATACATATATATGTATATATATATACATACATTCTAATATATATATATATATATACATGTTTTTGTGTGTATGTGGTCGTGTGTGTGTGTTTTCTGGCTATATATATATATATATATATATATATATATATATATATATATATATATATATATTTACTTCTTCCTTACTCTTTTTCTGAAATCTTTACCCTAAAATGTCATTGTTTGTTAACTGTCATTTTAGATATATTGGTGATACAAAACTGACAAACTCACACATAGACTACATACCTACATACATACATAGACAGAAATTTAAACAGACACACAGACACACCTATATATTCATACATGCATATATATATATATATATATATATATATACACACGCACACATTATATAAATATATAAGTATATATGTACATATATATATTTATATATATATATATATATATATATATATGATTTTCAGAATGTGAGAGATTGTATATAATAAATTCCACAGCCAAACAACGTCGCAGCCCACAGGGGCCATGACAGTCAAAGAACCGGAAGTCCAAGATTCGAGTTTCGCCCTCATTTGGGCTCATCAGTTAGACACATCCGAACTCAGGATTCGAAACCCGAGCCTCTTGCATACAAGGCACGCGCTCTACCAACTTTGCAAACGCCCTGCACACAAGAATTTCTATAACCAACACAGATCAAGCAAACCGCGCCGAAATCCGACTGTGAAATGGACCTACTTCGTCTCAACAAGGGACGCGGTCATCTAACCAGCTAATAACCCCAAGCCGATGTCTCAAAAGTTGGAGTTTTAATTCGAAAGGACGATGCCATCCAGCAATGCTAACCAAGCGAGCAACTTATGATAGGATTTTCAGAATATGAGAGATTGTATATAATAAATTACACAGCCAAACAACGTCGCAGCCCACAGGAGCCATGACAGTCAAAGAACCGGAAGTCCAAGACGAAGTAGGTTCATTTCACAGTCGGATTTCGGCGCGGTTTGCTTGATCTGCGTTGGTTAATAGAAATTCTTGTGTGCAGGGCGTTTGCTCAGTTGGTTGAGCGCGTGCCTTGCATGCAAGAGGCTCGGGTTTCGAATCCTGAGTTCGGATGTGTCTAACTGATGAGCCCAAATGAGGGCGAAACTGGAGTCTTGAACCTCCGGTTCTTTGACTGTCATGGCCTCTGTGGGCTGCGACGTTGTTTGGCTGTGGAATTTATTATATATATATATATATATATATATATATATATATATATATACACACACATACAGGCTGTCCACAAAGTTTGGCTACATTATGTAGCAAGACTTTGTGGAAGCCTGCTGTAGATTATGTAGCCAGACTTTGTGGGCACTGTATATATATATATATATATATATATATATATATATATATATATATATATATATATATATACATGCAAGTGTGAGTTCATAGAGTTATATACGGTTCTCTGTTACATCAACACACGGTGACTGAGATTCGAAACTCGAATGCTTGTTACCATCTAACACTGATCTGCATCGTCGGGCATCTCCCCTTTAAAATAATAATAGACGGGCAGTTGAAGATATCACAACGTTTTTTGTATGTTTATTTTTTCTTACATTCTACGTCGTTAATAAGCCAAGCAAATTTCATCTATTTACTAAATAGTATAGCAACGTTGTGGAACCTTTTTTTTCTTTATACACGTATACACGCACAATACACATATATTTAATCATACATATGTGTTACAAAAGTTTAGAAAAACATCCGTACCGTCGCTTTCAACTCGAATATATATAACCTTTAGTATTAACTCAACTAATTATAACTACCTATGCGGGATCGCAGAAATACCTGCATTAGGACCCAGACACGGTGCTTACTCTCTAGGTGCTGAGAGACCCGTAGATATTTTTCGTCATCTGTCTTGGAGAAGGAAAATTCTGAAGCTAAAGCTGTGCTACTTACCTCATACGTCTTAATGCTTATAGCGGAGGGAGTCTGTTTCAGTCCTGGTCGATGACCTTGCTAGAGCTGTGTACTCGAACAAATTATCGGTTTACAAACCTAAATTGCTTAAGGAGTAGATAGGCTTTGCCTATCGCTCGGCTTTCATACTCCTTCTCTGCATATTAACCAGGCGCGGAGGTGCGATCACAGCGACCCAATAGATCTCCAATGTTAAACTGTTTCTTGACTAGGGAAATGAATGCCGCGGTTCCCTCACGCCAGGCCCATATAACCTAATACTGGAATTTAAAGGGTGCTTGAGTGTTATATATGTCAATTGGATTGTATTTGTTTGTTTTGTCTGACGGGTTATGAGTACCGGTTTGAGAGTTTGTCTGTCTGCTGTATCCGTACAGGAGTCCTATCTCTTTGGTAACGCTTAGAGCGGCTGCTCTATTATCGGTTGTATAATATCGGGATGTTTGCACTGCCATGCCACGCATCAACAAGGGACACATCACCCATCTCCTGTGGGCTTCCCCGAGCCCACACTCTTGTAGATAAGGAGTCAGCTGATGGTCTACTTATGCGGCTTGTTTGTATTCTATAAAACCACTTTGTCCAGCACCTCTTACTCTAAAACTGGAAATTTTAAACAACATAAAATTACAGTTTAATCAGAAGTTACGATTAAAACATGCAAACACTAAACAAAACCACTTCGCCCCCTTACTTGAAGCTTGCATTCACGAATAGCCGCGGGCTTAGAACTAATTTAGTTTAATGATTTCTTCTAACAAACCTCCGGACATCTTGGCGCTAGTGAAACTACCATACGGTCCTCCATCCCCTCTAACCACTTTAGCATGACTGGTTATTCTTACTTTGCCGTAAGGACTTAGACAGACATATGCACGAGACTGAAACCTATATTCGAAACACCCTCCCCTTGATTAGAGAATCAAAACTAGAATCAGACGACTAGGCATTTATGTGCTTTAGACTTAAACTCCTACACAGTGTTAGCTACTTATATTTTCTGTAAAGGTCTCCCTCGACCCAGGACTGCACCTTAATTAACCAAATCTCTGACAGCATTGATACATCACTATCCTTTGATACCAGCACGCTGACTAGGAAAATATCCATTGCGAAATATCTGTTCTCTTCCTGCAGAACAGCGTGCAATTTAGATCAGCGAATGATTCAAAAACGGCAATTGAAATCCCACATGGAAGATCGATAGCAAATCACACTCTCCCTAATCGTTTACTACTGCTTGCGCAGCTGCCATTGCTCAAAAGCAGCATGCATACCGCAGATTTATCCGGCATATGTCCAGTAAAAACAGACAAAATTTCATAGAAACTTTAACTGTTAGAAAGAAATAGTGACAGCTAAGTGAGAATACATCAAAACCACAAGGAAAACGCATTTGGGGACTCCTGATTTGTGGAACATCTACACCAGTGCAGTAAATAATGGGGAATCAAAAGTTTCCCCATTATCCAACATTCATGAGGTTTCTTCGCGGATACTGAAACGACTAACATGCTTACCAGTCGGTTTACCTCAAAATCTATATTGAACCCAATAACCCACTCCCACCTTTATTTTCTTTTGCAGACAATTAGATGATTTAAAAATCACCCTTTTCAGATATCTCAAAAGCATGGAGAGCTGATCTCATACCGGCTGTACTATTAACAAAAACGATCAGCTAAGGTTCCTTCAGTTCTCTCCAAAGTTTTCAACAAATGCCTAAACGAATCTTGCCTTCCTGACTGCTGGTAAACTGCTTCTGTGGTACCAGTTTACTAGAATTCTGGCGAAAGAACTGACCCATAAAACTATCGCTCCATTAGCCTCCTCTCCCTGATCGCCAAAATATTTGAGCCCATAGTAAATCTAGTTCACCACCCTATAGTTGCTAAACTTCTGTCCACCCAACAATGTGGATTAAGACAAGGTCGTTCTACTGCAGATATACAACTGTAATCTCTGAACGTATATACCATGCACTGAATAAATCAGGGGATTGAAGGGAAGTAGCCCTAGATACATCAACGGTTTTTGCATGACACGAGGGTCTTCTCAAGAAAATCAGATCACATGATATTACTTGACGAATACTTAACAGAATAAAATCCCTTTAAGAATAAATGTTGTTCTCGATGGACGTACGTCAAAACAATATGATATAAATGTAGGTGTACATTAGAGGTTGAACCTTTATTAATCCTGTTATTCGTAAATGACCTCACTGATAAAATTGTCTTTGAGATGGACATATTTGCTGAGGACACAATTCTCTATGGCAGGCATGAAGGTAAAACAAATGAAGGCGTATCTAAGGCAATGGCGGAAAACACTAAAAGGCCCCCAGTCTGTGGTGGAATGGAGACAAAAATGAATGGTAACATTCAACACTACTAAGAATAAGCTTCTTTCCTTTAGTAACTAAAGAAACCTTCTCAACCACCAATAGATAATATTTTTTTACACAGTGGTCACCACTTATCAAGGCCCGGAAGCCACTCAGGGATAAAGATTATTGCAAGTACATTACGTTAGTGTGGAGATTTGATGAAGTGTTTACTTAAGGGGGCGGTTCATTAGGAATTTGTTAACGTTGGACTTGAAGACCTCCAAGTTGTAGTCCGGTGGGACACAGGCAGACGGAACAGAGTTCCACAGGCGTGCAGTTCTAAGAAATAAGCTTTGTTCATGGAATCCACGTTTTGATTTAGGCACAGATAAAGAGTGGGGGAAATTACCTGAGAGATCTTCGTTCAAACTCTTCGGCTTAACATTCATGGGAAACGTCAGTTGGAACAGCTGCAGCGAGGGTATTGCCGTTACTGCTAGTAGGAAGGTGGGCTCTTTCTACCGTGCTAGAAATTACATACACCTAAAAGTATCCCGCACCTTTACAAGGCCACCATTCGCCTATGTATGGAGTATTGTTATCACATTTGGGCTGGTGCGTTTGCTACTAGTCTCCCACTCCTGAGTTCAGAGGAGGGTCACCAATCAATTATGTCTTGAACTGTCAGCTAGGCTTCGGCCTCTTTCCTACTGACGAAATGTTGCATCCTCTTTCTGCATATGTTTGTTATGCTAGTCTCTTTTAAGTTCTGGTTTTGTAAACACCTCCTACACGCTATATTCGCTCCTCTCTCCATCTATATATATATTTATAATCATCCTTATTTCATTCATTATACATGCATACACACACATATACATGTGAATAATTAATAAAATAGAAACATTTATTTCTTTCTACAAAAAACAATATAACAAGACAAATACAGACGCCACCTATAAATTCAATATAGTCACTCCAACTGCCAGTACCTAATGTATGTTTTTGGAATATCATTAGTCGATTTCATCCAATATTGTAAATCCCTATATTTCCGATGTGAGTCACTCTTGCATAAAGGTCATATTTATAGATGATACTAGGATTATTAAAACGATAAATCAATATATATTATAAAATTATTCATTTATCCGTTCAATAAAAAAGTTAGTATTAAAACCATTTCAATCGATAGTCAAAAGTTATTGAAGTATAATTCATTTCTACTTCATATAAATTTTTACATTAATTGTTTACTTATATTTACCTTAGTTTTTATTGATTTGTTTATTTATTTATGTATAATATTTTTCAAGATTGTTATCATTATAATTTATTTGGAAAGTAATATTTTTTAATTTCACGTTTCACATACTTTTATCAGTTCAACCTTTGACAATCACGTATTAATAAACACTTTACGAACTTGTTACTTATTTAAGTATAATTTTAGTTCAATATTAAATACATCCCAATTCTCTAATAATAATACGTTCTTTTAGTTATAAGCAAATGAATGTATATTTAAAGGAAATCTAATTCTAATTTTACTTAAGTTAATAAAGAGTTATAAATATTGTTTAGAATTAGCATTATATATTATATTTACTACCGTTTTCTTATACTTTAGCCCCCCCCCATATTATGTTTTTCCTTCTGATAAGTTAAAGGCATCATAGATTCACGGATTGATATCATAATTAAGTGATTGATATTGCGCTACGAAACAGATACTGTCAAGAATTGTAAATATACAATGAATTAAAGGAATAAATAATAAGATGGCCAACATCATGAATTATCGAGCTTCTTATATAATGATTGATATATATTATAAGAAAATCTATTTCTACAGAAATATATATATGTTCGTATGTATATATATATATATATATATATTTACATATATATATATATATATATATATATATAAGTATATATATACATATATATAAAAGCAAACAGTTAATAAAATATATTATTAATATTATATATATATATATATATATATATATATACAAGCGGCAGAAAGAAAGTCCGTACTTAAGTAAAGTATACCTAACTTTACTGGTCTTTTATTCTTCTATAATTTTACCGGTTCAATTTGACTTTTAATTGAAATATTCTAGTGTTCACGTCAATTTAAAAAAAATAACTTCAAATTGAGGCGGCAAAAAGATAGTCCGCAAAATCGAAAATTGTTATTTAAATGTAACTTTAGGATATTAATCCAACACACATACAACAGGAACACAATGTACTAGTGCAATTTGACAGCTTGCAATCATTGGGGAATTCCTTGAATTAGACTGCAGCAATACTCCTCGGAAAGAGTATCCCACTTTTCTTTAATTTTTGTTCTAAGTTTTTCGAAATTTGAAATTTTATCATTGCGTAGCTGTTTTTTATATGTAATGGCACACGTTTTCGATAGGATTGAGGTCTGGAGATTGAGCAGGCCAATCCAAACACGAAATATCATGATCTTCCAGGGACCTTTTGACGTTGCCAGCTGTATGAATGGGAGCATTATCCTGCATAAAGATGGGATTATCATGCAAATTCGGACCAGATAAGGTAGAAAATGCTCAGTCAACATATTACTGTACTTGGTCGAATTTATTCGACCATGCAAGCGAACTATAGACCCTGGACAATTAATACTAATAATGCCCCACACCAAAACTGAACATCCATCACCTTGCAGCGTTAAAACTGAGAACATAGCGTTAAATTCCTCGTCTTTCCTCCGACGGACGTAATGCCTACCATCACTACCAAGCCTATTTAAGTTGCTTTCGTCGCTAAAAAGCACTTTTGAGCAATATAAAGAGTCATGATCTTCATTGCATCTGACGAAGTCCAACGGCGCTTTTTGTTCTTTACAGACATCATTTCCTTTCATCTGTTCTTGACAGTAGGAAGACAACACTTTTTAACCAGATTGCACTGTCGTTGGATTTGGGGAACCGTTTTAAATCTGCTCCTTAGGATGCGGATCTTGATAGCATTGTCTTCCCTGTTAGAAGTAAGATTTTGTTGTGATCTTTTTCTTGGGTTCTGTAGTACTTCTTTTTTCTTCCCACAATTCACCATAGACGGTCATCATTCATACGCAAAATGTGACCAGCCTGTTACAACTCTTCTTTACTAACGAATGAATATATGGTAGAGATGCTTTCCCTAACACTTCTGTATATGGAGTATTTGTTTCAGGCATCGTTGATGGAAGCTCTCGAGCAGTTTCAGTTCATTTTTATAGAGTGCCCATATTACGATTGCATACAGGAGGGTCATCAAAAAATAACTCTATCACGACGAGCTTCAGAGGTATCACCAACACTGTTGGTGTTTTAGAGAATTTGCACAGTCTTTCGTACCGTTTGCTAATCACATATACATTTGCGGCCGATTTCTCGATTGGATAAACCAGAAAGGTGGAAGTTAATGAGCTTCTGACGATCACTAAGAGAAAGTCTGCCATATGGACTAAATGTTACGTTGTATAACGTGGAACAACAACAGTTACGACCAGAGAAGCTTTGTTGCTTGTTAGTGGATATGGTTAGTCGATAATTTAAGCTGGTTTTAAGCGAATTTGGTGTTTCTTTTTACTCCTCAATTCGAAGCTATTTTTTTTAATTGACGTGAACTCAAGAATATGTCAATTAAATGCCAAATATAAACAAGTAAAATTCTAGAGGAATAAAAGGCTAATCAAAGGAGGTATAGGTTATTTAAACCGTTACATTAAATTTTGCTTAAATTTGCAGTTTTTGACAAAATTACAAGTGCGAACTATTGCCGGCACTATATATATATATATATATATATATATATATATATATATATATATATATATATATATATATATCGAAGTCTATGTATATATATATATCGAAGTTTATGTATATATATATATATATATGTCGATCTTTATATATATACATATATATATATATAAATATATATATATATACACTTCGACATTTATTACAAACCACATGGACTAAATTGCACATTTATTTCATAATGCATCATATGTGACAGAAATGCACAGTTTTATACATACATATATATATATGTGTGTGTATGTGTGTGTGTGCGTGTGTGTGTCAAATTTATTTCCTATTAATGGAATGTAACAGTAAAAATGTAAGCTGATAAAGACGCAAGTTGGACAAGTTGGATATTAGAATCATTCATTTTTTAAATGAATCAGTTTTAAGCCGAGCGCGTATATTATCAATTTTTTTTTGTCATTTTAGTATAAAATAGACAAAAGTTGTTTAGTATTGGGAATGACCTTTTTCGACTTCATGCAAGCTATTTGAGCGGAGGGCAGCGAAACTTCGTCCATTTCTACTTAGTTTTGCTTTAATTGTCGGTCGTCAACGAAGAAGTAAGAAGGGCAAATGGCCAGAATCGAGTCTGGACGTCGGCACTGGTGTTGTGATAAGGGGGGGGGGAGATTGCGGCTAATGCCAAAACGGACGTGGGCGTAAATCACCAATTTCCCGCCAAATAAATTAGGCGAAACGAAATCGATTTTGACAGAATTATTCCAAGTCGTGGCATTTATTTACACTTAGCGCGAGAAAATGGGAAAACAAACAAATGTACAAACACGTGAATGGCGGCAAATGTCATTTGCTATCGTTACAATGCATATATATATATGCATTGTAACGATAGCAAATATACATATATATATATATATCATGTATTATATCTATAATATAAAGCTGAATGTATGTGTGTGTATTGTGTGTGTGTGTGTGTGTCTAGTCACGAATAGGCTCCTATATGGCTGACTATTTTAAAAAACTGATTACATATAATGATAGAAGATGTATCGATACACAGGAATGGGCATGGCTGATCCTGCAGAACGGTTGTTCATTAAAATTGTGGGGTCTGCGTTCGCGCCTGGTCCACAAAGTATGGAAATAACAAAATTTAAAAAAAAACGTTTACAAGTGTTTCTGATATAGATGTACATTAGAATACTTTCATAAGTATGTTTTAACTTAAATAGGGATGGTATAATAAAATTGTGGGGTCTGCGTTCACGCCTTGCCTCCATAGAATGGAAATAGTCACAGATTTTAATAAATACTTTTCATATCTCTCTGCGTAAGTGTACTTTGATAAGTATGTTTCAGTTTGAAGAAATATGGTATAATAAAATTATGGGGTGTTCGTTCGCGCCTGACCTCCATAGAATGGAAATATGTCACAAAGTTTAACAAGGTTTTTTTATATAGATCCATAGAATATTGTGATAAGTGTTTCAGTGTGAACAGGTAAGGTATAATAAATCATGGGGTTTATCTATTTTATTTTTACTTTCATTAAATTTTGCTTTGGTTTTGATACCTCCAAATTCAAAGGTATCTCTTTATAACCCTTCCTTTTCATAACCTATCATACTTTCATAAATCAGAGTCCATTTTGTGTAGGTTGTTTTTGAACCCAGTCAATGACGGGTACTTTTGCTGGTATATATATATATATATATATATATATATATATATATATATATATATATATATATATATATATTACTACAATATTTATACCTAACGACATTAGCGCTTGGCCCTTTCGGGAAACCTCAGTGCGGGGAGACACAATAACCGCCGGTAAATGTAATTAAATGATAAATAGTACTTTGTACCCACACAGACTAGTGTTTTATGCTTACGAAATCGCCAGTGTAGAGGTGACAACTCATGCTGGTCGTGAGACTTGAACTCAGTCACGAAGCCACCTTTGATCGCATTTATTAAGCCTTTACTCCCGGGCCACCAAACAATTTTAACGAGATTATAATAATTATTGTATCTATCTTAATTCTAGTAGTTAGATGGTTATGCTTGACATTTATGAGGTCATAGCTGAAGCATATATTAAATCATGTAAGCAAAACCCACATAAACATATATATATATGTGTGTGTGTGTGTGTGTGTGTGTGTGTGTGTGTGTGTGTGTGTGTGTGTGTGTGTGTGTGGCAGTAGAGTTTAGTTTCCTAGAAGTACATCCAATGAAACAATATGCGTCAACCAAAAAGTGCTCAATGACGGTCAGTTGTCGAGGGTAATCACGGGTGATTACAGAAACATGTATGAACATATGTAGACAACAATGTTTGTATGAATAAATTTTATATATATATATATATATATATATATATATATATATATATATATATATATATATATTGAGGAAAATATTTATTTATTAATTTTTATTAACATTTTTACAACTGTTTAATGTAAAAACTGGACGAACGTTAGCATTAAAAAAAGAGCGAGGTAATAAACGAAAGACAGATTTACTCATTTATTTTAGCCGAATTTCAAAATGATTTAATGTATCTTGACAGTTGTTTCGCGTACAAGCACAAAAGCGAGGAATAATATGTATTTACCAGGATCTCTTGTTCAAGCAAGTCATCAGATGACCAACAAAGCAGTCTCGGAAGAAAATCCTCAAACAATTAAAAAAAAAACTAAAATAAACATTTACATGTATTTCTGAACGAAATCGGTTCTTTAAGGAACGACAAGTATTTCCTAGACATTTTGAATGCATAGCACAAACATAAAGGATAAAATGCATATGACAAACGATGCACACTTAATTGAATGTATTGAGAAAATGGTTTAATTATGAAAAATCTATAATGAAGAATCTGGTACCTCGCGTATAACATACCATGGAAATAACGAACAGAAAGTCTGCGAGAGAAAGAATGTAGGAAATAGAGTAGGTTACGAATTGTATACTCTGTTAATAAGAGAAAAGTATTGTAAGTGGCAGGTGTACTTAATTTTTTAACCGATTCGACTCCCATAATAGCTTACGGTTATTTAACCGCTTTAAAGCATTGCTATATATTAATTATTATTCCAAATTGTTAATGTTTATACTAGTGATTAGATGATTCTAATATTTTTCCGATTCCGATGCAATTACCGATTCCGATTCTAATGCCGGTTCTTTATACACCTCTAAACATTAAACTATAAAATGATGAATTTCTCTCGATTATCGTAAAAACGCATCTTAAATTTTCACATATCTTCTCAAACGCAATAACACACTTGTGATAGGATAATCTATATATTTTAGATTTATTGGAAATTTAAATCAAATATTATTTACTGATTACTATAAGCAGTGGACGATTTCGCTTTAACAAAATCAAATAAAAAAGATTACGAAATGAATCGATGTTGGCATCGGGCATATTTATCCGATTTCAGTACAGACTCCGGTACTCCAAACAGTTTTTTCCGATTCCCGATTCCGATTCCGATTAATCGTCCCAACCCAAGTGCATAGAAACACTTCTAAGAATCCATGGTTTAGTTTAGTACGTTATTTTAAATAGTTTGTCGATATGTTTTCTAGGTGTGGTTAGATTTGCGACCACCTTTAAAAAGTTACCAAATTAAAAATTGTTTGAATTAGAATAGGATGGTCATCTAAATATCGTGAAATACATTCCTCAGATGTCTCATGTAAGATGCTCAGTGATGCACTGCCCTCTTTGTTGATCACTAGTGTCGTATCATATGGGCAAGCACGATCTGGCTACAGATTCGCCAGATCATTTGCTTGAAAGCTATCAGCTCGATGTGTGGGCAATGGTAAAACAAAAAACGAATTCTGTCGATCCTGGACCTTTCTTTTTAATGACACGTAAACTTAAATCAGCCAATGATATTAAGTAAACTTGTAGTCTTGAAAGATACGAAAAATATTGCCCGTCGGTCCATTTCCTTCTAAAATTATTTCCAGGTTTTCTAATCTTTTCCTTCCAAAATCCAGGATACACCATAAGTGTATCTATCTACTTATCTATATATATATATATATATATATATATATATATATATATATATATATATATATATATATATATATATATATATATGATTGCAGAAATTCCCTACTGGATAAAATTACGGTAGGTTTGCAATAACAAATGTCACATACAAATTTATTATGTCTATTTCTATTTATTATGTTGATGTCTTAACTATTCTCCACCATCTTGTGTAACTTTCGAACGCCGTTATATACACATTTATTCGTTAGATTAAATTCCTACCTTACTTTCTTCGGACGACAGCATGACGATCGCCAAAATCTTTTGACAAAGTAATTCGTGATTTCCTGTCTAAATCAAAAATACTCCCACCGCTCTCAGTTAACACAGTGTAAGTTTTTAAACACTGTAACTATATTGTCCTGAAACCTTTATTAACGACGTGAAACACTCATACACATTCAACCATTTTGCACTTCAATATTCGAAACTAATGAGTTCTACCCACTAACATTTCGTCTATTCACATTGGCTGAGATCATAAAATTCTATTATTCCGGAATACACACATTGTTACAGAAAAACGAACACGACAAACTTTATTCAACATGGCCGCTAAATCTACACGAACCGTTAATTTTATGTATATTTAACTAAATAAAAAATTCTACCATGCTCGTATTCATAACTTTACAAGATATAAATATTTAAAATATTTGAATGTTTTATTTTTACTCAATTCTAACTCCCTGACCTGCTATGTAAGCAATTTTTTTTTCTTTTCTGTGATAGTTACACATCAGGTCATTTTTAAAAGACAAAAGAAAGTACATGAAAATTTATCTAAAATGTGGCTTATATGTTATAGAGATCGCCCCGGTTCAATACTCAACAATATAAAACGTATAAATAAACCCATGCATCTTGTTTAGACACTACGAAACACTATGAAACACGAGTACGGTCAAGATATAGATTACATATCGAGTACAAAATAAGCTACTTACAAATTCATAGAGAAAACAAAAAAACAAAACACGTGTAATATTATTAAACGTAAACGTATGATTAATTTGTTACATAGCAAATAAGTTGTATATTCGAACAGCTATTGTTATATTGGGCGTCATTACTACTACGTTTTCATCGCGGTAAAATCCGACATAAAGAAATCTGCTCGATATAAACCTGTAGGTGCATTTTGTCGAACTGTGAAATCTTTAGATTAAATTTGATATTTTTTATGACCCTGATAATCATATCAATATAGATAAAACAGTAGATATATGTGTATGCCTCTGTGTAACAATTATCCAATAAACTCTTAAACTACTGGTCATATAACACTAAAATTAACAGAGAGTAGTAATCATAGACCAAGGATAGTTTGTAACAAAAAAAAAATCTTTTGGTGGCTGAATAACTTATACAGACATATATCGGCAAATTTAAATGCAAAATGTTCATTTCAACTTGTCGATATATTTTTACTTCTTTCTGCGCATGCCTTAATTCATTTCATTTCTTCAAGTCGTTTAATATTAGATCTTAATTACCTATCTCTCGATAGCTCCATCGACAGGAGACACAACTGGAGAGAGAAATGTTTTGGTTTTGAAACTAGTTCATGGCACACAAGTCAATTCTTATTTTCTGAAATCCCCGCAATAGAATTAGTACAATATAATGCTCAATGGAGAATTGGCTCTATAATAATAAACACGAAATCTGCATAAATTGAATTATATGTAAGCGTATTTTACGACACGGCAAGGTCGCGCTTACCATGCTTGTATTAAATAAGACAACATGGTGGTATATTTTCAAAAGTGCTTATTTATAAAAAACACAGAATAGTGTACGACAGAAAGATTGCTGCGGGACATGATTTACTTTCTTTGCGCCACAGGAAGATTTGATACAAGGTCGGAAATTGGGAAGAATAAAGCCAGATCCCTTAATAAAAAAGGGGGATCTGGTCTATTAAAATTGGCTGTCTATATAGCGCTGGGAGTTAGTACTAAACTAAGCCTTGCCTCAAAAGCGGGAGGTAGAACTGGTAGGATAGACCTCCCATGGTTTCCCAGGGAGAATACTTCGACTCGACCTATAAAAGTCAACCGAAATGAACCAATTGTTATCCGATTGCTTACTGAGAACATTTCCTCGTCTTATACATATGTCTCACAAGTCTCTGCGTAACACAATCTGGGAGGTAGGACTAATTATTTACGTCTTTCCCACCGCATGGAAATGCGACACAAGATCCGATGATGAGTGAGTCAATCCAGCACTTCTAAACAAAATGATACTTTTGAATTTGAAAAAAATTCGCGGACAGTCCCCGTTCACATTCCACAGTCAAAGTGCTTCACACATATATGTGATATGTCTGTAAGTGTTATTCTTCCTCACAAACTTACTCCATCCCAAAAAGAGGAAACAAAACCTCGGGGTATAGACCCCCTAGGAGTAGCCAGCATGACAGAAAAAATGCCACTGCCGATTCCAATAATCAACGTCCATTGAAGTGATTGTTGAGAACAGCTAAAAAATTGTATATACATTGTGAAAATAGCGTCTCTGACTTTAACAGTAAGACTGAGAAGGAGGGACAGCGCCGAAACTTCGTCGTAGCTTTATACTACGATTGAGTCCATGTATTTCCGAAATTAAACATGAATCTATGCGGAATTTAAAACAAAACACTTTTTTTTAATCAATAACTATTGATTGTTCTTATTTTCCAAGTCCTTGTCGTGTATAAGTTTTAGGTAAGTATTTTTTTTTAATTTTATTCTTATTATCTCATGAAATGTAGCTCGAAACTTCAACCTCAATAAAACTATCACGTAGAACTGAGTGTTATTAACACTAATCTACTGAGCCATGAATCTATGATAATAATTATATGGTACTAATATGAAGCATTGGAAAGAAAATGAGGAAGAAAGTTTAATATATGAAACAAGATACTTACTTGACTGAATTCTTACATCGTAGAAGACAAATGTTTACATACCAAAAAAGACAAAAATACAAAGAGGAATACACTTCAAAGATTGTTCGATATGAAAAAAAGGTCTGATAGCTGAAAAGTAAAAAAAAAGAAAGAGAAACAACAAGTCTATCGAGTTCATTCCCCATGATTCTTTTTAATTTACTTATCTCAATCTCAGCTAAAACAAATTGTGTACAATTCTTCACAGCTGAAAGGGGTACTTCTTAATAATAAAATATCAAGGAAGATGCATTTGCCAACTTTTTATGGGCATCTGCATCACCAGTTTAGGTAATGTTTATCCAGATGTTTACAACTGGCACTACTTTATATCGCGCCTATTTACGTAATACTATAGCATTAAAAGTCAATTTCAAGAGGAGTGATACGTCATTAAATACGAAACAGATTTCTCGTCCATATAAACGCCAGGAATTCGAATTTCCTTCAGTAAAGCAATGGCTCAACAATGTCTGTTTTTCTCTCATGTTTTTCTTAACTCTTGTTACACTGTCCCACCTACACTAAGCTTAGTACAGCATAGTGTTGTATTTCTTCTTGTTCGTTCATCTGAACATGAGTTACGGCTGAAATAAAGTGATTTATGTGATTTGTATATTCAGGACTTAAATCTCATCAGCGTAGTTTACTAATATATCTGACGTTTTTACATTGAAACAAGATTTTTTCATCTAGATATATTTAAATTAATAAAAACGCCTAGAAATGCATCAATGTTAGCAGAGAACAGTAAGGAAATATACGTCGGTCTTTGCGATTGATCTACGTTTGAACCCATCGCCATAGAGCTTTGTGGAGCGATAGACCCTGTTACACGCGACTTCCCCTAGCAGATTTGATTTATTAATGACCTGCCAAATCGGGAACCATAATTATTTGTATTATTATCAGGTCGACGCAAAGGTGTTTACCGATTTCTAGAAGTGTCATTGCAAACTATAGTAATCTCGTATCCTAAACATATTTTTATTTAAACATGTGACCAAGATTAGTTTATAGCTTTTTCTTTCAGGATATTAAAAAATAAGTTGTACTTTAATACAATATTTTCAGCAATATTGACCAGTTTAGTCAACGGAAAGGGAAACATGTTCCATTCTGTATTATCTTTATATTATCTTTATATATATATATACTGAGTCTATATAACGACATCTACATTGTTCGTGTACGTGTGTCTCTTTGTGCGCATTATTCTTTCGTATGTGGGGGTGTTCATGATGTCCTCCTTTAAATCATCTAGTCGATATTTGTTAGTTATCTCTATCAAACGGGTATACACGTCGTTTGAAGCATCTACACAGTTTATATACGCATTTTTACAATTAACGTCCACACGTACAATCGAGTGTTCTTGGACAGTTCTAGTTGTGTTCTGAGCGTATGGGTATGAGCAAGATACATGCGTATATATATATATATATATATATATATATATATATATATATATATGCATCAATAACCACATATATATGCATCAACTACCACAAGACAAGATCGAACCCCGATTGCCCAAACGGCAGCCGGAGCTTCTAACAGTTGCGTTATACGGTTGCTGCTATGCTGGCAGTGAATTGACAATATGTTTACATTGTCCAAATACTTAAGCTCAATTTGTTTACACCAAGATCATCGCTTCATACGCTAATGGCAATTTGTATATCACTTCCCAATATGCTCAACATAAAATAGGGAGCATAAATACTGTTTCGCTGTTTCACAGCTCATCTAGACAAGCAACTACCTCAAGCCAGGATCGAAACTCGATCGCCCAAACGACAGTCGAAGCTTATATATATATAGATATATATATATATATATATGTGTGTGTGTGTGTGTGTGTGTGTGTTTATTTGTTTTTGTTAGCGATACTTTCTTGAACGAATTCAAGTATTTATACAAAAGTGCATTTTTACCTAAATGCTTGTTGGGAATAATTTTCCCATTTACCAATCTGGTACCCCCTTTATGGGGAGTGGCATATATATTATTTTTAAAATATAATTATCCACTGACACTTGTTTCGTCGTCCACGACTCATCAGAGTGGTTGAATCTAGCGAGATTCGAAATCGGCACCTCGTATTAAGAAGCCTAAACCTCTACCACGCGGCTAACCTCGTATCACTTTTACGTCATTATGTTTTTAAAATAATATATGTATATATGTGTGTGTATATATATATATGTGTGTGTGCGTGTGTGTTTGTGTGTGTATTTGCGTTGAGAAGTCATACCTTATTTTCAGCAAATTTCAGCTTCATACTCCGTTCGTTCATTATTCTCAGTCCTGCAGGAGTGCATGAATGTGGAACTACAAGACGAACGCACCGTTTCGGCATGATACTTCTTTTTAGTCAGATCAAATACTGTTGATGAAGAAGTTTCTTATTTATCACCTAAAGGTCTCTTTTATACGCCTTCGCTTTCTCATTCTCCTACTCGAATCTGCAGTCTCTTAAGTCCGCATCGACTAACCAACTCAAACTAACTGCCTGGTCTGTTTCCGCTAACTGAATAGAAGTAAATGACTGATTAAAAATGTACCATGTGTGTGTTCTATATATTTTAGGGGCAGAGGACGGATGTGGGTCCCTACATGACTAACCCGCCATTATGCCTCAACGCTCGTCCTTGTCAATGTTGTTCCAGTTTTAAGCTAGAGTTAACCAATTTGATTTGGTTTGACCCCTTGATGCCGTCTGCACTAGAAACCCTGTTTAACCTCTGTCGCCTTGTATTTCGTTACCATAATACTCATATTTACACAACGCTACTGGACAAATGGCTCCTAGGAGAATTTGGTTTGAAAATCTTGCCGCATCCTGCATATTCTCCTGACCTTCCTCTCTCTGATTATCATTATGTCTGACATTACACAACAATTTGGATGACCCTGGGTTCACATCAAGAGATTGAACATGAGTTAGATTCATATCCCCACAGATAGTTTAAGAATTTTATATTCGAGGGATTTATAAACTCGTTGACTGATGGAATTAATTTATAGTCAGCAAATTTCAGTATTTTTATGAATAAAAAATTATCAAATTTTAAATCGAAAAAAATCTTTTGCACCGACAAAAACAGCAATTGGCCTTTTAGCCAAGATCAAAGTGTAGTATCTGTCTTCAGATGCGGCACTTCCATTTCTCGTTCTCTTTCAATGGAGGAGAAATCCTTCACGACTGAGACAATTTTTATTTTTGTACCTTTTCTCCAAGTTAAAAAACTACCCTGGTGTCTAACTCTGTCCCGTGGGGAGGCATTGTAAATAGGGACAACCACGTCATGTAATTCGAGCCATAAATTAGCTGATAGAAACTATATGCATACGTTGGTGGTGTGCCCTGGTGATGTATAATGAGAATCTGGTGGCGAAGTCCCTCTTCCACTTCGGCAATACGAAAGGTCGACAAGGCAAACTCCGATCAGTCATCATTTTTTAAGATAAAATTATTTTAAATCGGCAAAAAAGCTGCATCAATCTCATATATTCATGGTGATTAATCGAATCCAATTGGTTCAACAAAAATCACTTTTACTTAGGATGTTGGCAACGGTTTCATGGTCCCTTCCGTAAGTACCCAATGTCTTTCTAGAATTAATTGCGAATGGAAATATTTCGGGGAAACCAATACTAACAATAGATTTGGGGGGATTTAATACGATATGAGTATTAATATTGTTTTGGTTGCTGCTGGTGCCGTTAGTAGTAGTAGTAGTAGTAGTAGTAGTAGTAGTAGTAGTAGTAGTAGTAGTAACTCAATAGATTTGAATTCCAAATAGATATGAAACATGAAGGTTTTAGAGTTTAAAATGAATGAAAACGGCAGTGAGAACAGACCAAAGAAAAAATGAGACCACCATACGTGGTTAAACTGAATTTGCAGAATAAATCACAAGCATTCTTTAGATACGGCCATTTAATATGTTCGTTTATCGATGAAAACTCTATTTCAAACTTAAACGTCACAAAACCTATCGACTAACAGAAAATTCTCTCATAGAAATTACAGGACGTATCATAAGAAATGACGCCGAAAGCAGGCATCGCGGGCAAAGTAAATTATGTTGATGCCGACGTCACCCGATGACCCCGTCTTCGACATCAGTCAGTCTGGAAGTCTGGATCAGGATTGTTCAGATTAAGTGATTTGTCTTCTATCATTTCATCTCCGCCTCCAACTCCTGCTCACCCATGCCAATCTCGCGAGATTAGAATGTCCAAAATGAGAGGTCGGGAGAGCGATCCATCAAGCCAAATCGCTTATGAGGCGAGACGTTGTTATCATTAAACAGCGTCTTTTCTCTTCTTAAGTTGTGTCTGATCGTTAGCTGACCGGAAGTAACCTTGCCTCTAGAATTGGTTTGAAGAGATTACTTCCGGTTGCTGATGTAATGGGTTTTGAAGAAAGATAAAGCACTAAAACGCGGCCCTCTACTTCTGCGGTCGTTGTTAGTTTTATTAATTATTAAAAATCGCGTGATAGTGTTTCGAAAGCAAATGGCGACTTTGCACGCGGGTAAATTAAGAAATACTAAGTCTGAAAAAATGAAAAGTACTTGCTTTATTGATTCCAATCTTGGAAATGCTTGAAAAATTATTCTCCACGGCTAGGTCGTTGTCGTGGTTTTGGGTATAAGCTTTATATCTTCTTGAATTATAGTTACGTTTAGTCATAGTAATCTGTTCTCCCTGGCATTACCTCTTTTTTGAGAGCAATAGTTCTTTGTTGCTTGTCTCGGGCGCCTATAACGAAAAATGTCGGCGGACTTATCTACGATTATTTTTGTACTTTGAATACTTGATTTGAACTAATGTTGATATGATGAGTTTGATATAATAAACTTTTGACAAGACTAGACGTTCAGAAGAGGAGCTAAACGAAC
The DNA here is from genome assembly GCF_053919585.1 of Euprymna scolopes. NCBI lineage: Eukaryota > Metazoa > Mollusca > Cephalopoda > Sepiida > Sepiolidae > Euprymna > Euprymna scolopes. Next base: position 121,048,482 of record NC_136490.1, on the reverse strand, counting down.
AGTATGTTAGATGTGCTAACAGAAGTAAATAAGTTTATAAAAAAGTATAGACATTAGTTGGGATGCAATATGTAACAGTAATAAGAAGAAGAAAAAGTAAAAAATGAAGAAGAAAAAGCGTGACAACTGATTGATTCCAGCGGGAAATTAATGGTAAGCGAGTTTTGCGATAACGCAAAGTCATTTGCAAAATGTTATCTGATGTTGGGAATAGGGAAATCTAGGGAGACTTGCTGCCATCCAGGCTCCAAGAAACACCAACTATTATTATCAATAATCTCGGATGATGACCTGTATTTGTATTCCTTGTGAATACGATAAAATAATAAGCTCTTCTACCACACATGTGTTTATACTGAATTCAAAAGTAAAAAAAATTAGACTGTGCCTCAATTTCATAATATATTTCTCCTATATGAATTCTTTTGAACCTTACAAGTTACAATTAAGATATTTATTTATTTAAACACATATTCTAGACACAATATAAATTTCGCATTTGAAAACAGTGCAGTGATAGAAAATACTAATTTGATATGGTCATATTTGTTTAATAAATGGTAATCTCTAACACAATATCTAAAGGCATATTTCTATTTTTTATGTCCCTCTTCAACAGAAATTAAACTATTGATTTAAAACTTAAAAGATTTAAGCCGAATCACTTCAGTAGACAAACCAGTTTTTAACTGGTTAATTCAGTGGAAAAACCAGTGTGATTTATTTCTTAAACAATATTTAGTTATTTCTAAACACACATGTAGTTACCATTATTTGTACACGCTAAGAGTTCTCGCACAGGACATCAAAATTGCTAACAACAACCTGTATTATTGTATGTAGTCTGGCTGGCAATAAGTCTTCCTAGGTTTCCAGTAATCTTCACCTCTTTTGATAACCTTTGCATGTGAATTTGCTTTATCGGAACAGCCGCTTGCATTGACTTCTTATTGGCAAAAACCTGAGGTAATCACTGAAATGTAAGAAACAATTAATCCAGTCAATCTTCACACTTATCCAGTGGAGGTCTGGCTTGTGCTTTCTCCCCTCAGTTTTCATTTCTTCTTAATCATTCTCGTCATTAGATGTTGCGTAAGTTGATATCGTCACTACATTTTAGGAGGGAGCTTCTACCTCTCTGTGATATTCACTCGGTGACCTGGTGAAACGACGAAATCTACGATCTAACTGCACTTATCCTTCTTATTAACTATTATTACATCCCGTTGTCTTGCTTGGATGAGTTTATCCGTTTTATGTCCACGTTCCATAAGATTCTATTTTCAAGTATCGGTTTTTGATTGTGCTGTTTGTTTGGGTGTTCGAAATACATTCGTTTACACTGTTGGTGTTCAAATTGCAGGTATTATTATTATTATTATTATTATTATTATTATTATTATTATTATTAATAATAATAATAATAATAATAATAATAATACTAGCGGAACTTGTAAAAGTTCCTCAGCGGAATTTTCCATATGTAATATATTGTCTTTGGCATTCTGTAGACGTTCAGCGTAAATAGACTCCTTTTGTTAAACCTGCAAAAGTATTTATCTAAATAATCTAGTTAATGTAGTGTTAGAATATATCTCGTTATTACGGTTTATCTAATATCCCTATAACTGGTTGTGACATATTTCTATTATATGGACGCCCAGCGCAAAAGAAAACTCCACGATATCAATATACCCTCTTTTACCAGAACAGATACTACTCTTGTATCCTTGCCAGAGGGCGAAGAAGGTATATTTTAGTTTCAAGTACGGTCAAAAGTGACATCATTTATTTTTATTGCTTTACTTTTTTTACATTGCGTCTTTGGTAATCGGGAGATCCTATTTATTAAAGTGGAGAATAGAAGGTTATAATATACTACAAACATTAAATTAGCGCATCTATATACCGGTTTAATGTTCCTACTGTGTTATCACCTATTCTACTTTTTAATAAAAAGAAAAGTCCCAATCAAATAATTTACCAAGAAAGAGTGATACACATACGTACGTACGTTAAAGATACGACGGTATTTAATATGAAGATTATAATTTTCCCCATCATCTATTTATCGATTTTTTCCAAAATTTAACATTAATTTATACTATTGTGTGGAATATTCAAAATTCCAACACCATATTGTGAATCCACTTAAATGTCTTTAATCGAGTTTGATCAATAAAACACATTTTGCCGAAAATTTAAAGTTTTATTGTAAATAACTTGTTTATTGGGAAAAAAAAAATTAACTTTCATGTTATAACTAGCGGGAGGTGGGTGCAATCGGCTTTGCCTGGGCATTAAATACGCTTAAATATATTTTATTTGTCCAAATTTCGTATAAATTATTATAGATTCGTAATTTTGAAAGTAAAAAAAAAAACATGTATTTGTGTTCCATCAGCAAGAACCTAAACCGAAACTGAAACTGTAACATTCAAAGCTGGTGACGTTACCACTGTACCAATGTGATACGAATATAACAAGATTAAAATAAAAGGTTGAAAAACTAAGATTAATGTACAAAATGCATAACAATTTTTCAATTTTGACCCACTCTTGAACCATTAAAAATATATAAACCGGCTAAAGATCGATAAAAAAAACAGTCGATAAAGAATCCAATCAATTGAAAACCCTAGCGCTGCTTTGCGATTTTTTGTTTCGGGAGAGATACAGTTTGAAAATATACAGACAGACAGACAGATAAACATATAGCCTTTTATATATCATACTAGCGGGATGACACCCGGCTTTGCTCTGTCGTAAAATACGCTTAAATATAATAGTATAATTTATGCAGATTTCGTATATATTATAGAGTATATATGTCTTTGTGTCACAATATTTTCAAACTCGATCTCATCCGAAACTAAAAGTCTCAGATCTGCGCAAATGTCCTCAAATGATTGGATTTTTTATGGACTGTTATTTTATGGGTCTTTAGCGGTTTAATTTAGTTTTAAGAGGTTTAAATGAGTCGCAATTCAAAAGGAATCGTAAAACGTTTTGTACATTCATCTTAGTTTATTTTTAATTTTTACTTTTAATTAGTTCACACGCATGTCCCGTTGGTACAGTGGTAACGTCACCAGCGGTGAATACTACAGTTTCGAACGTAGCACCCAAATATATATATATATATATATATATATATATATATATATATATATATATATATATATATAATGCTCTCTATCTTAGGTTGAGCATTTGTAATGTGGTATACAAATTATCATTAGCGTATGAAGCGATGATATTTGTATGAGAAAATTGAGTTTAGACACTTTGAACAACATCGTTAATTCACTGCCCGCATAGTTGCAGCCATATAGCGCAACGGCTAGAAGCTGCGACTTCAAAGAAAGAAAACTCATTTCTATATTTTATTAATTCACAGTTCGTTTTTGTTTCGTTTTCTTATTTGATCTTTTTTTTTTTTTTTCAATAACTCTTACGCAGTGTTCTGTTTGTTCGTATTTTCTACAGTGGACATAATTGCATAGAAGCTTCGATTTAAGTATAAATCTATATATATCAGTGCGGCGTTACCCGGGTGTTTGGATGTGTGTGTTGAGCAAAAAAAAAAGTGGTAGTAGGAAGGCAGGCTCGAACCCGTACCGTAAAGGAGGAAAAAAACGGGGAAAACGTGACGTCTTTGCTGTTACGACCACCGCCAAACCGGAAGTGACGTAGGTTTAAATTAAGGCTAGTTAATCGAAAAGAGGGGATGACTTTCAAAAATATCGGCGAAAAAAGCGACCCCTCCCTGTAGAAAAGTGACCAGTTGCCGGTGAAGAATTAAATGTTTTTAGCCAATTTTTCGGTATTTGTCGTCTGAAGGATTATGCTTCAAAACGATACTAATCACGTGAAAATCCGTCGCCTCTGTCGAAAGTTTTAGGCAGACATGCAAACATACATACATACATTTAAATATTGATAGCTCAAATGTTCGACCCAAACCGATTAAAAAGCTTGCCCTATCTCTGAATACACTTTATGTAAAATTTCAAATGTTTAGATCGGAAATTGTCTGAGTAATTTGGTAGAGACCGCAGAGGTCATTTTTTTTTAACTTTAACCTCTATTACGACCCCTTGACATTTATAGTTTTGGGCTACAATTAAGTTAAGTTAGGTCCATGTCCAAAGAACCTATATCTAAAATTTCAAGTGTTTATACCCAAAGTTGGCGGAGGAATTTGGGAGAATTGTCAAGGGTCAAATCGTTGAACTTTAGCTCCTTAACAATCAAATTTCTGCCTGAAAACGGATTACAAATATTTTCCCAAATCTCAATAGCCTGTATATCAAATTTCGAGTCTGCAGACTGAAAATTGCCAGAGTTATTGCGTAGGGAAATGTACACAGATAGACACACACAGGCAAACAGACAGACAGACACTTTTACTTTTATAGATATGTAGATTTGTCGGGGTTATTTGCCGGCACCGCTCACATGGGTAGATGGGTAGAACTGCCGACTGTCAACGTGATGGTTCTATTCTAGCGGCACTGATGAGTTGTGATACAACGAAACAGTACTGTATGTCAATGACTATAAATATATATATAATAGCATTTCAGTCCGGCGTTGGTCGGGTGCTTGGAGGTGTATGTGGATCAAAAAAATAAAGCAGTCAATTTTTTTAAACTTTGACCCCTATTATGACTCCTGAACATTTATTGTTTAGGGTTCAAATCACGTTATTAAGCTAGATCCATGTCCATGAACCCATATCGAAAATTGCAAGTGTTTAGACGCAAAATAGTCGGAGGAGTTTGGTAAAGTTCTCAAAAGTGAAATTGTTGAACTTTGACCCCTTAACAGCCAGATTTCTGACCGAAAACTGATTACAAATAGTTTCCCAAATCTCAGTACCCTGTATATCAAATTTCGAGTCTGTAGTTGAGTTATTACGTAGAGAAATGTACACACACAGACATACAAACACACAGATACACAAACACGTTCACTTTTATATATATATATATATATATATACTAGCATGGGTACCCGGCGTTGGCCGGGTCGACATAAAGTTCCGTTTTGAACACACCTAAGGAGATTAATCATTTTCATTGTGGGTAACGTCGATATCCCTCACACGCACGCATACACAACAATTTCAAAAATAAAAGAACAGATAAAAACATGTAAATGTAATCGCCCCCCAAAAAAGAAGTACGTGATACTCTCTGCACCAGGTGGGATTATAACAATAGTAAAAATCATTTATATATTGGCGTCCGAAATGGCTACTCTTAAAAATATGCGAAGGAAATGCGGTATTATATCGGAGCAAACTTACACATTTCCTTTACCTATATCCTTCCTCTTTGCCATCGATGACTGTTAAACAGTCGAATGAAGTAAAAGATCCTAAGGACATATCCTTATCTCGAGAACGTTCTTCCACCGGCAATTGAATAGCCGTAAAAAAAGGAAATAAAAAAAAGATAAATTTTCTTGAAAGAAAAATTTTTTTTTTTCCCATAATTTCATCTAACAACTTACGCTTTTCTTTTAAAAATATGTATATATATATGTAAAATGTCTGTGATCCCCCTCCAAAAATACTTGACTAAACAAAAATCGTAAAAAAAACACTTGTACTTACATCTAAGAATTTACGGTAAAAAAGGTAATACTTGATCTTTTCTTGAAGGAACAAAAGAAAAAATAAACTCTTTGTTGATAAATATTTTCAAAAAAAAATATGTAAAATAAAATAAATAAAATTATAATCAGTCTTGTAAAGGTTGTTTTTTGTTATTTGGGATTATTTACATTTGTATGTTTTCCGGTTTGTTTGTATTTAAAGTGTTTGTACCAACGTTCGGCTTAAACCCTTGATTGCCGGTCTCGCCCGATCCATGCTTGACGGGAAACCCCGAGAATCCGGCTCAATTTATGAAAGAGTATCGAAAATTTAAAATTAAAGCAGAACATCTTTCTGTCTACAAGGAATTATTTTTCCAAGCTGGAAACGTCTTGCGATTACCAAATAAATTTATTAGGGAAGATATTTTGTTTGTTTGTTTTATCTTTCGAACTTCGGACATGTAAAAAAAAATCTAATCAGGGGAGATAACTGTAATCGTTTCATAAAGAAAATCGATATTCCAAATAAATTGTTTTCTTAAAATGAATGTTATAATTTCATGTTATAAAAGATCAATAAAGTGTTTTTTAT
>NC_136490.1:121029783-121037283 GCF_053919585.1 Euprymna scolopes | reverse complement strand
AATTTTATTATTACTTTTGTTGCAATGAACAAAAACTGATAATTTTTAGTTCAAAATATACCTAAAAGATGACCTATGAACTGTAAAATTGTTTGAAATTTGGTCGCAAAATGAATGAGCGGTGATGTTTTAAACCAGTTCTAAATGAGTTAAATTAACACTTAACTATATATTAAAACACAGTAGTGTTTGAATTATATATATATATATATATATATATATATATATATATATATATATATATACAGAGAGAGAGAGATGCAAATTGTCTGTGTGTGAGTTAGTTCCCTGTAGACTCCGACACGGCTTAACAGATTTTATCTAAAATTTACAGAACTTTAGTGTATAAGTCTGAGGATGATGTTAGTTAAGTTTTTTTCTCTAAAATACCCTCAATAATTGCCGATAATCGATAATCGAAACCGTTTTATTGATTTATCTATCATAGGTAAAGCCATTTTTTTCATGTCGTCGCTAAGCAACTGTGATAGAACAACGGACTCTGAAAAGTCTACTGTGGGTAATTTTATATATTTTTTTTTTCATGAGGGTTGCTGTAGGTTTAAACTCCGCACGTAAATTCTTTTTTTATATTTTATTTAACTGCAAAGCATTTCATAAGACTATTTTATTTTCGTTTTTGGAGTTTTTTTTTTCCATGACGTGGTCCGTAGATTCAAACCCCGCACCTGAATGTCTTAATGTTTTTTTTCGTTAATTGGAAAAAGTTTATATAAAATGATTTTATAAAATAACAGTAGGTTCTCGAGAGTGCAATGTAGAATAGCATATATTTTGGACTGAGTTACTCGATAAATAGTCATGTGAAGCTTCCGGGCAATTTCACGGATTTCGATCACAATAAAAATATAGAAGTGTGAAATATTGATTGATCATCATTCAATCCCGGGCAACGCCGGAGCCTCCTTGCTAGTTTGCTAGTATATATATATATATATATATATATATATATATATATATATATATATATATATATAACATTTCTCTCTCTTCATACAATAAACTAAACCAAATCTCTTTCCGATATCTATTCTCTGGAAAATTACCACGTTACCACGGGACTCCTTCCTAAATAACTATAATATGACAGCTTTTTAAGTCTAATATAAACTTTTTTCATTGAACTATTCTCTTTAATAATCAATTTCTCTCAAATAATTAACTGTCTATCTCAACCATTCTTATCAATTCTCTCTTGCTGATCATTATTACCAAACTTAGATCCGCTAACACTAACCCTAATCCTCGGGCCTCGATAAGCCGTGACTTACTAGTATGGAAAATTATTTTTTTAAATCTAAAATTATTTCGACCTTGCTGTTTTGTTTTATCGTCTGGGTCGTTAATCATAAATCTTAACCAAAACGATGTTCATCTTTAATCTATAACCAGGCCACTCACATCATTATAAAGAGGCGACTGTATTTGGTCTTCGTAATGCACCACTTTTATTTCATTTTCTTTGATTTAGTTTGATTCCGAATTAAATATAGATTTTATTATTTCATTATCTTTGACCGGGAGTCGATAAAACTTGTTAAAATATTTTCACAGAATTCATAAATTGAATTTCTATTCTTAACACTGACGCCATATAATATTTCATTTTTAGATTTTTAATATCTTGTTATTTAACCAAAAACAACAACAAAAAATCGACATCGCTGTCAGAACTGTCTTCATCCAGTTAAAGAATTGAGGGTTTTTGCTACATTTATTTTGGATTCTCATTGTCTTTAGATTGCTAATTTTACATAAGATTTACCATTCCTTTATTTCCTGCGTGTGAACAATCTTTACTTAATCCCCTCTCCTCTTATCTGTGATTCTGCTTCTCTTTTTCCCCCATTCGTTTGTCTCTTTGTCTCTATGTTTGCACACCAGTTACCCACTACTTATTCGATTCATTTTCTCGTAACATTCCTCTTAATACTTCATTTTTTGTTATTCTTTTTCTAGTTTTCAAAAGCCTCTCTTTTTATTTCTCTACCTCTCTCTCTATCTCTTTCCTCATATATATATATATATATATATATATATATATATATATATATATATATATATATAACTATTTCATTTATTCACATAAATTTACTATACGAAAGTATAGATTTATGCGTAAACTTTAAGTATTTACTTCAAAAGTGCTCAATACGTAGGTAGAGCTAGTTAGTAATTTATATATTTATTTTCGCCATATATATTTTATAAATTACTATATATATATATATATATATATATATATATATATATATATATATATATATATACGCGGTGAATGGTAGAAATGTCCAGGTTGGTGTCTGGGAGCGCGTTTAATTCACTGGGGAAGATGCACCCTAGAATAAACTCGTCTGGCGGATAGGCGACAGGGCAGTACTGTACGTACTCATATAAAGTTTACCGGCAAATACTTTTCTGAACCTGCATGTTAAGCAAATGTTTGCTGCAGCTAATATTGTACATCTAAAGTGTGTGCCATACGAAGTTGCGCCTCGTGGATCACCTAAAACACTTAGTAGTTGGAGCTGGCTAAATATTAATGAGGAAAATGGATACTCGAATCCGAGATCTGCAAACGACGATATATATATATATATATATATATATATATATATATATATATAATAAATTCTACAGCCAAACAAAGTCGCAGCCCACAAGAGCCATGACAGTCAACGAACCGGAGTCCAAAACTCAAGTTTCGCCCTTATTTGAACTCATCAGTTAGACACATCCGAACTCAAGATTCGAAACTTTATATATATATATATATATATATATATATATATATATATATATATATGGGATCTTGAGTCAGTCTCTGCGGAATGGTCGATACCAAAATACTCTCTAAAGTTTTAGTCTAAAAGCTTGAAACTATTCTCGATATATCTGGTATTCGATTTGTGGTTTAAGCCGGTTGAAATAGGTGCTAATGGGTCAGAATTGAAAAATTGGAACTTGGATGTCGTAAGTCGGCTAAACGTGTATTTTCTTACGCATTGGAAAATATACATGTGCACGAGGAACGACGTTAATTTTTGAAGTTTTTTTTTATGCATATAGATCAAGCTCAAATAGTAACGAATAATTCGTTTGACTTATATGTTTTCGTTCCCATTCTAGCTTGTAGTACCCAATAATATTTTTTTTAACTTCTAAAATCACTACAATATATTGAGTATAATATAATAACCAATAGAGAATAGATTCTATATTAATAAATACGAAATCTGCTTAAATTAAATTACCCTAAATAAACGTATTTAGCACACTTTTCCTCAGTGCCGCTTGAAATTAGTTTGTGTATCATTTTTATCTCTTCCTCTTCTAATGCTGTTCCTATAGTTATTGAGCGTTAATCCCTTTTATATTCATTGAATTGCTTCACTTTTCTTTCGATTTATTATTCATCACTCCTTTTATTCTTTGGTTCCCTGCCCATATAGCCACGTTTCTCCCCGTATTTATTAGTCTATTGGTTTCTTCCTTTTTATGTGTGGTCTGTTCATTCTTATGTCCTTGTTTTCATCCCTCTATCTCTGTTTATTTCTGTCTCTTGTTATCTTTTCTCTATTTCTGCCATCTCTATCTATCTTTATATATATATATATATATATATATATATATATATATATATATATATATATATATATATATATACAGTGCCCCGCAAAAGTTTACAATACACATTTGAAACTGTCAGTCTTTGTATTTCTAGCTTCCAAATGGTAATGAAACTTTTTATAAACATAAAAAATGTATTTAAACTTAGATAGAAACAGTGGGAAAAATAAAAAAATAAAAAATTAACACAACGCGAAGAGAAAACTCAATAATTAGCGCCGCAAATGTTTACAACACATATCACATTGATTAGAGTTCTCAATAATTTTATGGCGATTTATCATGGTAAAATGCTTAGAAACTTCTAGAATGTTCAGGAATATGCAATAGTGTTGTAAGACCGGAGCTCACCCCATAATGGACTCGTCCAGATCCTATATAATCAGTTCCTACGGCTGGTACGGTGGAGCGAGATCTCCACGGATATTGTACTTCGCGGTAAAAACTGCAACTACTACTATTCTCTTTATCTTTCTCGATATACTTGTACCTTTTTAATACACTACCCACTACGTGTTTTTCTGTGGCGTTCTTGTGGACCCAACTGAGCCCCACAAAAAATAAAAGATTCCAACAAAGTCAAGGGGGATAACTTTAAGAAAATCATATACAAGGAAATGAAAAAATTAGGCATAAAAGTAGACGTACTAGCTAACATAAAAATAACAAACTTCCTGGACGTCACGTAAAACTTAAATAAAAAACACATATGAACCCTACTTAAAAGATAATGCTAATCAAATATACGTAAACCCTAAGTCCAATCACCCACTATTAATTATAAAACAGATTGATTACAAACGTGATTACAAATAAGAATTTGAGGCATATATATATAAAACTATTTCATTTACTCACATAAATTTAATATACGAAAGTATAGATTTATGCTTAAACTTTAAGTATTTACTTCAAAAGTGCTCAATACGTAGGTAGAGCTAGTTAGTAATTTATAAAATATATATGGCGACTAAGCTACACTGAATATTCTGCGTTTCATCCGCTGTAGGATTCGTCAGGCTTATGCGCGAATTTTGTGGTTGCTTCTTGTTTTTATATATGTTGAGGATTTCTAGTTAGCCAATCAGCTTTCTAGTATCCACCGCGCCCCCTCCTATCAGCCAATGGGCATGCATTTTATCGAACAAAGGATCTGTTTTAGAACTAGGTTAGTGGTTTAAGGTAGATCTTTTCCCTCCTTTTTTTATATATATGAATATACCTATGTGTACACACACACACATGCACACACATATACATATATATATATACATATATGTGTGATCGTAGCTTAGTCGCCATATATAGTTTATAAATTACTATATATATATATATATATATATATATATATATATATATATATGCCTCAATTTCTATTTCTATAGTTATTTTTTCTTTCTTTCTCGTTCTCTCTTCCCCTGTTTTATCCTACTGTAAACAATCTGTTTCCATTTACCTCTTTGTGCATATTTCGTGTAGCATTTTATATCACTCTAATTCTATTTTATCTCACATATCAATATATAATCTCTACTATTTTATAAGTTGATTTTTGTCTGTGTTTCTGTGTGTCTGTGAAATCTTTCCTTATGGGCTCAAAAAGTGCTGGGCCGATGTTTTATTAAATCTTACATGACTATACATTATGTTCCTGGCAGTGTTCTTAGGTTTTATTTTGGAATGTCTTCGATAAGTATTAATAATCGAAATAATCCGGCGATTTGGACCAAAGTTAACACATTCCATAGCCTAATATAACAAGAGCATTTGGGAAATTGTATTATCACACAAGCCGAAAGATTCTTTAATATGAGAGAGAAGCGTTTGAAATCAATGCTTTTCTTTAGAACAGAATTGAAGCATGAAACTTTACTTTTGAATTTTCAACTTTAATTGAAGCCATCATATATGAAAAACAATTTCATAAAATCAACAGTAAATTCTCTACTGTGCAATGTAGACTTCAATGTATTCTGAACTAAGTCATTTCGAGAAGAACTTGAGCATTTCCTGGCGCATCGCGATAGGTCCCCAACTAGAGCAGGAAATCAATCGATTTGATTGAAAAAATAGACGAGTTCAATGATTTTGATGACAATAAAAATACGAGAGTGTGAAACATTCGTCGATTATCATTTAATCCCGGCCAACATCAGATTACCTTGCTAGTATATATATATATATATACTAGCAAAAGTACCCGTCGTTGATTGGGTTCAAAAACAGCATACAGAAAATGGACTCTGATTTATGAAAGTATGATAGGTTATGAAAAGGAAGGGTTATAAAGAGATATCTTCGAATTTGGGGGTATCAAAACCAAAGCAAAATATGATGAAAGTAAAAATAAAATAGATAAACCCCATAATTTATTATACCATACCTGTTCACACTAAAACATTTCATATTAAAAACCTTGTTAAACTGTGTGACATATTTCCATACTATGGAGGTCAGGTGCGAACGAACACCCCATAATTTTATTATACCATATTTCTTCAAACTGAAACATAATTATCAAAGTATACTTACACAGATAGATATGAAAAGTCTTAAAGTTTGTGCCTATTTCCATTCTATTTTATTATACCATCCCTATTTAAGTTAAAACATGCTTATCAAAGTATTCTTATGTACATCTATATCAGAAACACTTGTAACCGTTTTTTTTTAATTTCGATTTTTTTTATTTCCATACTTTTTGGACCAGGCGCGAACGCAGACCCCGCAATTTTAATGAACCACCGTTCTGCCAGATCAAACATACGCATTCCTGTGTCTCGATACATCTTCTATCATTATATGTAATCAGTTTTTTAAAAATAGTCAACCATATAGGAGCCTATTCGTGACCAGACACATACACGCGCACGCGCGCACACACACACATACACACACAGACATTCAACTTTATATTATATATATATATATAGAGAGAGAGAGGGAGAGGGGGAGAAAGAGAGAGAAGATATAACCGTGTCGCTTGTTCTTGTCTGCAATTATCTATGTATTTCTCTCTCCCCCTCCCAGTTTCCACCTCTGCCTATGACTCTTTATCAATCTCTCTGTATCTCTCCCACTCTTCTTCTTCTTCCTTTTCTTCTTCTACCCGTGCTTGAGTGTATTATTCCTCTCCCGCTCTCCGCTTCATCCGTCTTTTATTTTAATTTGTCTTCCTCTCATTAAACTGCATCATTTTTCATCCCCTTTTTAAACACCTTTTGTGCGATGACCTTCTCACCCCTATGCCCCGCTTCCGTATTGCATTAACTCAAACATTGCATAAAAGCCTTTCGCACGCTTTCGATTCTCAAAATTCTACAGCCAGACAATTAAGATGCAACGATATTTTTGGATTCAAAATCACTTATGCCAAATGCCGCCGAAACGAAAGACATCGGAAACCCTGCGCTTTTGCGATCGCCGTTTCATGTGTATTAATTTGAAAGCTCCTCTTATTAGTTGGCAAGTGTTCGCAGGAAATTCTATCAATCTTGTTCTTCAGTTTGTTTAATTTTTCTTAATCTTTAATTTTTTTTTTCGCGCCGGAGTGAACAAAACTGCATTAATAAACTGAAAACATCTTCTTTTTTGTCTTTAGCTAAAAGTCGGCATCACTAATTCGTAATATCTATTTTGGTTTTTGTCAAAAAGTATGGCCAATCAAAGGTTACAAAGATTTCAAATGCAAAAACAATGTTTTTAATTATTGCATTATTTTACTGAATTATTTTTAGTTCTTTTCTTAAACATTACTATATCTTCAATATTATTTCAATAGTTACTTAATATATATATATATATATATATTATTTCAATAGTTACTTAATATATATATATATATATATG
>NC_136490.1:120987283-121024783 GCF_053919585.1 Euprymna scolopes | reverse complement strand
CCTGTTACTATTTCAAATTTGATCAGACTTAGTAGTTCTAGTTGTTGTTTACTGTAAACTCATTAGAACGGTTTACCATTAAGATCCTTTTTATCAATGACAAAATCTTTTCTTTACAAATAAGGCAAATTGCTTACAACTATTTCTCAACCGTTTTGAAACGATTTGCACTAAGGATTTGTTTATCTTTGTTGACTTTGTGAAGAATTGTAATTATTCCAACAAATGTATGTGTTCTTTTGATATTTCTAGTCTCCTCACTTGTGTCCTACTTTTGGAGACTATTAATATATGTGCAAACGCCTTATATCGCAATCAACTTGTGACTACTATTCCCGAAAATATTTTAGTGGAATAAATGAAATTCGCATCTATGTCAGGCGAGTCCAGCTTTAGTAATATTTTGTGCAAGCAAATAGATTGTGTATAGCAATGTTTTCTCTTCTTGGACTGGTTTTGGCTAATATTTTTGTAGTTATCACTGAACAGGGTCTATCATTTGTTTAAAAATAAACAGACTGTTACTTTCGTTACGTGTACAATACGGTTTCTTTATATGAGAGGAAACGAAGGGGGGCATTTTTTTCTTGTTGTTTTCTTTTCTGTCCTTAATAATATTAATTCAGATCTTGGGTTCATTATAGACAAAGATGTTAATTCTAGTCTTCCAATTTTGATGTTATAGTTTCCAATACTATTTCGGAATTTTTCTCTTCAGTCTATCATGAAATATGTTTCCTAGATTTTACACGCGTTGTAACCTTATAAATTAAATTCAGATCTGAATAATCTGTGCGAAGCCAAAGAGGGTAAAAGTAAATTTATCCTTAGGATCCTTTTTAACAATGGCAATTCTTTAGACATTGTGGAATCTATGATGATAAATGAAGTTTCTAATTTTTAAAAAATTATAGAAACTTCAGCAGACTAATGTCCTATTTATATTTGCTTGCCTTTGTTAGATAATATGAGTTACACATTTGCCAAACAAATATCACTGGCTGTTCAACACTGTTATTTTGCAGAGGCTCTACGTGTTGTAATTCGATCAGACCCATCTTGTCCTCAATCTGAAAAGATGGCCTACGTCACCATAAAAAAACTTTATTCATTTAAATGCAGTTGCGGACATAACAAAGATTCGACTCCCGCATCAAACAACACGTGACACAAATGTTATAAAAAATCATGGCATTTTTTTATGTTTGATTATTCTCTTTTTTACCTTTTCGAATTTTTCTTTCGATATTTTTATCAAAGCTATATAAGTTGGACCGATATGTTTGTTTTTGCCTAGCGAGTGCTTTCGACTGAACTATTTCTGTCATCCCCATGCAGATTATATCATTTACATACTAAAAATTTCCTTTTTCTTTTAAAATTACGTTTTGTATTACATGTGTTAAACTTTATATATTGTTTCATGGTTACGTGTTGGAGTAATTAACTACATGAGTGGACAATTTTTTACAGGGGGGGGGCATTAATATTAATATTTACATTATGTTAAATTGCATTTACATGCTTTTTTTGTTGTTTATTTGTATATACAGATTATTTAAAATTTACAAAACTGAGCATGTTAAAATGTTCCGACTGCATTCATAATCTAAATTATTTATTTGCGGTTGTTTCGATTTATGTATTACGCTTCCAGTCTTTTTAGTCTCTTTACATTAATATCGTTACGTAGAACCTTCGTATATTCGACCATAATTCTTCGGAATTCCCAATTATAGCAGCTATCTTTTAAGTGCTGTGATATTGAGCAGGAGTCCGAGAATTGTGGACTTAGTCTTCTTGACAACATGTTGGTTGTAAGGCCAATGTAGTAAGACGTGTTAGAGATACATTCCTCTAGTAAGCGATTAAATTGATAAATTATATTGTTTTTTTTTATATTTCTAGCAATTTTTTTGTCTGCGAAGTGTTGTTGTTGATTACAAGAAAGTTGTTAGTAGATTTTTACAATAGCTGATAAACTTGATGTTTTGTTATTGTTGGGAGATCAGTGTCGGCGAATTATATTTTTTACAACATTTTTTATCAGTTTTTGAGTTTTTATCTAGCTGGTTGCGGTAAAATATGCTAACCTGCTGAGGATTAATTTCTTGTTGATTATTGATTTAAGTTGATAATAGTTAGTTTACTCTGTTTATCGACAAAAGAGTTTGATAACTGGTTCATCAAGTACAAATGTAAACAGTAATCAAATCGACTCGGAGTAACTGGTTGCCTATATGAATAAGTGGAATTATTTGAAATCCAGGTACTTATATTATAATATTTTTGCAAATTCTCATAGAAAATCACCCTATATCTTAGTTAGACAAGAAATAAAAAAATAATTCTTTCAAAAACCTATTTTTTTAAATATTTATATACGTTTTTTGTGCAAAACAAAAACCGCCAATTGTTAACTTTTGGGGAAAATTTAGGATTTCAAATTAAATTAAAAATAGTAGCAAAAGGTTTACATTATTCTGCTTTCTATATGATAAAATTCAGGGTCTTATCTTTCTGGAAAAAAATTTACTCAGAAATAATGGATTTTAATAAATGTAATTTCGTTTTAAAAAACAACAACTTGATTTTTCGGCCATTTTTGGCGGTGCCTAGTTTAATAACTGGTTGTTGATTGTGATCTGTTTTATAGATTTTAGTTAGCAGAAGAATATTTTTATTTGAAGAAATCACTTTCGCGCGATGTATGAGGTTGCTTTATAATTGAGATTTTGTAACGAAACGGATATTCGCTTTTGTAATTTAAGATGCAGGAATTAACGAGTGTAATTTTTTATACACGGAGGTGATGATTTCATCCTTACTGTAATCGATTAGAACCTCCAAAAACAGGAATTTTATTAGTAGCATTCAGTTCATGGGGAAAGGTAAGGACTGGATTAGTTTGAAATGAACATTTTAAATTATTTTTTTTTAATGTTATGAGCAAGCATGAATATATCATCAACATACCTTACGTAAATGGAAGATTGTATTTATAAATAATTACTTAAAGATTATTGAATATATTTAAGTGGAGGAAGTATTGGATTGTTAATGATAGTGTCAATTGTTTCATTTACAGGTACATTAGAAAAAGAATTTCGACATCTAAAAAGGTGATGATTTTATTGTTTATTTTAGCGGCTTAGGGACTCTGCATCTTCTGTAGATTTTACGCTGTATTTGCAAGGTAAATATTGTGTGATGAGTTAATTCATTTTTTTTTTAGTTAACTCATATATTGAGGTTGTCACCTGTTAAAGGACAAAGTGGGAGGTTGGGTCTGTGGATTTTCAGATTACCATATAAGTATTCGGGCTTATAGTCATTAGTTATTAGAGAGAGTTTTAGATTGTGTTATAGCATTATTCGCTGTGATAAGTTTATTCACTCGAATTTTTAGATCATTGACGGAGCTTTTTAAAACTTGTTTGTAATTTTCTAATATCGTCTATAATGTTTTCTAGTTTTTGAAAATATTCAGATTTATTAAGTACTAGATATGGTTTTATAAAATTTTCTAAAAATTAGGTTTGGGTGATTTTTATTTAGTTTATTGTCGGACTTTTTTAGTTATTGGTTAAAATATTGTTAGATTTGTGGAATGTATTTTTCATGCCCTCAGCCTAAAATAAGTCTTTTATTCCTGGCTGTGTGGTATTTTGTGTCCATTCTCTAAGTCAACAAGGTTTTTACATAAGTGTTCAATTCGGCTGTTTTACTTTGGTGGTTGTAAATGCTAAATAGATAGAAATTGGGTTCGAGATCGGGAAATATTTTTTAATGGTCAGTTAGTTCTTGGTTGGAGAGATTAATATAATTTTGCGTTTGTTGAGAAAGTAATATTTGTAAGGTTGTTATATATGCGAGTTCAAAATGATTAAGTATATATATATGTATATATATATAAACATATATATATAAATATATAGATATAAATATATACATATATATATATACTTATATATATATAGAGAGAGAAAGATGGGGACGATAACAGAAAGATAGAGAGGGGATATCTTTTACTTGCAAGGCACTCGGTTTGCATATATCAATTGTAATAAATTAGCAATTTTTTCTCATAAATAAAGATGTTTTATAATAAAGTTTTTCATAGATAAATTTTAGAAAATATTCAAGCTTAATAAATGCATTTTATTGAGTTTAAGAGCATATATAGTATAATATAATAATTAACCAAGTTTCAAACATCAAGTGTTTTCAGTTGATCATTTATTACTTTTTTAAAAGGTGTCCATTACAATATTGTTTCGTATGGCGATTAACAAGTTGTAAAATTATGTTATTGCTGCATATTACTAAGGTACTCATCAGATTCTTACTTTGAAAAAAACTTATAAAAACACCATTTGGGACAACTTACATGGCTCATGTAACCGACACACTCAGCCGTTTCGTTCTTGTTTCGAACTTTATGGTCATACTGATAAGTACGTTACTAAATATGCAGCAATAACATAATTTTGCAAACTTTTTTATTGCAATACGAAACAATATTATAAGGAATACTTTTTGGAAAGTAATAAATGACCAACAGAAAGAACCTTATATTTGGAACTTGAATAATTATTATATTACACTATATATATATATATATATATATATATGTATATACATATATATATATATATATACATATATATATGTATCATTCCAACACTACCGTGTTTGAATATATAGTTAGGTGGCAGTTTAAGTCATTTAGAGAGGCTTTAAAGCTTCACCGCTCACTCATGTTTCAACCAAATTTCAAACAATTATTAAACTTCTCAGCGATATTCTGAAAAAAAATCTCAATTTTCGTTAAATAAAACAAAAGTTATGATGAATTTTCTGGTGTCCAAAATCGTTAAAAAACGTAAGGAGATGAGCGACGTTTTTTTATGACTGGTTTCCATAGCTTTAACGTCGCTTCAGCGACTACTGTTGCTACCAATTGACCGCTCTCGCGAAAAGAGAAGTAACAAGTAAAATTGAGAGAAAACTTGAAAAATCATGGATTGCAATAGAAAATGGCAGCATGAAAAGTAATATGGTTAAGCTTAAACACTGGAAAAGAAACGTACAAGATATTCTAGTAAAAAATATTATAAATGTATAACTTAAAATATTGCAGCATGAACATTTTTTAAAATTTAATTTAACATTATATAATCAATTCTCAGTATTACAATAGATTTAGTTATGAATTCATAATAGTTTTTACTAGAATATATTGTCCGTTTCTTTTTTATGTTAAAGTTTAACCATAGTACTTTTCATGCTCGCATTTTTCTATAGTAATATATATATTTATATATATATATATATATATATATATTTATATATATATATATATATATGTGTGTGTGTGTGTGTGTGTGTGTGTGTGTGTGTGTGTGTGTGTATCAACCATAAAGGTGTCCGTCTAGATGAGAATCACATTTACTATTTTGATTAAGATAAATGAACATACATGAGTTATATTTTCTAATCAAAATATCTTCAATCTGACTCCCCCATTTTTGATTACGTATTCTTTCTTTGTCTATTTTATCGTTTTCCTTTTCTTTTGAAAATCTACTTTTGTCCTTTTAATTTCGCTTGTTATATATATATATTTTTTTTTACATTGTTCTCTTTGTTTTATTATTCATTGCATTTTTTTTTGCTTTCTTCTGTTTTTCATTTATTTTTGAGAAAGCGACTCTTTCCACATTATGCATTTCCATCTGTGTTTCTCGTTGATTACCATTATCTCAGAAACGGACACGAAGTCTCTGTTTCCCTAAGTTTGTTACAAATTTAGAGCCTTCCCTTTCAGAACAATTAAGAGCGGGTGATATTTCTGGAAATTAAAACACTTATAACGAAATATTAACAATGGGAAAAATGAATCGCCTGTCACTTGTCGTCCTTTGTGGCGTTTGCTTTTTAATTTCGCAATCGAATTCCTACTGAAATTTGATTCTATTTATAAGACGAGTGTGACTTTTTTTATTGCCTTGATTTGGAGCTGCGTCTTCCCATATCTGTGGAAATTTTGAACAACCCATTGATTGATCTGTCACGTCTCAGTTCGAAATATCATTAACTAGGGGCGTTTTATTGTAGACTGGCGGTACCGGTGAAGGTACAGTACTTGAAAGAAATAACACATGAAAGTAATGGTTTAACTTCTGAACACTATAAGTATTTATATAATATTTTTATGGATATTTTATTAGTATTAAATTCATAAATAATAATGAAAATGTAAACGTTTGTAATGTTTTATAACTACGAAAGCGCTTACTTGCAGCAACGTACTGATTTAGAGGCGAGGAATTTCTTTTTGTGCGTATCGGAGAAATCAATTGTAGCTCTTCACAAACACTGGATGGAAAGTAATATTTTATATAGTTGATCAGGAGTACACGTATTTCCGTAACTTTAACACTATAACTACTAGCAGCAACATACTTGGATTGAAGCAAGGCATTTCCTTCTGTGTGTACGGGTACAAAAACACTGGAGGGAAAACAATATCGGATATACTTAGAAAGGAAATGCAAGCGCTTTCTTATCTTTCACACTAATTCTATGAGAATAAGAAAAAACACACACGATGTATAAACAATGAGTGTAATGGAACCCTTTACAAGTAAGTTTCTGTGTAGGTTTCAAAATTCAATTTACCCCCCCCCCCCAATAAAAGTCTTGTGGCTTCTTATGCGATAGTCAATAAATTATCATTCCCCCACCTCGTCAAAGGTGGTAATGCCTGGGAGGATGATCTTCCATTATCTGCATATTTCGTTAGTTTGTCAAGTTAATGTTTAAGATAACTGTCTGTGGGGATGGTAAGCTTAAGTTTTAAATATCATGTTCATTAGATCGTCACTCTTCATCTGGAGATAACATCTTCATCCGTAAATTTTTCATCCCTAACAGCGCAGATTTAACGGGCGTAACTCATAATAGCCAATGTGTTTGAAATAAAACGATCTGCATTATTTTTCTTATTTGCTTGCATGTAATTCCTTCTTTTTGGCGAGTCGAACGAAAACACATTAATAAAGTCGAAAGTCCTTTATTATTGTCTTATTGTTGTTTTAGATATCTCTTTGTTCTTTCCTTGTCGTGTGCATTTTCTTCAAAATGATATTTCTGTTATATTTAAGCACGGTTCGGCGCGCGTATATGTGTGTATACGTTTTCTTGCTAATAGAAAATCCCGTAGCCAGTTGGTCGTCATTTCACTTTCGACGGGAATCCATTATCAAGGTGGCTTACAACGAGCGAAATCACGTGACGCACTGTCGCGCGACAGCAAACGATCACGCCGCCATTGCATTATATTTTTCATCTTTTTGTCAAGTTTTTATTTTTATTTTAAGTACAGACATTTTTATAGTGTGTTTATATTTTTATTTGCCCCGTATTTCGATCTTATTTAACGTCTATGGAGCATTTCTCTTTCATAATTTGACAAAACTAGAAAGCTCCTCACAGATAACGAAATAAAGATTAATAATAAAATAAATATAAACATTACATAAAATACTTCGTCCTTGTAAAACGGATGTTTTGCGCGCGCAAGTGGAAATATATTTTTTGAAACTTTGATTGCCTGTATCAGCATTTTTGGTAAAGAAATAAAGATAACCCCAACTCTAAAACCAAATAAAAACAACGCATTTAATTTTGTGTACTTTATCGTATGCTTACCGCTACATATTTTATATCTCTTGTAAAAATGTCCTAGGGTATTATCGATAAAATATTTTAAAGTTAAGCGCGTTATGTTTCTCACTCGACGTAGATTCGCGCGTGATTTGACGTGAACTGACAAGACGCAACTTGAATAATTCGACCGTCCAGCGTCTTGTAGATCGCTTAGGATCCAGAATATTTAATAATAAATTCACATGTCCTTGATATTTGAATCCTTCTAATCAAATCTACGTTCCGGCTAAACCCTCTCAAATAAGACTGATACTCAAATCAAATGCTTGGTGTTACATTCACGTATTTATTTATTTAAACACGCACAGAAGCATAAATAAACGGATCTACTTTCTATAGCGAGTTGCAATTGATACAACTTGTAAAGAAGCTAACGAATGTCGTGCGCTTTGTCATAAAAGTTGAAGAGCTACGAAAACAGGAGCTGTACTATTAAGACGAGGGACCTTTTATTTTATGCATAATCACAACCATTCACAATACATTCATGCCAGGAATTAAATGATACATCTCTACTTCTAACGTATATTCATGGTAGCGGTTGTTTCTTTGTCTCGCACCGCCAATATCTGCAACAGAGAGATGAAACCATCAGATAATGAATGCATAAGTTCAGTCATTATAATGATGCAATATTCAATCTTTTCTGATCCATTCCGGCGGAATAAAAAATATAGGAGCATTACTTTTGGAATGCTCCTCGTAAATTGAAGCAAAATTTGTATAAACTTGATCGGTCTTTTTCCTGAATCGACATTACTTAAGTTGCTTGATACTGTTAGCACGGTTAAGTCTATTAGCAAGAGAAATTGTCGGAGTCAACAATATTGACAATAGTAACTGAAAGGCGAAACTTCCGAGCTGAAAAGAGAATGCTATATCCGTTATATTGTGTATACTCATCTACCAAACGAAAAATTCCATCTATTCAAAATTGTAGATTTATTTTAATTCAAACTTAATTGCATATGTAAATAACTAATTTTCACGTTTAGAAACCAACTGATTCATAGAAAAGAACGGGCTGAAGCAAGTGGGTAGTCTTTGGAAAACAAAGAGAAAGACTTGATGCCGGACATTTATTAAGTGTCATTTCAACGTTTGAGGGACGGCGATTTTCCTTGGGATTTTTATTTTTATTTTTGCCTATTTTCTCCGGCTTCTCACACCTGCCATTATCCGTTTAGATCTATATAGAATGAATTTCTACTCAAATAGATTTTCTGTCATACCGTTTACTTTTAGAATTCACACGCTGTGCCCCGTTTAGCTGGCCTTACTCACATATAAAAATTTAAATGTAATGTGAACAAACATCTTGCTGTAAAACTACCTACTCAAGTTACACCAATGTAAACCCTTCCACTTCAGTAGAAATATGTCATTTTTGAGTGAAGTAATTTTTCTAAAAAGAGTAATAGAAAATAAGCAGTATATGAACGCTTAAAAATGTTTAACTTGATCTTTGATTTATTTATAGAATAAAATATTTCGATATAACTTATTAAATTTTGAATCTGTATGTGAAAATGACTAGTGAGCAGATAGTCGTCTTGGTTATTTTATCCTCCCGTTGGTAGTTTCATAGCAGATCCAAAGGAGAAAATCATTTTATGATCTACTTGTGGTTGTAAATAACCACAAGTAGATCATAAAATAATCACGTACTCCTTGGCTTACTAGCTAAACTAGAAAGACAAATCCTGGCCAAATTGTCTTAAAACTAGTGGTCAAACGTAGAAACAACGCACTGAATTCAATACGGTCAATATAAACTATACCTTAACGCAATCTATTAAGAATATCAATCTCCTTTTTTTTTGCCAAAAATATATAATGGCGCAGATTGCTATTAAATATTCGATGATAAACGATCACTGGACGGGGGGTTTTAGGCGTATATTTGGTGACTGTCAAAAACCAACCAAATGACAGATACATAGGTATGACACAAGGGGCATTTAAATAGAATTAATATTCACATAGAGACACATGAAAATATAGACACAACACAAATATGACACTAACGACCCGAATAGGACAATTGTAATAATCTCATTGTCTACAAATTAGAAATTAGTAGAAAGGTAACCTGTATATTTCCTAAGTTCGGTATTTTTTTCATGTAACAAAGATCCTGCAAACTATAAATGACTACAAGAAGAATTGCATCAACAACAGACGAAATATTTTCAAAGAGTGCATACATAGAAGGTAATTGCATATCATGGACTGAACAAACCAAATAATTTAAGGAAATTCCTTTGAGATATGACTATGTGTATATAAACACCAAGGTCAGCAAGTTAATATAGATTAGAATAGATGAATAAAAATATAAGGGTTAAAAAAATGAACATTTATACAGTAATATTTAAGCAATCACCATCGCATATCTCAACTAAATATTACACCCATGCATTTTGCTTTGATGTGTTTTTTGATAACCATACAAATTCTTTGATAAGGTTGGGGGGGGGGGCGTCCTAATAATTATGATTGCGCTTGAGAAATTGTGGATTTAAAATGCATTGAATCCACCGAGGAATTTAATGCCTTAATAATAAGTCATTATTAATTAAATTTGAATTTAATTTAATTTATTCTCTTATCCTTATGATTATACTTCCATAAATTTTAATCTAAAATGCTAAAAATGTTGTATAAACAAAAGCTACAATCTTTCAATATCTATATAATGTTTATTAATATTATTATTAATGACTTAATAACAATATTAAATAATAGTTTTACTATTATTATTTACAAATTTATTTCATTACACTTGTTGTTGTTGTTATTATTATTATTATTATTATTATTATTATTCGCTTGTTGTGGTTGTTGCTAATATTATATTACAATAATAATATATCATTGTACCTTGAATGAATTTGATTAGAAACGGAAAGTGTCTGAATTTCAGAAAGAAAAAACTTGTCGAAATATAACCACCACCAATGAGTGTTCCAATTCTTTATCTGTGTCTTAATCTAAACGCAAATTCTATCAACAAACCTCCTTTCCAAGAACTACTCGCCTATGGAATTTGTTCCTCTCGCCTCCTTTTCAGCTGCCTACAACACGGCCATCTGCAAGTCTAATGTAAACAAGTTCTTGTTATAACCCGTCCCTGTAAATAAGCAAATAATAATCAATTTTCCCCATAAACTATTACTACGTTGTCGTCAATGTAACCACCGTACACTCATTAACTATTATCCTCGAGTGCCAATCGGGCCTTGATAATGAAGTTTCGTCCATGAATTGGGACTGAACTGAAACATGTATGCACATATGTAACGAATAATGTTTGTATAATAAACTGACTACATACCAACTCTGTCCTGCGCTGAGCACTCTTTAATAATCACGCGAGTTTCATTGATTTACATCTAGGAAGGCAATCGATATAACCGGTATATATATATATATATATATATATATATATATATATATATATATATATATATGGTTACGTGGTTAGCAGCCTATTCTCCACATCACACAGTCCATGCTAATATCAAGGAATGTATCACCCATGGTCGACCCTGACCGACGAAGGTATACTACTCCTGATACCACAAATACACGCACAAGCACACGCAAAAACACACGCACACACAGATATACATACGCACACAAATACACAAACACACACACACACACACATATATATATATATATATATATATATATATATATATATATATATATAATTCACAATTCTACCATCTGGCCCAATTAATTCCCATACCCGGGATATCTATATACAAACGTACTTGGTTATATAATTCGCAGAGCAGACACTAGCAAACAAATCTAATGAAAAGTAAGCTTAATGTTCTTTGAAAATGAAACTACATCTAATTTGCGTACATTTCTTTTAAACGCTTACGTATGTTACTTTTAAATTATATTGAGAGTTCGGCATCCGGTCTGGCAATTTACAGATAACGTCTAAGCAATTCTTTTGTTTCATAAACATTTCGGAGATCAGAAATGATACGGGTTGTCTCCCCTGATTAATTACGACTTTGAAGTCTTGTTTGCTTGTTCATAATCTGACTGGGTGACTGCTTTCATTCCTTACAATTCTAATTGAACGAGTTCATATTACGCCCTCTGAAAAAATGCGAATCGTTTTTTTAGTGATTCCTCATCAATATTAATTATGCATAATGTAAAATGACAATATCAATCATTGTGTTGGTTCTTATCTCTCCTTTTTTAATACACACACATACTCACTCACATATTTAGTTTTCATATTATTCCTATCAATAGTCGCCACCAAAGTGAAAAACTTTTTAGTGCATTGTATTCTGTTCTGAATGAATTACTTTTATAGTATATAATATACAGTTTACTAATTGTCTCCTATTACAATGGTAATATTACTGAATCCAAAAATAAACTAATTTATACTGGGCAGTGGCAAATTCTTAAAGCGCTAAATCAAATAAAAATGAAGTTCAATGCAAAACACAGTAAGCGACCTTTTCTCCCAAAAAGTAACACGGTGCTTTTATATTGAGTTCTATACGGTTAAAATAAGATGCGTCATTAGAGGAAACTCATGGAAGTCCTCCTCCAACCATGAAACCTATATTAGAATTTATATTATCGGCTTTTTATAATTATAAATTTGGATGTTAAATAAAATTAGGTAAAACGTTGTACTCTCTGTTTATGGAAGTGTTAACCGGCACAGCTAAAAAGCTTATTACTAAGCATATTTATCATAGTTGCCTATTCAAGAAGGTATTCGAAGAATTAATACTGCACACTTCACGAGATTATTGTAAAACAACATGAATTGTGGTTGCCCGGAGAATGTAAATAAATCTAGTTGAAAATGATGTTATGCTTTGCTTTTTAAGTTATTGTTTAAAAACATTCGTTTATCTTTTACTTAATTATCTTTGTAAACAAGCACAGAAAACAAACATGGTTCATATACAGTCATGTTTAAATAATGATTTCAAAGTGATTGTTAAACTGTTTCAAGAAGTCTCTTCTTTCATTATCCCTTTATAGTTTTACCATTTTGTTTTAGTGCAGTTTTTTTTAATAGATTAAAGAGGGTGAGGGAGGGCTCCTGGAGCTGGCACTTGATTTCATAACGGTTTGAATTTATATTATTACTGGCAGGTCGCATGGCATTTCCCAGTCGTAAGATACGCTTAAATATGATATTTTAATCCATGCAGAGTATGTATTTATGCTAGAGACAATTCGCTATCAATTATTTTATTAAACCTTATATATAGTAGTGAGATAAGCACTATATATATACATACATATATATATATATATATATATATATATATATATATATAGTCATCCACATACAGTACTGTTTCGCTGTTTCACAGCTCATCAGTGCGGCTAGACAGGCAACTATATATATATATATATAGTGCAAAATTTTGTTGAAAATTCAAAGAATCACGTGTTCTTTTTTATAACCTTCGTTTATTTCCTGGATTTTTCCATTACAGTGTTCCATTAATGAGTTATATATAAATAACTTGGATACGATCAGCTAGAATCGAAACCAGATCATACAACTCTCCATAGCACGTTATTAGTCTTTGAGCCACGCCCATACACTAACACAAATATATATATATATATATATATATGTGTGTGTGTGTGTATGTGTGTGTATACACATATACACAAATATATATATATATATATATATATATATATATAAATGCCATCACTTTTTAAAAGATCGAATCGCCCGATCGTCGAAGAAAAGATTCAAGCAATCAAGCAGGCACACACACACACACACACACACACACACACACACATATATATATATATATATATATATATATATATATATATATATATATATATATATATATATGTGTGTGTGTGTGTGTGTGTGTATGTGTGTGTGTGGGGGGGTGTTTATATAAAGTCACCTGTTATCCTTTTTTTTTTAAATATTGAATTGTCCGATCATCGAAGACAAGATGCAAGCAAGCAAGGGAGCAAGGTTGACAGATTTTTATAATTGTATAGATTAAGAATAGGTGTTGTTTCTTTTGTGGCTGCTATCTGTATTTCGTTACAGCTTGGTTTCCAAAAGATTATTTCTTTGTATTTCTTAAGATTGTTTTATGCCAGTTGCTCTTATCACAACCAGTATAATGTTTATTTCCTCCAGAGACAATGTCGTCTTTGCATTATTCTTTGAGTCATGAAATTGTGTTTTTCCCGTTTCGCTCTAGGAAGGGCAGATTTATTTGTAATAGTGATATCAATTATGATCGCGGTTTTGGGGGTGGGGCTTCATACTTATTACAATTTATTGCTTGAGTGCCTTTGTTTCCGGTTTTCTTATTGAATTGCCCAGCCACAATATCAGATAGTCAGGTAACTGATGTGGTAGAGCTGACATCTATTAAATGTAACCGCCTTCAGCCTCAATCACCGCCTCGACACGTGTCCGGAACTGGAAGGATCATGCGTTTTACGAATACTCCGTGGATGGCGGCGATCAGTATAATCAAACGAAGTAGTCCAGCGGGTTCAAGTCGGGGTGTGGAGGATGTACAATGTCGTAGTATTCCTTCTGAAAGCCAAGCCTGGACTAGTGGACTTTGGACGCTTGGGCTTGCGCCGAGTCCCTGCTACAACACTCATCATTTACCAGCGGTCACCTGATTGCACCAGGAAATCACTACACTCTTCACCACATCTAGGCACACTTTAGTGTTGACTTTCAAGCCGGCTTCAAAGATGTGAGGTGGCATGAGATGTCCGTCACTTGAAACCCCACCGAAACCATAACAATGGCTGGAAACTTTCTCATCACCCTGAACATGTCACTGTTCATGGCAATCCAATGATGGTTCTGGATGTTATTCAGCTGATCCTCGTAGAAGTTATTGTTTGAAAAGAACCAGAGCGTGCTGTTAAACTCATTTTTAGGGGTGTGGTGTACTATGAGGTGCTGATAGATAGAACTATTCGGGAAAGACAGGTGACATGTTAAACGAGGGGATATGCTGGTTCGAGTCATGCCAATGTACGAATTATTTTTGGAGACGCATTCTCCTATGGAACATTTAAATATGTACACGGCATTTCTAGTTTTCAGCATACTGTCATCGGATGATTTTATTAGTAATTGGCTAGTTTTACAGTTTTTGTAATAAATAATAAATCTTATTTTAGAGTTTTTTTTCTGTGTTTACGACATGTTTGTGTACAATATCTTTAGTTTAGAGACATATCAATAAATAATGGCGATTTTAACTGTCTCATATTGCGAAGTGCGCCTCCCGATCTTTGAGGCATTGGTAATCCACATTAATAAACCAACGATTCACCAGACACAAAACGAAACGGAGGGCACGCTCAAGTGCTTTTGAGTATTTTAATGATTTTAATCGATTTTAGTCTTTTAATCATCTTTTAATCGTCTTTTCATTTCATCTCGCTACTTTCATTTTTCAATTTCATTTTTTTTATTTTTTACTACTCGCCTGATGATGACCGATGGAGGTCGAAAACGTTCGCGATTATGGGAAATTTCTTTTTTCACTCGGAAAAAACGTTCGGAAAATGGTCCGACAACGAGAAAAGGAGGATTACAAAAAAAAAGCAAGAGGTATCTGTTCTATTTAATGAAACGTGCATGAAAGAAAAAATGCTGCCTAAATATACTAATATATATCTATATATCTATAAAAGTGAACGCGTCTGTCTGTCTCTCTGTGTGTCTGTGTGTCTGTCTGTCTCTCTGTGTACATTTCCCTACGCAATAACTCTGTCAATTTTTAGTCTATAGACTCGAAATTTGAAATACCGGGTACTGAGATTTGGGAAAATCGATGTGACGGGTGTCAGCCAGGAATGTGGCTGTTAAGGGGTCAAATTTCAACGATTTGACCTTTAAGAACTCTACCAAACTCCTCCAGCAATTTGGGGTCTAGACACTTGAAATTTTAGATATAGGTTCCTTGAACATGGATCTAACTTAATAAAGTGATTTGAGCCCGAAACAATAAATTTTAAGGGGTAATAATAGGGGTCAAAGTTTTAAAAAATTAACCATTTTTTTTTGTTTTTTTGCTTTTTTTTGCACAGCATACCCCTCCAAACACCCGAGCAACGCCGGGCACCCCTGATATATATATATATATATATATATATATATATATACAGAGAGAGAGAGATGCGCGAAAAATATATATACAGAGAGAGAGATGCGCGAAAAAGAAAGTTTGTACTTGTCATATTTTCACAAACTGCAAATTTAAGCTAAATTGAATGTAACTGTTTAAACAACCTATACCTTATTTGATTCGCCTTTTATACCTCTGTAAGCTTACTTCTCCATATTTGACTTTTAATTGAAGCATCCTAGTGCGTACGTTTATTTAGAAATTAACTTCAAATCCAGAAGGCAAAAAGAATCTCTGCACTATGGAAAATTGTTATTTAAATGTAACTTTAGAACATGAATGCAACACAAATACAAGAAGACAATAATTAGTTAATATTTAGTTGCATAGTCTTTATGCAGTTTCACAGACTGCAAATTTTGAAAATTCCTTGAATTAGTCTGCGGCAATACTCCGGTGTAAAGGCATCCCACATCTCTTTAATTTTTGTCCAAATCCCTTTCAGATTCGAAATTTTATCATTACGTAGCTGTTGCTTGATGTGATGTCATATGTTTAGGATAATATTGAGGGCTGGGGATCGTGCAGGCTTATCCAACTAGGGAACATCATGCTCTTCAAGGAACCTCTTCACATTGCCAGCTGTGTGAATGGAAGCATTATTCTGCCTGAAAATGGGAATATCATCCGAATTCCGGCAAAAGTAGGGTATAGCATGCTAAATCAAATATCCATTTACTTGGTCGTATAAATTCGACCTTACAAACGACATACAGGCCGTGAACCATTGGCACTAATAACGCCCCACACCAAAACTAAACCTCCACCACTTTGCAGCGTTGAAACTGTGCATCTAGGATTAAATTCTCCGTCCTTCCTTCGACGAACGTTCTGCCTACCATCACTGCCTAGCCTATAGAACTTACTTTCGTCGCTAACAAGAACATTTTTTTTTTTTTTTTTACACAGTGATCACCACTTATCAAGGCCCGGAAGCCACTCAGGGATAAGGGTTATTGTAAGTACATCACGTTAGTGAGGAGATTTTATGAAGTGCTTAATTAGGGGGGCGGTTCATTAGGAATTTGTTAACATTAGACTTGAAGACATCCAAGTTGTAGTCCGGAGGGAAGCAGGCAGACGGAACAGAGTTCCACAGGCGTGCAGTTCTAAGAAAGAAGCTTTGCTCATGAAATCCGCGTTTTGATTTAGGCACAGATATAGAGTGGGGGAAATTTTTCACAGTGGATTCAGCTAGACGGGTGTTTTTCGTGAAAGATTGGCGAGGGGGGACCAGGGATTGGAGTTCAGACGAGCACCTGCCATGAAAATAACGATAAAACAAGGATAGGCTCGCAACGTCTCTTCTGTGGGAGAGGGGTTGCAGGGTAGAGAAAAGGGCATCCCCCACTAAACCACGAAGTCTATTTTGTACTCTGCCAAGGCATGATAGGCTGTTTTTGGCAGCTCCTGCCCAGATATGGCAACAGTATTCCATCCTTGGTCGTACTTGGCTTTTATATAGATAGAGAATTGCATCAGTAGTGAGATATCTTCTGGAGCGGTAGAAGGATCCCACCATCTTTCCTGCGACCTTGGCAACAGACTTGATGTACGTGTTCCATTTCAGATCAGGAGTAAAGGTCAAACCCAGAAGCTTGTCAAAACACGGGGCCTCACCCAGACGAGAGCCATCCATCACAATTGATGCCAGCTGGGGATCAGAGCGTTGATGATGTAAGGATAGGAGTTTGGTTTTGGATGCATTAAAGGTAACTAGCCACATCTTCCCCCACTGAACCACGCGCTCGAGATCAGAGGAGAGAGAATCCGAGAGAACTTCGTCATTTACAGCCTTTGATGTGTTGCCGTAGATGGTCGTGTCATCAGCATAGATGTCAACGAATGATTTAAGTATGTGTTTAGGGAGGTCATTGATGTAGATCAGGAAGAGAGTTGGGCCCAGGATTGACCCCTGAGGGACTCCAGCATTTATATTGCAGGCCTCCGATTTTTGTCCATCTACCACTACTCTTATGAGCCTATCAGAGAGAAATGATTTAATGATTGAGAAAACATTTCCAGTTATACCGTAGCTGGAAATCTTGTGAAGTAGACCCTTATGCCATACTTTGTCAAAGGCCTTTGATATGTCGAGAGCAATTGCCCTAGAAAGGAAGCCTTTGTCAAGAGATTCACTAATCCTGTGGGATATAACCGTCAGCACATCTGCGGTAGATCTTGCAGAGCGGAAACCATATTGTGTGTCACTAAGAAGGTTATTCCTGCTGAGGTGGTTTACTATTTCTCTATTTAATATTGATTCCAGTAACTTACTCATAACACAGAGAAGACTTATTGGTCTGTATTGAGAGGGAGATGACTTATCACCTGAATTCTTAAATACAGGGCAAACTAAGGAGGTCTTCCAGGGGGTCGGAAAGCACTTCTCCTTAAGGCAGCGCTTAAATAGTTTCGTAAGTATGGGAGCAAGTTCTGGTTGAAGCTTTTTTAACACTATAATTGGGATGCCATCAGGGCCAGTTGCTTTACTGGAATCTAGGTTCTTGATTAGCTTGGCGACGTCATGCACGGATATTTGTATGTTACCTAGCTTGTTCTGTGTTATAGGAGGAAATATGGGGAGTTGATGGCCTTCGTCGCATAGGGTAGAATTAGCTGCAAAGTTCTTTGCAAATAGTGTGGCCTTGTCTGATGCTGACGAGATAACCTCTGGTCCATTGATAATGGTTGGGATAGAACGCACACTTCTGTTCAAGATCCTATTTGTTATTTGCCAAAACTGGTGGGAACCAAGCCGCTGATCAGCTACCTTGGATTTAACAGACTGGGCATATAGCTCTCTTGCATTTTTTATTACTCTTTTACAGTGGTTGCTGGCAGTCCTGAAAGCAGCTTTAGTCTCAGTGCATCTATTACGTTGGTAGTTATGGAAAAAGTGATTTCTGTGCGCGATAGCAGCAGCACATTCTGGGGAGAACCATGGCTGGCTGTTAGGTTTTTGTTGGAATTTTTTAGATGGTATGAAGTGGTCTATGCCTACAATTAACCATTCGGTCAGATCTGATACTATAGAGGAGACTTCCTTTTTAAACATGGAGTGCAGAGGTAAATCAGATATGAATGTACGGAAGCTATCCCAGTCAGCCATAGAGTATCGGTATACAGTACGGTGGAGGGGTACGTCTGATGGCTTCTTACATTTTGTTTTTATCTTAACTGATACGACGGAGTGGTCGGAGGATCCTAAAGGAGAATGAACGGTACATGAACATAGCTCAGGGGAAGTTGAAAGAAAAAGGTCTAAGAG
Organism: Euprymna scolopes; assembly: GCF_053919585.1. NCBI lineage: Eukaryota > Metazoa > Mollusca > Cephalopoda > Sepiida > Sepiolidae > Euprymna > Euprymna scolopes. Next base: position 121,005,565 of record NC_136490.1, on the reverse strand, counting down.
GCTTGCATATTTATTGGGTGTATCGGGCACACGGGTGGGTTCGCGAACAATCTGAGTGAGGTCATAAGCAATGGCAAAATCATGACAAAACCTCCCCTCATCATCTGTCTTATTTGAATGGGTCAGCCATTCCACGTTATGGACGTTGAAGTCACCACAGATGTGGATGTTAGCCGAGGGATGTGAAGACAGTATGTGGTCTATTTTCTCAGATATGCTCTTAAAGATAGTAACTCCACTGTTGTGGGGCCTATAGAGGGCAAATATAAATACAGTGGTGTTAGCAAGTGCAACCCTGAAGCACATATAGGGTAAATTAGGATCTTCTCTAGAGATATCCCTGCCACATGGGAAGCCATCCTTAATGTAGGCACATATTCCATGCCCATGGCGATCTTGGGAGTCAGATTTAGCTGTTAAATTGGAGTATCCATTAATTATGAACTCATCGAGGGAAGTGGTCGGCCCTATTCCAGTTTCACATAGAAATAATATGTCCGGTTTCGTCTCCTGTAATTGGGTTTCAACCTCTGGAAGGTTGGAACGTAGACCCCTGATATTGGAGAAGGAGACCTGGTAGTAGGGGTCTACGCTGGAAGATGGGGTTCTAGGTTTAATCGAGTTTTTATTCTGGAGATATTTCATGTTGAGGTTTTGGGATTTGTGGAATAGGTCGGCATACTTGGTTAGAGCAGTACAGAGAGGGAAAGTAAGAGAGAAAAAGACAGGAAAATTTTTTTTTTATTAGTAGCACACGAAAAGGTAAAGCCGTAACAATTACCCACTAGTATGGCATCGAGAGGCCCCACCAGAGACTACTGCATGGTCCAGATCCACTCACCAAATGGCAATACAGCAGTCCCAGTACTTTGCGCCTGCTGATAGGACAGCCTCCTTAGTGGTTAATCCAAGGTTCGGGTCCCTGACTATCAGGCGGATAACGTCAGCCCAGACAAAACGTTTACCTCCAGCACCCTTACTAGTGACATGGCAACAAGGACAGACAAAGACAGAAAAATATCCGACATCTCAGACTACTGGTCACCAAGTAGTACCGACCTTTAAGCAGCTTTTTCTTCACCCTTTGTCAGAAACATCACTCATTGAATGAGGACTGAATGACAAAATAGGAGAAGCGAGAGTTACTGGAGCTGCCGATAACACATCCACTGTATTATCTACTCTCCATTAAAAAAAAAGGGGGGGAGGAGAAAGGGGAATGGGTACAAGTGCCTTATATCTAAGTAGTAAGTCCGGTGCGAACTTAATAATTCATGACACTTTTGGTGATAATCTCCCCTCCCATATTAATGGGTGGAAGTTTGTCGGTTATCTATCTAGTTTGAATCATTAAAGTTTCATCTTATAATTAATTAAAATCCAATAATTAACTATTATCAATTTGTAAAGACTGCTTAATATTGATTTACATTAGAGTTTAAATAATTATTCAAGGTTTTAGTTTAGGAGGTCCGTTTTCATGAGTGACTTTCTTTGCACTGTATTATATTTCGAATGTACTTGAACATAAGGCTAACTATATAAGGTAGGATTCGAAAACAAGAAGAAAGAATTTTCAATACAGGCAAGCTTGCAGTAATAGTATATATTAAGTATACTACTTAAATAAAGTCCTAAGTTTATCTACTCTAGAGAATAATTTCCGGCATTTTTTTTTCGTTAGTTGCCGGCATTTTGATTGTTTGTTTTCATCGTTCAGCTTTGTAGCAGGAGGGGGGGACGGATAAGACGGAATACAAACAAAAAGACAGGAGAAATACAGACAAAATACATAAAACACGAAAAGTAAATTTAAAACAAAGTAACAAAACATTTAGGATTAGTTTAGAAAAAATAAAAAAATAAAAATAAAAATACTTAACGTTTTTGCACTAGAGATTCCGCCAGCGGTTTTTTTATCAACTGTTAGCTAGCATATGGCTTACTAGAGTGACAGGAGATTTCTACTTCCGGATGACTTGGTCGAGTGCCTATCTATAGAATAAAAGTCGTAACGCTTCTATGTGTAAACAATATCTAATTTACATTTTTTTTTGTTAAAAAAAAAAAAAAAAAAAAAAAAAATTAAAAATTCTAGCTTTTTTTTTTTATAAAGTCCTAAGTTTATCTACTCTAGAGAATAATTTCCGGCATTTTTTTTTCGTTAGTTGCCGGCATTTTGATTGTTTGTTTTCATCGTTCAGCTTTGTAGCAGGAGGGGGGGACGGATAAGACGGAATACAAACAAAAAGACAGGAGAAATACAGACAAAATACATAAAACACGAAAAGTAAATTTAAAACAAAGTAACAAAACATTTAGGATTAGTTTAGAAAAAATAAAAAAATAAAAATAAAAATACTTAACGTTTTTGCACTAGAGATTCCGCCAGCGGTTTTTTTATCAACTGTTAGCTAGCATATGGCTTACTAGAGTGACAGGAGATTTCTACTTCCGGATGACTTGGTCGAGTGCCTATCTATAGAATAAAAGTCGTAACGCTTCTATGTGTAAACAATATCTAATTTACATTTTTTTTTGTTAAAAAAAAAAAAAAAAAAAAAAAAAAAATTAAAAATTCTAGCTTTTTTTTTTTTATAAAGTCCTAAGTTTATCTACTCTAGAGAATAATTTCCGGCATTTTTTTTTTCGTTAGTTGCCGGCATTTTGATTGTTTGTTTTCATCGTTCAGCTTTGTAGCAGGAGGGGGGACGGATAAGACGGAATACAGACAAAAAGACAGGAGAAATACAGACAAAATACATAAAACACGAAAAGTAAATTTAAAACAAAGTAACAAAACATTTAGGATTAGTTTAGAAAAAATAAAAAAATAAAAATAAAAATACTTAACGTTTTTGCACTAGAGATTCCGCCAGCGGGTTTTTTATCAACTGTTAGCTAGCATATGGCTTACTAGAGTGACAGGAGATTTCTACTTCCGGATGACTTGGTCGAGTGCCTATCTATAGAATAAAAGTCGTAACGCTTCTATGTGTAAACAATATCTAATTTACATTTTTTTTTGTTAAAAAAAAAAAAAAAAAAAAAAAAATTCGACGAATACGAAGAGCCATAATCTTCATTGCATCTGCCGAAGTTCAGACGGCGCTTTTTGTTCTTCACAGAAACTATTGTATTGCGTCTTGCAAATCGGCCTTACAAATTAAATCCCTTCAATCTGTTCTTAACTGTAGAAAGAGAGCACTTTTTAACAAGTTCACACTGTTTTTCGATTTGGGAAGCTGTTTCAAACCTTTTTGAGGCTGCAGATCTTGATGCAAGAAGTAACTCTAGGATGACTAAGTTTAAAGCACTCACGAACACTGCCCGTGTTTTGGATCTTTTTCACAGTGGTTAGTACCGTTTTCTCATCTCATTTCAATCTTCGGCCGATTTGTCGATTGGATAAAACAGAAAAGTGGTGATTAATGAACTCCTAATGATCAATAAGAGCAATTGAGGCATATGAACGAAATCTTACGTTATATAACCTGGACAAACAACAATTACAATTAGAGATGCGGTGTTGCCTAAATGCTGGATATTTTAAGCTGATTTTAAAATATTTGTTGCTGCGGAGTTCCTTTTTGCCTTGTCGATTTGAAGTATTTTTTTTAATTGAAGTGAGCACTAGAATACTTCAGTTAAAAGTAAAATATGAAGAAGTAAAATTATCTTGTATATAATATTTTGATCGCGGAAATTCCCCTCTGGACCAAATTACCGTAGGTTTGCAACAACAAATGCTACATACAAATATAGTATGTCTAAACAATTATCCACCGTCTTATGCAACTTTAGAACGTCGTTTCAGACACATTTATTCGTTACAATAAAACCCTACATTGCATCCTAGGAGAAACATCATCACCATCGCCACATCTACAAAGGAAAAAGTTCCTACTTTTCTCTCTTAATATCACGTCCTAGCACTGTTACCAATTGATACCGTGAAAAATTCTTCATTTTTCCACTCTGTTTGTATTGCACTACTCTTAACTCTTTATTGCATACACATAGTCTTTCCTACTCATAATTACTAAAGTTTTCCTTGGCATCGTCCGAACATTTTGATTGGTTGCACTCGGAAGATTCTATTTTTCTATAATCCTATCCTTACCTATATTACCGAACGCTTACTCAAACTGAAATATGACCACACTATTTAACGTAAGTATGATACCATTTATCTGTTGACAAATAATTTAATGAAGAAAGTATATATACCTACTATGCATATATATCGTATTTTAGGGGTTTTGTTTGGATATGTCTCGCTGTGCGAACGCTTCACAAAATAGGCTTTGTTCGTACGTACGTTTGTTTGTGTGCATACCTTCGTTTATTAATGCTGAGAACATTTCTTTGGGAAAATAAATTGTTAAAATATAATATAAAATCCATACTCCTATAAATTCGTTTTCCTTTTGTGTGTATTGATAGTAATATTAAAAACCCTCTTTTCTATTTATTTAAAAAGAAAATACAATTTTCTTATATATGGGTTATGGAAATGCATTCACTAGCAAACGATCTAGCTAATTTGCATATTCTTTTAAACATTCATTTTAATTAATTCCCTATAAGCTTTTTCGGTTTTCTTATGGGATGATCATCTAGAGTTAACTATTACGTATAATTATATTCATTCAGATGTGCTACATGATTTATACTTGCATATTTACATAAAATCTTTACAGTAAACGAAAAATTGTTTCTATATATATATTTATGTATACGTATATATTTTTGTTTAATTTATTAGCCTATCTATCTATATATCTATAAAAGTGAAAGTGTCTGTGTGTCTGTATGTCTGTGTACATTTCCATACGCAATAACTCTGTTAATTTAAAGTGTACAGACTATAAATTTGATAAACACAGTACTGAGAATTGGGAAATCTTTTTGGATCGGTTTTCGGCAAGGAATTTGGCTGTTAAGGGATCAAAGTTCAACAATTTGACCTTTGAGGACTCTACCAAACTCCTCTGAAAATTTTGGGCCTAAAGACTTGAAATTTTAGTTACAAGTTCCTTGGACATTAATCTAACTTAATAACATGATTTGAGCCTAAAACAATAAATGTTTAGGGATGATAATAGGGGTCAACGTTTTAAAAAATTGACCTCTGTGGTCTCTACCTAACTACTCAGACAATTTCTGGTCTAAACATTTGAAATTTGGCATAAAGGGTATTCAGAGATAGGGCAAGCTTTTGTATGGGTGTGGATCGAAAATTTTTAGTTACCAATATATAAATGTATTAATTGTCTGTATTTTTGAGATGAGTTGTTTTCATCCTTGTCAAAGTGACCCAAGAGGAAGACAGGGTGAGAATCCAATCAGATCTGGATAAATCGTACAGACAAGAATATGAGAAGGTCAAAGGACGCCAAATCAAGAAGCTCACAAAGCTCAAAGACCAGAGGATTGTAACATCAAAACACCGCTCACCTGTGAAAGCGGTCATCAACCTCAGCAGCCGCCAACTGAGTCACTCAGAGGAAGCAGTACTAAATAAAGGTCTCAACTTCGCAACAACAACCAAACGCGTTCCATTCTTAGATATCATAACACACATGGAAGATATAGCCCTAAGAATCCCATCAACCCAAGGTGATGAAATAAGATGGAAAGTGAGACAAGTACTCGAGAAAGCCAAGCCTCCTAAATCAAACATCTCTCGGGAAGATAGGCTGGCTATAAGAAACCTACAGGGTGACAGCAGTATAATAATTCTGCCAGCAGACAAAGGCAATGCTACTGTGGTGATGGACATGTCAGAATACTCTGAAAAAATGGCAGTCCTAATCGCAGATGGTAGCTACGGTAAAATAAAGAAGGACCCAACTTTGAAAACCGAAAGAAAGCTGTTACAAATCCTTACGAAAAACAAGGAACACATCGCTCCGATGAGATATAGACAGCTGGTCCAGCATTACAGTAAGCTACCACATATGTACGGTCTCCCCAAGATACACAAAGACGGTATTCCACTCAGACCCATAGTGAGCTGCCGAGGCTCAGCATGCCACCCACTGAGCAGGTACCTTGTGAATATAATAAACCCATTAGCAGGCAAGTCAGCAACACATGTAAAGAATTCTGCCCACTTCACGGAACTGATCAAGGGAGCACCCATCAGTACAAACCAAATGGTAAGCCTAGATGTGGTTAGCCTGTTCACTAAAGTCCCAACTAGTGAGGCACTAGCAGTAATTCAAGACAAACTAGCTGATGACCTCTCCATAGAAGAGCGCACATGTGTACCATTGCCAAACTTAATGGAAATGCTGACATTCTGCATAGAAACAACCTACTTCAGAATGGGTACTGACCTATATCGACAAGAGGAGGGACTAGCTATGGGCTCGCCATTATCACCAGTGATGGCGAACATATACATGGAATACTTCGAAGACATGGCCTTAGGTTCAGCTCCCTTAAAGCCCACCATGTGACTAAGATACGTTGATGACACCTTCATACTCTGGCCCCATCAGGAAGACATCCAGGCTCTCCTAGATCATGTGAACTCAATAAGACCATCGATACAGTTCACAATGGAGAAAGAAAAAGATAAGCAACTGCCCTTCCTTGATATACTCATATCACGCACAGAGCATGGGTTTAAGACATCCGTATATCGCAAGCCTACCTTCACCGGACAATACCTAAACTTCAACTCCCATCACCCATACAGTATCAAACATGGAATCGCACGCTGCTTACAACATCGAGCAGAGACAATAAGTAGCGACACCATTACATACCACCAAGAAATGGTCAGGTTGAAGAATACCCTCCGTCGTAACAACTACCCCGATAGCATACTATCCACCAGACGTGTTAATAGTATAAGAGAGGAGAATGAAACCCAAAAACCTCCAACGGTCTGCCTACCATACATACGAGGCATCTCCGAAAAGATTCAGAGAATATGTGCCCCCTACAACATCAGGACGGTATTCAAAAGCGAGTCAACACTCAGACGACACCTGGTACGAGTGAAGCCCCGCATGGATGAGAACATGACCAAAAACTGCATATACTCCATCCCATGCAGTTGCAGAAAGGTTTACAAGGGTGAAACATGCCGCCCCCTTAAAGTAAGGGTGGAAGAACACCGAAAAGCGGTAACTAAAGGGGAGACGGAAAAATCGGGTATAGCCAACCATGTCTGGATGGAGAGGGGGGATCATCGCCCCCTATGGGATGAAGTAAAAATAATAAACAGAGAGACCCACTGGAAAGTGAGAAAACTTAAAGAAACAGCTCACATGCTCGGACATAACAACCTACTGAGCAAACCAAGCATAGAGCTGAATGCAATTTGGACACCTCTGATAGAGAGAGAAAACCTTGAATAACAATATAGGTTTAACATTAACAAAAACCAACTAAGAATTGTCCTAGTGACATATGGCTGAGTGGTCCTAGACGTTGTATCAAAGTTTACAGTTACCCAAAGGTGCTGAGTTCAATCCTGAACAAAGGCAGTGAAAAAGTAACATTGAAAAACAGAGAATCAGCAACTATGTCCCAAAGCCTAGCTGGAGTCCGAACACGGTACCCCCGTAATAATAATAAAGGGTTGGGTTCGAGACTCCTAACAAACCGTTCACCTGACGAAGGCCGGAGGGCAAAACGGCCGAAACGTTGTGACAATAACAACCAAGATGAGGAAGTCAGTCCGACAATCTCAATCAAAAAAATATATATATATATATATATAAAAATGTATGTATGTATATATATATATATAAATGTATGTTTGCATGTCTGTCTATAATGTTCGACAGACGCGACAGATTTTCTCAAGATCAGTATCTTTTTGAAGTTCGACTTTTCAGACGACAAATACTGAAAAATTGGCTAAAAAAAATAAATATCTTCACCTTAAATTGGGCACTTTTCTACAGGGGGGGGGGTAACTTTCTTTGCCGATATTTTTTATAGTCATCCGCTCCTTTCAATTGTCTAGCCTAAATTTAAAAAAAAAATAATTTCCAGTTTGCCGATGGTCGTAACAGCAAAGACGTCAGGTTTCTCTCCCGTTTTTTTCCTCCTTTGCGGTACGGGTCGGCGCCTGCCTTCCTACTACCACTTTTTTATTCTCAACATACGCATCCAAACACCCGGGCAACACCAGGTCAAAATGCTAGTATATGTATATTTATTTATATATATATATATATATATATATATATGCATATATATATATATAGATAGATAGATAGATAGATAGATCTATAAAAGTGAACCTGTCTGTGCGTCTGTGTGTGTATGCGTGTATGTGTGTATGTGTATCTTTATGTCTGTGTACATTTCCCCAGCAATAATTCTGTCAAATTTTAGTCTACAGACTCGAAATTTGATATACAGGGTACTGAGATTTGGGAAAATTGATGTGATTTGATATTCCGCCAGAAATTTCGCTGTTAAGGGGTCAAATTTCAACTCTACCAACCTCCTCCGAAAATGTTGCGTCTACACACTTGAAATTTTAGATATAGGTTCCTTGGACATGGATCTAACTTAATAACTTGATTTGAACCCAAAACAATAAATTTTAACAGGTCATAATAGGGGTCCAAGTTAAAAAAATTGACCCGTTTTTTTTTGTTGTTTTTTTTTGTTTTGTTTTTTGCTGAGCATACACCTCCTAACACTCGGGCAACGCCGGGCTGAAATGCTAGTATATTATATAACCATTTTAACCATTCGACCACTGAAAACTTTGCGTGTGTGTGTGTGGATGTAAGCTAACAACATTAACCTATTCGGGCGAAAGCCCTTACACACGTGTGTAGGTGTGTGTGTAGGTGTGTGTGTGTGTGTGCTTATGTGTGCGTGCGTGTTGTCTCTATTCAGTATGTTTATATTTATTGGCGTGCGTCTTCTCTTTTGACAAATTACATTTCATCGAAGTAATTGTGCGCCTTGTTGGCTCATCTAAAGCAGATAATCAACTTTCCAACATCGAGAAAAGGTTTTCTGGGGCGTTAAAAACGAAATTAATGTTTACTGCCAAAGAGTAGTTTCTACGATGTGAAAAAAATGTCAGTTTTAAAAAGTGGGCGACCATTTTCTAAGATAATTTAACGTAAAATAAGCACCTAATGTATGGCCATTTGCCTGGATGGTGGGGGTGGGTCACCGTACAATGAACAGTGTAACGTAAATTGAGCACCCACACGTTGACAGCCCTCCAAGAAATATTATATGTAACCCATTCTTTTTTTTTTCTTAAATAGAATATCAAAATCAATTTGTGTTTTTTTTCTAAATACAAAATGACAAAATTATTAACACAACGACTTCTTTTCTTAAGGAGAATGCTTAAATCACGGTTTTTATTATGAAAACAGACTTTATTAAATAACATAAGAAACTTAGATGAAAATATAAACAAATTTGAAAAAAATTCCTATAGAAATGCTAACATCATTTCTGTTGTTAAATAATTTGCTAAAAAAGAAAAGATTAAATAACCATTACACCTTTTCACTATTCGATCCACAAAACTGTGTGTATAGTAGTGTGTGTATGTGTGTGGTTGTGTGTATGTGTGTGTGTGACTGCGTGTGCGCGTCTATTTGGTCGAAACACGTACACACCTGTGCGTATATATATATATATATATATATATATATATATATATATATATATATATATATATATACACACATATATATATATAATATTTTTATATAGACAAATATTAAATAGTTGCTAATCACATATCATATATATATAATCACATCGCTACTAACATTTCACACACACACACACACATATACATATATATACATATATATATATGATTATTTTTTTGGAAAATAAATCCAGCAGAGTGCTCAATTAAAAGGAAAATCCGAAATATAAGAGCTTATTTATATTTTGTGTGCAGAAAGTTGTTAGATGAAACAAGTCATTGATACCGTCGGTTTAAATCACGATAATTAGGACCATTTTCGATATATATATATATATATATATATATATATATATATATATATATATATATATATATATATATATATATATATATATATATATATATTATAACTTAATATTCGAAAATAGAAAGTTTCCGGAAAAATCTGCTTTAAGATTTAAATGTAGCAAGTCCTTCTGCCAATAGACTCCAACGTTTGTCCGCATTTCGTTGGATTGCAAGTATCGTAAATAATCCGTAAAAGCCGATTCTCGGAAGGGAAGAGATAACATCTGGCCAGAGTGAATATCGCCAAATAAACATTCTCATTCGCGTGTGCCAAATTACCGTCTCTGATTTCTTATGATTTTTACACGGAATGTTTCTGCAAAGTTTGATATCCTGATGCAAAACACATTAGGATATCTTCATTTATATTGCTCATTCATATGATAGAGGTAAACGGAAACGCGAACGCCCACTAACTGGAGAGAAAAGAGAGAGATAGCGGGAGAAGGAAGAAAGAAATATAAAGGTTTTGAAAACAGTGAAAATAGATAGACTGTTTCAATTATATTAGCATATATAACACGAGCATATATATATATATATATATATATATATATATATATATATATATATATATATATATACTAGCATGGGTGCCCGGCGTTGCCCGGGTGTTTGGAGGTGTATGCTGAGCAAAAAAAAAAGGGGGGTAATTTCTTAAACTTTGACCCCTATTATGACCCCTGAAAATTTATTGTTTTGGGCTCAAATCAAGTTATTAAGTTAGATCCATGTCCACGGAAGCTATATCTAAAATTTAAAGTGTGTAGACCCAAAATTGTCGGAGAAGTTTGGTAGAGTTCTCAAAGCTCAAATCGTTGAACTTTGACCCCTTAATCGCCAAATTTCTGGCTAAAAACCGATCACATAGATTTTTCCAAATCTCAGTACCCTGTATATCAAATTTCGAGTCTGTAGACTAAAAATTGACAGAGTTATTTCGTAGGGAAATGTACACAGACACACACACACACACTTTCACTTTTATAGATATATAGATTTAAAATTTGAGTCTGACAGAATGACAAAATTATATTGCAAACCGATATATTAAACAAACGAACTTCAAAGAGATAAATGAACACATAAGTAAAAACAATTTGTATTAGAAAACATTTATTATTCCACGTCTTTTTTTTACAGACCTGACGACTGAGGTTCGCTCTTAATAAAAATTGTTTTTTATAGTCTTAATTTTGACTTCCTTTTTCATAAAAAACTAAAAAAAAAATCAAGAAAGAAAAGAAATTTAATTTTATTTTTTCATTAATTTCTTTCTGTGCAAAGCAATTCTTTCAAACTTACTCTGTTTCCAAAATGTTTTTATTTTATTCCCCTCCCCCTTCATTCATTTTCCTCCGCATCCTGGCAAGATTACTGTACACATAGATTCGAAAAAATAGTCAAAAACAAATATATAAATAAATGTTATCAAAGGCAAGATAAGTTACTTTTCTACCTAACTGGATATCTTTTTTGTGTTTTTATTCAATGTAATATATTTATTCAGCTCGAAAAACATACAGTGTTTACCGATGTGTTGGAAAATTCAAGATGGCGTCTCACACCCTCTTTAACACCGTAAGTTTGGGAAAAGGTGTTATAAATAAAAAACTATACAAAATACTATTAAAAACCCGCCGAATATATGTCAACCTATGTCACGGTAACATATATTGAGCGAGTTTTTAACAGTATTTTAACAGGGCACATCGTAAAAACTGACCCATTAATTTTCCTGAAGTAAAAACTATATCGTTTTTAAACTTTTAAAACTGTACATTATAAAAAGAAAACTGTTCGAGTGATTTTTTTTTTTTTACATGGGTGTCACCACTTATCAAGGCCCAGAGGCCACTCAAGGATAAGGGTTAATAGGTATACATTAGTCATTGTGATTTTAGCATAGTAAACAGTGGGAATTTTGTAACTTGGATTACTTGAAAAAGAAAACTGTTCGAATGATTGAAAATGAAAACAAAATAACAATGTAAATATATTGATAAGAAAAAAACAAAAACAAACGAAGTTTCCGTTTCAGGAACCCGAGTTTAATTTTATGTCGTAATCATTCAACTCGTTAGCGGTTTTATTCAGCGATTAGGGATAACCATACGACATATCTAATTACCAAAGCGATTTTTTTTTAATTTTTTTTTTTTTATTAAAACTAAACCTGTTTAGTTTTAATGAACCAATTTTTTTAAAGCCAACACTTTAGTTATTTTGAGAGCGTGCAACTGCACCCGAAAGGTTGATTAGGAAACTCCAAATCCTTTTATGACTCGGAAAAAAAGGGCTTTTTATCGGCTTAAATGATAAACTAATGTTAAATATTAGTATTTGCCATCGATTCTGAAATAAAATGAAATCCTGACATTGTGATCATTTTTGCAGGTGTTATGTGCCAAATATTGAAATAAGAATGTTTAAATTCAATTATTGTAATTTAAGTCTTTAATTTTAAAGTCGATTTTATTTATAAAATATCTTTTTAGAAATCAATCTCAAAAACAATCTGAACAATAAATCTCTTTTGTTATGGCTAAGTTTTTGTCAAGGGTAGAAATTATAATAGACAAGTATTCATCCATGATGACATTTTACCGATTTCCTGGTTTACAGGTATTCTTGCTAAATTTCTTCGAAAGAATTGACATAAACAATACTTCAACTAAATACGTATATTTCATGCAATAATGACTTTTATTTCTTCTGACTTTTCCTAAACTAAACATAAAACATCGGTTAGGGTTAGTTTAACATTCTGTAAAAGTACCTTCCGTTTTTTTTTTGTTTTTTTTTTTTGTACTTCTGCAGAGAAGGTAAAAAAACGATAAAAACTGGATATATTTTTCGTGTTTTTATTCAATTTAACATGTTTATTCAGCTCGAAAAACATACAGTGTTTACCGATGTGTTGGAAAATTCAAGATGGCGTCTCACACATTCTTTAACACCGTAAGTTTGGGAAAAGGTGTTATAAATAAAAAACTATACAAAATACTATTAAAAACCCGCCGAATATATGTCAACCTATGTCACGGTAACATATATTGAGCGAGTTTTTAACAGTATTTTAACCGGTTTTTTATTTATTACACCTTTTTCCAAACTTACCGTGTTAAAGAGAGAATCGGCCGCCATCTTGAATTTTCTAATACATCGGTAAACACTGTATGCTTTTCGAGCTGAATAAACATGTTAAATTGTATAAAAACACGAAAAATTTGCTTTTGATAACATTTATTTGTTATATATTTGTTTTTTTGCAACTTATTCGAATCTATGTGTACAGTAATACAAACCCGAAATGAATTTAAGACCACGAGTGAAATGAGAAAAAGAAGTCAGCGGGTTTGGTTGCCATAACAACGTGACGGTAGTGAACGTGTGTGTGTGCGTGTGTGCGAGTATTTCGTGTAGTTTAGTTTCGTATAATAGTTTCGTATTTTTTTAATTTGTAAATAACAAGTTATTAAAAAATTAAACCCTTCCAAGATGGACAATAAATAAAGCCATAATATTTTATGGTAAAGGTAAGAGCGTAGAAACGATTGTTTTTTAGGAGATGTGATTATTGGATTAACCAATCAGAAATCGTCTGTGGCACACACACATCTCTGTTTTTATAGATATATATAGAAGATAGATATAGATATAGATAGATAGAAGATAGATTAAATGTTAAATAGATTTTGTAAATAGTACAGTTGAAATAATTATAATATTTCCAATATGTAATAAGGTCGAGGTAATTAGTTAAAGAGATTTAATATAATGTGATATGCAAATGAGCATAAGTCATTCGATATGGGGGTGGTTTGTAGAATAGTATATAAAGAAATTAGGCAAAGGTTCTTATGTCTCCTATAACAGAAACATCCTAAAATGGGTTCTAATGTTTCTCTACCAGGAGAGATCTACCCTCTTACCTCATTTATATTTCGTTGATGATGGGGAGCTGTACACACAGACAGAAACACACGAACCCTATTACTTTATAAAAATATAGATATATAAGGACTCTTTCGTCGATTTCGACGTACGAGGTTCCGCAACAACAACTAAGTTACACGGATATTCACACAAATGATTTGTTTATAGTGGTGAAGGCTTTGTGGAGAACCATCCACACTTTTAGGTATTACTATAGTATACAGTAGACCGCAAGTTTTTCATCAGTGTTTCTTTCTCCTAGATGCATTTTGTAACGAACTGAGAGGGTGCATCTCTCGCAGTGAATTAATGCACCTCCAGATACCAACCACCAAATTTCTACAACTGGGCCTTCCCAAATGGTCACCCATCTGGTACTGGCCAGGGTCAATGTTACTTACCTTCGGTAATCTGGTGAGAACCTGTGTGTGAATTTGATCGATCAGTGTTTATATATATATATATATATATAGATATATATATATATATATATACATATATATATATAAAACAGTGTTTCATGGTAAACAACTGATGATCCCTTAAATCCACATTAGGACTATTGTGAATTCGAGAGAGAAAGTTAATGCAGCGAGCGATTGCTGACTTCATAGTTTTCTAACGGATGATAAAAATATAAAAATTAAATAAGTTTTTTTATATAGTTTTAAAGGTTAAAAAACATCGAAGACCTAACAGTCAATCATGGTTCTCCCCAGAATGTGCTGCTGCCATCGCGCACAGAAATCATTTTTACATAGCTACCAACGTAATAGATGCACTGAGACTAAAGCCGCTTTCAGGAACGCTAGGGACCACTGAATAAAAGTAATAAAAAATGCTAGAGAGCTATATGCTCAGTGCGTTAAATTCAACGTAGCTGATCAGCGGCTTCGTTCCCAACAGTTTTGGCAAATAACAAATAGGATCCTGAACAGAAGCGTGCGTTCTATCCGAACCATTATCAATGGACCAGAGGTCATCTCGTCAGCATCAATTTTTTAAAAATTAAATGGATGTCACTACTTGTCGAGGCCCAGAAATCACTCGGGGATAAGGCTTATTTTGCGTACAGTAATCAATGGGATAGTGTTGCAGTATTCACTAGTATTGGAGCTTTGATGAAGTGTCATTACTTAAGGGTCTGTTCATCAGGAATTTGTTTATGTTGGATTTGAAGACATCGATGTTGAAGTCTGCAGAGAAACATGCAAGCGGTAGATAGTTCCACAGGCGTGCAGTTCTGATAAAGTAGCTTTGTTGATGGAATCTACGTTTTGATTTAGGCACAGATAAAGAGTGGGGAAAATTAGAATATTGGCTAAGGGGACCAGAGATTGGAGCTCAGACGAGCACCTGTCATGAAAATAACGATAAAACAAAGATAGGCTTGCAACGTCTCTTCTGTGGGAGAGAGGTTGCAGGGAAGTGAAAAGGGAATCCCTCACTAAGCCACGAAGTCTATTTTGTACTCTGTCAAGGTAGGATAGGCTGTTTTTAGCAGCTTCTGTCTAGATGTGGCAACAATACTCTATTCTTGGACGTACTTTTCTTTTATATAGATAGAGAATTGCATCAGTAGTGAGATATCTTCTGGAGCGATAGAAGGATCTCACCATTTTTCCAGCGAGCCTGGCAACAGACTTGATATACGTGTTCCATTTCAGATCAGGAGTAAAGGTCAAACCCAGAAGCTTGTCAAAATATGGGGCCTCCCCTAGAAGAGAGCCATCCATTTCAATTGATGCCAGATGGGGATCAAAGCGTTGATGATGTAAAGATAGAAGCTTGGTTTTAGATGAATTAAAGGTAACCAGCCACCTCTTCCCCCACTGTACCACGCGCTCGAGATCAAAAGAGAGAGAATCAGAGAGAACTTTGTCGTTTATGGCCTTTGATGTGTTGCCGTAGATGGTCGTGTCATCAGCATAGATGTCAACGAATGATTTAGTCCATGTTTTAGGAGATCGTTGATGTAGATCAGGAAGAGAGTTGGGCCCAAGATGGACCCCTAAGGGACTTCAGCATTAATACTACAGGCCTCTGATTTTTGCCCATCAACAACTACTCTTATGAGCCTATCAGTGAGAAATGATTTAATGATTAAGAAAATATTTCTAGTTATACCGTAGCTGGAAATCTTGTAAAGTAGGCCCATATGCCATACCTTACCGAAGGCCTTTGATATGTCAAGCGCAATTGCCCTAGAAAGGAAGCCTTTGTCGAGAGTTTCGCTAATCCTATGAGATATAACCGTTAGCACTTCTGCTGTAGATCTTGCAGAACGGAGACCATATTGCGTGTCACTGCTGAGATGGTTGACTACTTCTCTATTTAATATGGATTCCAGCAAATTACTCATGACACACAGGAGACTTATTGATCTGTACTGAGAGGGAGACGATTTATCTCCTGAATTCTTAAATACAGGGCATACTGATGAGCTTTCCATGGTGTTGGAAAGCACTTCTCCTTAAGGCAGCGCTTAAACAGTTTTGTAAGTATGGGGGCAAGTTCTGGTTGAAGCTTTTTCAACACTATAATTGAGATGCCGTTATGGCCAACTGCTTTACTGGAATCAAGGTTCTTGATTAGCTAGCGACCTCACGCACAGATATTTGTATGTTACCTAGCGTGTTGTGTGTTATAGGAGGAAATACGTGGAGTTGATGGCCTCTAGACTAAAAATTGACAGAGTTATTGCGAAGGAAAATGTACACAGACTCACAGACACGTTCACTTTTATAGATATATAGATTATGTAGTACTGTAGGGAGTAAATAGAAAACATATTAATTACAGATGACTAAATTACTGTTTTTTTTTAATTAAATTTGTCCGGTATTTTAAGCACATTTTAACATCATAATGAATATATTGTGAAATATAGGATTCTTTCTTTTCTTTTCCAATATGGAAGAGAGAAATTTTCCAACAATCTTATCATCTCTATCAGTCATATACTAAACGTAAAAATATAGTAATGGTGTGATCGTTATTTACATACGCATACAATAGTTCTGTTACATTTTTGTGGATAGTTTTCTCAACTATTTTTGCTTATATTTTTCTGTTGATGTTTTGTTTTGCATTTTCCATTAAGACATTCAATTAATGTTTTTTTTTCTTTCATTTAACTAAATATACACATAAGGACTTAAAATCCTTATTCAATTCTATGATACAAAATACTTTGAAATACCGTATGTACAGTAATATGCAAATACATGTTAAGTATTCTTCATTTGTATATTCATTTTCTTAACAACTGCTAATCTATATAATATGTTACGTTCTCCTTCCTTAGAAAGTAATCTCTGCATTATACTTTTATAATGGCTAAATTAACTTTGTGAAGGCCAAACGGCTTTAAAAATAAATTCACGAAATTTTGCTTTAAAATGTCCAATCTGAGAACTCTAGAAAACAATATGAGAGTAATCTCCCTTTTATGTTGTCTCGTTTTCAAATAACATTATAATAATATATGATCATTGTTGTAATCGAGTGAGAAAGGTAATCGTCGTAACTTCGACGTGTAGGTATTCTTCACCGTAGAAAAAGATTAGCAAAACGTTGCGTAAAATGTGACATTCGACAGAAACTAGGCAAAAAATAAAAGAATTTTGTCGACTATGAAGCACTGCACTGAAGGAGTAAATTATATACTGTTTCTTATAATGTTATTTTATTATTTGTATTGACCTATGTAACAGAATATAACTTTCTATTTATATCTTAGTAATTTATCTTATTTGGAGTCAATTTTATATTCCAAATACAATATACATTATCTTAATAGAAATATTAATAAACTCATATTTGCTGCATGTTATTGGTTTTGTCTTCCCAAAAACATTATTTTACTATCCATAAAAAATATATGGTTGATGAAACATATTTGTTGATTAAACATATTTCCCATTCTGAGGAATTTCAACGGGTTAGTCTAGTAAATTAATTATTCGTTCGCAATGTTCTTTTTATAATTATTAATAACTATCATGGGTGCCCGGCCTTGCCAGGGTGATTGGAGGTGTGTTTGGAGCAAAAATAAAAAAAGTGTTAGTAGGCAGGCAGGCTCGAACCCGTACCGCGAAGGAGGAAAAGAAAGTAATAACAAATCGAGTCTTGCTTGCTGTCGCATCCATCGTCAAAGCGGAAGTGACGTAGGTTTACATTAAGATTAGACCTATAAAAAGAGATGATGACTTAAAAAAAAATATCGGCGAAAAAAAAAAAACTGCCCCTCGATGCAGAAATGTGCTTAGCTGAGGGTGAAGGATTGAACGTTTTTAGCAAATTCTTCGATATTTGTTGTCCAAATT
>NC_136490.1:120894783-120982283 GCF_053919585.1 Euprymna scolopes | reverse complement strand
AATTTGGTAGAGACAGCAGAGGTATTTTTTTTAACTTTGACCCCTATTAAGACCCCTTAACATTTATTGTTTTGGGATCAAATAAAGTAACTAACTTAGATCTATGTCCAAGGAACCTATATCTAAAATCTCAAGTGTTCATATCGTAAAAATTGGCGGAGGAGTTTGGTAGCGTTCTCAAAGGTCAAATTTCTGGCTGAAAACGGATTACAAAGATTTTCCCAAATCTCAGTGCTCTGTATATCGAATTTCGAGTCTGTAGACTAAAAATTGACAGAGTTGCGTAGGGAAATGTACACAGACTGACACACAGACCGATAGATAGACAGACAGACAGACACTTTCTCTTTCGCGTAAGTTATCTGTTAAAATAAGGAAGAATCTTAGCCTGTGTAGACAAAAGAATCTTAGCCTGTGTAGACAAAAGATTCTTAGACATCAGTTGGAGATATTCATTGATTTAAAACCACCTGAACAGTGAGATTTTTTTTTTTTTTTTTTTTTTTTCTCCACTGTTCTTCCAACTGTAACCAAAATTCCCCTCTTCCCTCATTCGTTTTCTTAGTTTTTAATCTATCATTCTGACGTTTCCTCTTAGAGGGTCAGACGATAAGGCCTTAGGGAAAATTTTAATTTCACCTGCCCATATATATATATATATATATATATATATATATATATATATATATATATATATATATATATATATATAAATTGTAATTCAATGAATTTCAAAAAACTCTCATTGAAATGAAATGAAGTGGTTGAGTTTTATATCAAAGAATTTTTATTATTCTAAGCAAGACAAAGAATGCTTTAGAAAATTAACCTCCTTAACCTATCGGGTTTCGATGTCTACCATCTCATCAAAGGTGAGAAAATATTAGCAAATACTTATAAAGGTATGCACCCTATTTGCTAAAGTCAGTGAGACATGGAAAGTCAAAGTCAAAATAATAAATTCATCAGAAGTCATGTAGCAGAAGGATTTGCAGAAAAAGGATATGAATGTTTTTTTTAGGTCCGGTTTGCTTGGTAAAGAACATATTACATGGATTTTACCTAGATATGACCTAAAACTAAATCCGATGGTGAGGCCCCACCTTTCGAGCCTTGGGGAGTGTGGAGCCACCCTTTAATTGCCATTGCTCCCAGGTCCACTCTGACCCGGAGTGGTAGTACCTGTTAGGGTCCCAACTATGGGTTAAATAGAATCTGAATTTAAAAAAAATATACTCAATTAAAAATCGTTCCTCAAAATAACTAGATTCGGCATTAAATAATCTGAAAAAGGTTGATATGCCGTAAAACAAAAACAACCAGCCAACTAACCCCAACTACATGTGCACCTTCCCTAGGAGGAGGAGTTTATGAAGAGCCAAACCAAATATGACCTTAACCTTGAAATATTTAACATTATATTTAATACCAGGCAACGCCAGATACATCTGCTAGTAGTGTAATAATTTTCCTTTTGAAATGTAATCAATTACAAACTGAAGAAACTTGATTTGGGAATTTTGAAAGCTTTTATATAACACTAAATATATGTGTGCGTATGTGCGTAAACATATATACATCCCTATTCATAATTTCTTCTTGTCATACAATATATATATATATATACATATATATATATATATTATATATACTTGTTTATATATATATATATATATATTTATATATATATATATATATATATATATATATATATATATATATATATATATATATATATATATATATGCGTGTGTCTACGTTGTTATAAGACATATTAGAAAGGAAGGCTGTAAACGATATTTGATACGTTATCATTGCAATTTGGGACGAACTCAATCTGGGAAGTTCTGCCAAGAAATAATGATAAGAATTTCCACTTTTCGCAGATATCGGAACGTCATACGTAAGACAGTTCACCATACTTTTGTGCCTTATACTTTTATTATTCAGCATTACTATAAAAATACTAGTCATATAGTATACATCATATTTTATGTATATTAGGTTTGTAAGATTCTTAATTTAATTAACACGTCCTCTAAATATTGTTCTTTATACCATACATAGTGAACATATGTGTACGTATGGATATAGAATTTCTGTAATAGAAAGATTCGCTCGCATAATAACTAGAAAGCAGATGTGACGAATAACACGATAGTTGAAGCAAATTATTTAAGCCATACATCTTTCACTTATTTATCTTGCTTGATCCACTACTAAACCTTAATGTCTCAGGAGCCACTCGAGGATAAGAGTTAATAAGTGTACAGTAGTCAATGGGACAGTGACGTAGTAATTGTTAGTAGTAAAAAAAACTGTTAAATTGGATTACTTAAGGGGAACGGCTCATCAAGAACTTGTTTACATCGGACTTGAAAACGACCATATAGTCAGCCGGAAAGCAGGCAAATGGAAGAGAGTTCCACAGGAGTGCAGTTCTAAGAAAGAAGCTTTGTTCATGGAATCTACGTTTAGGTTTAGGCACAGATAAAAAGTGGGGAAAATTATTGATAGCGTTTTAACTCTCTTTTTTCAGGGTTGTATTTTAATTTACATCGTGTCTATAAAAATCAAAAACACGTATGTAATTTTTATTTACAGGTGAGTCTCCACTTAGTAGGCCGAAGGTCACTCGAGGATAAGTGTTAATGAGTGTACAGCGGTCACGGTGATAAAAGTGTAACAATCATTAGTGGTTGACATTGGATATGATGTAAATATTTCAGGAGACATCTCAGCAAAAACTTGTTTACATTGGACTTGAAGACGACCAAGTTGTAGTTAGCTGGAAAACAGGCAAGCGGAGTAGATTTCTAAAGGCGGGAAGTTATAAGAAAGAACGTTTGTTCATGTAATTTGCGCAAAGGTAGAGGTATATAATAATAATAATAATAATAATAATAATAATAATAATAATAATAATAATAATAATAAGCGCGAGCCAGACACACTGCTGCAAACGCAAAACATGAAACACTACATGGAAACAAGAACACTGAAGCCGCATATCTATAAGTTCTCAAACCCCAACCCTCCACTATCCTTCCATTGCCACATTATTACCACCACCCAAAAGAAAGAGCGAGACTAAATAATTAAGTAGAGTCAAGGAGGAAGGAAAGACCGACGAACTGACAAGACTTCAGCTGAATAAGTGCGACGAGAACTGGGACTTGGGGAGGCTAATTGCCACTCAAATTCCAGCGAAGACTAATAGCTGCTTCCAACGAGAAATCAATGGCAAGCAGCTGTTGCGCTAATACAGATTTATTTGACAAATGTTATCGAAAGAGGTGGAGAGTACTGGAGACCTGGGGAGACTTGCTGTCACTCAGCCTCTAGTGAACACCATAGGTTGTTTTCCGGGAGAGATCTTTGATGACCTGTGTGAAAGCTCCTTGTGAACCACTACTACTACTACTACTAATAATAATAATAATAATAATAATACGCTAAGGAATTTTATGTGCGTATACACTTTATCTCGATTTTCTTTTAATTGTATCCATGCGAATAATATAGAAGCAAATAAACTTTTTCATCGAATGCCTTAATCTATCTATTATATCTATAAAAGTGAACGTGTCTGTCTGTCTGTCTGTGTACATTTCCCTACGCAATAACTCTGTCAATTTTTAGTCTATAGACTCGGGTACTGAGATTTGGGAAAATCGATGTGACGGGTGTCAGCCAGAAATTTGGCTGTTAAGGGGTCAAATTTCAACGATTTGACCTTTAAGAACTCTACCAAACTCCTCCGACAATTTTGGGTCTAGACACTTGAAATTTTAGATATAGGTTCCTTGAACATGGATCTAACTTTATAAAGTGATTTGAGCCCGAAACAATAAATTTTAAGGGGTAATAATAGGGGTCAAAGTTTTAAAAAATTAACCATTTTTTTTTGTTTTTTTTTTGCTTTTTTTGCACAGCATACACCTCCAAACACCCGAGCAAGGGGTCAAAGTTCAACGATTTGACCTTTGAGAATTCTACCAAACTCCTCCGCCAATTGTGGGTCTAAAAACTTGAAATTTTAGATATAGGTTCCTTGGACATGGATATAACTTAATAACTTGATTTGAGCCCAAAACAATAAATTTTAAGGGGTCATAATAGGGGTCAAAGTTTTAAAAAATTGACCGCTTTTTTTTTTTTCTCAACATACACCTCCAAACACCCGGGCAACGTCGGGCTGAAATGCTAGTAGATATATAAAAAAAGATTATATAACTTCTAAGTAATGTATGTCACATAAAAGTTATTAATTATTTATCTGATGTCGTCGTTTAAAAGATTTCCAAATTCATCCATTAAAAATTGCCACAAATCAAATTATGAGCCTCACCCATTGAAACAGTACAGTTTTAAATAAAACATTTTTTACGAAAAGCATAGTTTGCATAGGTTGCACAATATTTAGTCAATAATTATTATTTACGATGAGAATAGAGAGAACATGCATTGTTATAAAATGAATTAAGTTGCGTCAATTTGAAATAAATACAGGAAGAACAGCTATATTCGTTTTGCTAATTCAAAGTAACAAATATTTTTTTAACGAAAGGCTAAAGTATCAACTTAATAGTGTTGACCCTGCCAGTCATTTATTAATTATATAGACTAATAATGAAACGCTGTAGAATTTTCAGGATGTCCCGCTTCTATTTCTATTTCACCCAGATGAACAATAAACAAGTAAAATACTTATTTAAACGAATGTCTTAATAGATATATTGCAATTTTCTAAGAAAACCAAAGTAGCGTGTGTCATTGTAAATTTCACTCAATTTTAAAAATGCAGTCTTTGTTTTAATTTGATGTTATGTCTAATGATAACCGTTATTTTAGTGCAATCTTTAACAGATTTATTCAACAGCGTACTGAGCAAAATAGTAAGATAGAAGCCGCTTGCTGCGTGATGATTAAAGTTTCTGATGCAAAACACATTTGTTTATCTCTCCAAAATATTATGGCGCATCCCCTTTTTTTCCGGTCAAGGGCGATAACTCTTCTTTCATCGACCCAAGGCAAATAACTCAATCATTTGTAAGTTTAACTTGACATTTTAAAGGCATAGTTCTGCATCCAAAGATGACATCGACATCTGTTTTTTTGTTTTGTTTTCGCGTTTGTTTTCTAAAAAAAAAGAAAAAAATAAAAAAACTAATGCAGAAATGCAGTCTGTTATAAATAAATGTATCGATTTTGTAAAAATAATAATAATTCGAATGCTATAATCTTGAACTATTTAGCCAATGTTTATGAGAAAATTAAGACCTTAAGCTAATAGGAAAATGCTGCTTGGACTATTTACTTTTCATGATTTGATATATATATATATATATATATATATATATATATATATATATATATTTATATATATATGTATATGTGGTGCGTGTATATATATATATGCATATATATCTATATATATATATATACATATATATATGTATATATATCTGCATATATATGTATATACATAGATATAGATATATATGCATATATATATACACGCACCACATATACATATATATATGTATATGTGGTGCGTGTATATATATATATGCATATATATGTATATATATACATATATACATATATATATATATATATATATATATATATATATATATATATATATATATATTGTACATAATTACTCTTGTTCGAATGGGTGCAGCCAATAAAACAATTCGATATGAATGAATTTCATTTCTTTACTTGAAAGACTTTCAGTTTCACCTCGTTTATAGGAACGATATATTAGTTTCAATTTTATTACATTACGAAATTCAATATCCATTTGAAACATTTGAAACTAAAATAGATTATGCTTTTATCAAATGACAATAACAAATGGTTGTTCTTTTCCGCAATAAAGAAAATCATTAAGCCATTTCATTTTATTGTTTTCGGTTTTCAAAAAATTAAATTCAAAATAATTGTCTTCTCTCTCTCTCTCTCTCTCTCTCTCTCTCTCTCTCTCTCTCTCATCTCTGTCACCCCCTTCCTCTCTTTAGCTACCTTAAATCCAACAAAACCTCCATGCGCATTTTTTTTTCTAGATCTGCCCGCCTGTGAGACACAAGATTACGTAGCTACTTTTCTGCTGTCTACAATATGGTAATTTTCAAGTATGATGTAAACTAATTCTTTTTGCGTCGCTCTTTTAAATAATCAAATTCTGGTCAATCACCATCATCATTATCAATTATTAGGCGTTGTTTTGCCGTCCACCTAACACTCCTGTAACTTTTATCCTCAAGTGGTATGTATGCCTTGATAAGTCGTAACTCATTATTAAAAATTTAATGTAACGTTAATTAGAGTTTCTATTAGTACGCTATACATTTTGTTTTGTTTTTAGTAGTTAAGTACACAGGTGTCTGTATTTCTTCTATTCTTAATAAATTGATTAAGATTGATTCATTTTATTGGTTTTGCAATATCTGAAACATCTTCAATTGTCGTCTATTTGTATAATGAATTATTTCCCTGACTGTTTGTGCTCACATAAACAGCGACGTACCTCTTTTAGGCACTTTAATAAATATTCAGACTATATTTTTAACGTGTCATTAGTATTTTGTTCTAGCTAGCAAGTATTTTAATGGTGAATGCTCTGACGAAATGCAGACACTTGTGCCCCCATGACGTAGACACCCTCGACAAACCGGACAGGCAGCTAAATCCCACCCCCACGCAGTAGAGATCCCTAGATGTAAAAGATCTTTCTACTCCAGTAGTTTCTTCCCCAGAACCGCTAGACTCTGGAATTCCATTCCAGGTCCCTGCTTCCTCAACTGTACTGACATGCAGAAGTTCAAGTGTAACGTGAATCGACATCTTGCTGCCCAAATCCCAACATAGTGCCCCAGAAGTTGCTGGCCCTAATAGTAGCCTCCTACACCAAAGTGGCAATGTGCCTTGTTTGGGGTGAAAATGTAAAAAAAAAAAATAAAATAAATAAATAAATAAAGCAGGCCTGCTAACGAATGCTAAGTGTTCACCCGCAATTTCGTACATTTTAACCGAGAGAGAATTTTTTTTTAGATTCAAAGTGTTTGAATTTCTCTTACACTTAGCTCACTGAGTATATTTCCAGCTAGTTTTTATTTATTTATTTATTTATTTATTTCATTGGTCCAGTTGCTCTGATAATTACTGAATTTTGAGAGATCTTCCTAAGATTCCAGTCAGTCTCCTCAAATGTCATACATGCGACTTTAGTAGTTCGATATTTTCCTCTCATCTCTGTTTAACTTAGCATCATTGGGGACACAAACTTCTACTAAGGTTGCTTCTTTCTAATTCTTGACCCATGTTTGATGACGATGTTAAAAATAATTTCAATCTTAATCTTTATTGGCTTGTTATTCCGCCCCTAAAATACTCACGATAGAAGAAAATCTCTCTCGGATGAAAAGATGGATATACAGAGGTGAGAGAGGAGAGAGGGGAGAGAGAGAAAGAGAGAGAGAGAGAGAGAGAGAAAGAAAGAGAGCAGCAGCAGCAAGCCAATGAGAAAGAGGATGCCAGGTCTCTAGGCACGCAGCTGTAGAACTTGAATTCACATAGTCAGACCCCCTTGTGTGAAAGGCGTGTCTTTTGAAGCAGGAACAGTTGTTAGTTTGATTATTTTTCTTTACTTGCTGCCCTCTTAAACATCCTTTCCTCACTTGTCACGGCGATTACAAGAATAAACCTCGACAACAAAAAGAACAAATAGGTTTTTCCTGATTGCAGAGTGTGTTTATGATGTTGATGTTTTCAACTTACACATCATGGTAATTTTCTTTAAATTCCGTTTTCCTTATTTGCGAAAATAACTGTTAATTGTTTTCATCTTCTGCATAGCCTTTGCATTCAATCTTAGCTCTTTTTAGAATCGAATTCAAACACTGCTTCTCTTTATTCTTCTCTTCATCGGGAAACCTTCATAATTGGACAAGTGTTTCGAAATGTTAGATCCGATTTCATAACTAAAGATTATGCATTTCCTTGTTTATATTTTAAGTCTTTCTCTTCAGCTTTTTATTTCTTCTCTTCTATCCTCTCTCTCTCTCTCTCTCTCACTAGCTTGCTGCTCTCTCTCTCTCTTTCTCTCTCTCATTCTCTCTCTCTCTCTCTCTCTCTCGCTATATCCATCTTTCCATCTGAGAGATATTTTCTTCTATCGTGAGTATTTTCGGAGCGGAATAACTAGCCAATAAAGATAAAGATTGAAATTATTTTTAACATCGTCATCAAACATAATTGTTTGATTAACAACTGTTTTCCGTTATTGGCAAAATATTTTTATATTTAGTGTTCAAAGCAAGATATGGAGAAAAAAGGCATAAATGGGAATAATACAAAATTAATATTGTGCCATTTTGGTTAACTTAACAATACCTATTTGGTTTCGTTTTTTCTTAGCTTTAGAATCGTCAAACAACGCTATTCATCATCATCATATCGTATTAATCAAAAGATTATATTGTTGGCATTCGTTGACAGAAGCCACGTACTTACGGAAGGGGCCACTATAAGGTTGTCAAGATCCTAAGTAAAAGTAATTTTTGTGAACCGAACTGGATTCGAACTTGGACAGTCAGATCATCAGTCCGTGGCGTTAACCACTCGATCTCCCAACAAACCTTTTACTGTTTTTTTTTCTTTTTATACACCTGCTGTTCAAACCCAACAGTATGTAAATGGCTACTGTTTGATATCGTGTCTGACAGGTGACTGCACAGAGTTCAGTAACAAAATGTCACGTTTACATTACATTTAAGATTTTACATGTTCCCTTCGAACTTAATATCAATATATGCATTTTATTCTGTCACGTAACGCTCACGCCTCACCTAAGTTCCTAAAGGAACATAAACTCGACACGGGAGTTGTTAATGTGAGTAAATCTCCCGGCTATGTCATTTACTGGCAATGTTGGACTACGTTACATAAATCCGGAAACTCAATAATTCATTAAACACAATGAAAATTTAATAACACATTACTTAGTTGATATTAACATAAGATACTGCAACTAAAGATAGATAAACATAGACTTACACGCACTAGTCAGACTCTCTCCCTCTCTCTCTCTCTCTCTCTCTCTCTCTCTCTCTCTCTCTCTCTCTCTGTCTATTAATCTCCCATCCACACACACACACACACACATACACACACATACATACACACGCGCGCGCGCACCAATATAAGCAAATAAATGAATTGGTAAAAAAATCTAAAACTTTAGTTTTATATATATATCTATATATATATATATATATATATATATATATATATATATATGTGTGTGTGTGTGTGTATGTGTGGGTGTGTCTAATACGTAAAAAAATCATTTCTTTTTCTTTTCATATGAAAAATGATAACAGACTATAAACATATGTAGACAACGCATAGACAACTGCTCGTGACCTTCCTTCCAAAAATAACCTATAATCATCTAATTCATAGCATATTGATATCCGGCACATGGTAACCTCGTTTCTATTTTCCCATTCTCAGATTAATATATACAGTGATGATCATATTTATTGGCACGGTAAAATAAAAGTTAAATTTTGTCTAATAAATTCTAAAAAAGGGATTAAATTAAAGAAAATAACAAAGTATATTATGTATTTTTAACTGGCCTTTCCGATGCAGCAATCGGATTTTAGAAAAAATAAATAACAAAGGAACAACAAACATAATTGCAAAAAACCCTTGTTCAAAATTATTGGCACGATTTATTTAATAATCAATTGTATAGCCTTTGGCCTTGATTACCTTCCTCAGTCACTTTTCATAGTTTACAACCAAGTTGTTGCACTCTTCAGTAGTAATTTTAGCCCACTCTTCCTGACAATAATCCTCCAATTGAATAAGATTCTTAGGCTTCCTTTGCATTACCCTCAATTTTAATGTTCTCCATAAATTTTCAATTGGATTAAGGTCTGGGCTTTGTGATGGCCACTCCAAAACATTAATATGATTGTCCTCAAGCCATTTCTTAGTCAGTTTAGCCGAATGCTTTGGGTCATTATCTTGCATGAACCACCAACAACGACCAAGTGAGAGCTCTTTAGCAGAGTCTTTCAGGTTTTCATCCAATATTTTAACATAATCTTCCTTTTTTATGCTACCTGTGACCTTAACAAGTCGCCCTGGTCCAGAGGCAGCAAAGGATCCCCAAAACATCAAACTGCCTCCACCGTGCTTCACTGTGGGTATGGTGTTCTTAGGCAGGAAAGCTTCGCCAGATTTTCTGTAAATATAAGACACTTTATTATGGCCAAATAACTCTATTTTCGTTTCGTCAGTCCATAGAACACGTTTCCAGAATGCAACATCTTTATCAATATGACGTTTTGCAAAGGCTAGCCTTGCTTTCAGGTGCATAGGCTTGAATAAGGGAGTCTTTCTCGGACGACATGCTTTTAAACCAGCTCTCTTCAAAACTCTACCAACTGTATGTCGAGATACATTCACTCCAGAGGTGCTCTGTTCATCAACAATCTCCCCAACAGAGATCCTTGGGTTTTGTTTTACTTGTCGAACAATTTTCCGTTCATCTCTTGGGGAAAGAATCCTTTTTCTCCCTCTACCCTCTAAACTCATAACGTGGCCTTGCGATTTGAACTTGTTTATTATGGCTCTAACAGTGGATTTGGGAAGGTTTAGCTTCTTTGAAATCTTATCATAGCCCTCCCCATTGGTATGGCATGCTACAACAAGCTTCCTGACGTCTTCGCTGTGTTCCTTAGTTTTAACCATGGCGATTGAAAATTATAATTTAGTCACTTATAATAGTTTAAATAAATCGCTATCTAAAAATTATCTGAAAAAAATTATTCACTGAATTAGCGTTAAACAAGCATAATATGGCTATAAAAAAGTTCAGAAAGCACGTAAACCGGAAATTGATTGATATTATACTGATACTAAAAGAAAAACAAAGCCGTGCCAATAATTTTTAACAAGGGTTTTTTGCAATTATGTTTGTTGTTCCTTTGTTATTTATTTTTTCTAAAATCCGATTGCTGCATCGGAAAGGCCAGTTAAAATACATAATATACTTTGTTATTTTCTTTAATTTAATCCCTTTTTTAGAATTTATTAGACAAAATTTAACTTTTATTTTACCGTGCCAATAAATATGATCATCACTGTATATATATATATATATATATATATATATATATATATATATATATATATATATATAATGTCCGTAAATAAATAAATAAATATATATATATATATATATATATATATATGCATACTAGCATTTAAGCCCGGCGTTACCCGGCGTTTCCCGGGTGGTTGGATGTGCCTGTCGAGCAAAAAACAAAACAAATATAATGGTAGTTGGAAGGCAGGCTCGAACCTGTACCGCGAAAGAGGAGGAGAACGGGGAAAAAATCTGACGTCTTTGGTATTACGACCACCGCCAAACCGGAAGTGGTATTTTTAAAATTAAGGCTAGACAATCGAAAGGAGAGGATGACTTTCACTAATATCGACTAAAAAAGCGACCCCCTGTAGAAAAGTGCCTAGTTGAAGGTGAAGATATTAGTGTTTTTAGCGAATTTTTCGATATTTGACGTCTGAAGGGTCGAAATTCAAAACGATAGTGATCGTGGTAAAAGTCGTTTTAGGCAGACATGCAAATACACATACACACATACATTTATATATTGGTAACTAAAAATTTTCGACCCAAACCGATGAAAAAGCTTGCCCTATCTCTGAATACCCTTTATGTCAAATGTCAAGTGTGTAGACCAGACATTGTCTGAGTAATTTGGTAGAGACTGCAGAGGTCATTTGTTTTACGTTGACCCCTATTATGACCCCTTAAACTTTATTGTTTTGAAATTAAATCAAGTTGTTAAGTTAGATCCATGTCCAACGAACCTATATGTAAAATTTCAAGTGTTTAGACCCGAAATTGTCGGAAGAGTTTGGTAGAGTTCGCAAAGATGAAATCGTTAAACTTTGACCCCTTACCAGCCAAATATCTGGCCGAAAACCGATCACATCGATTTTCCCAAATCTCAGTACCCTGTATATCAAATTTCGAGTCTGTAGACTTAAAATTGACAGAGTTATTTCGTGGGAAAATGTACACAGACCCACAGACAGACAGACAGACAGACGCACACACAAACACGTTCACTTTTATAAATATACAAGCATGTGTGCCCGGCGTTGCCCGGGTGTTTGGCGGTGTATGCCGAGCAAAAAAAGACATCAATTTTTTAAACTTTGACCCCTATTATGACCCCTTAAAATTTATTGTTTTGGGCTCAAATCAAGTTATTAAGTTAGATCCATGTCCAAAGAACCTATATCTAAAATTTTAAGTGTTTAGACCCCAAATTGTCGGAGGAGTTTGGTAGAGTTCTCAAAGGTCAAATCGTTGAACTTTGACCGCCTTAACAGCCAAATTTCTGGCCGAAAACCGATCACAGATTTTCCCAAATCTCAGTACTCTGTATATAAAATTTCGAGCCTGTAGACTGAAAATTAACAGAGATATTGCAAAGGAAAATGTACACAGACAGAAAGACACACAGACACGTTCACTTTTATATCTATCTATTTATATCTATAGAAGTGAAAGTGTATGTGTGTGTGTGTGTTTGTGTACATTTCCCTACTCATTAACTCTCTCAATTTTTGTCTACAGACTCGAAATTTGATATACAGGGTACTGAGATTTGGGAAAATCTATGTGATCGGTTTTTGGCCAGAAATTTGGAAATTAAAGGGTCAACGTTCAACGATTTGACTTTTGAGAACTCTACCAAACTCCTCCGACAATTTGGAGTCTACACACTTGAAATTTTACTTATAGGTTCATTGGACATGGATCTAACTTAATACCTATACCGTATATTTCGGCGTAAAAGACGACACTTAAAGTTTAAAAATCATTTTTAAAAAACAATATTTCATAAGATACCGGGTGTTGCAATCTCTAGCTTAGGCCAAATAAACATGGTGTCGTCTTATACAACAGATATATGATAAATTTATGAAAATTTGCTCCAATTTTGTACCTCGTCTTATTTGACGGTCGCCTTATACGCCGAAATATATGGTATATGTATGTATATAAGGCTGAACTATCTTATAAAAGATATCGTTTAAATATGTTTATAAATACGTAACTATTAGGTTGAGAAGAAAGTTCTTGCGAAATTTTGAAATTATGATTTTCAAATGATGTATTTTCAAATAAGTGTTCATTATAATACTTTTACTTTATATATTATTATAAAGAGTGAATTTCGTTCTATCTAATCGTTTAACGTACAATTGTTGGTTTAAAACGATCATTTTTTTCTTTCCAGAACGTTGAATACAAGGTGGAAAAAAACAAATTCGCAATTTTCTTATTTAAATTCAAGCTAGACCGACAATCTGATCAAACATCTCTTGATATCAACGAAGCGTTTGACCCAGAAACAATTAGTGTACGCACAGTAAAATTGTGTTTCATAAATTTTGTGGCGACGACGAGAGTCTTGAAAATGATGAGCGTAGTGGTCGGCCATCGAATGTGGACAACGACCAATTAAAAGCCTTAGTCGAAGCCAATCAAGGCACAACTATTCAAGAACTTGCTTTTGAATTATACGTAACGTACACCACGATTTTCAACCATTTCAGCGAGATTAGAAAGAGTAAACACTTGATAAATGGGTGCCTCACGAAGTAAACGACAACCAAGCGAAACGCCGTTTTGAAGTGTCATCTTCCCTTCTATACTGCAACGAGAACGACCCGTTTCTCGAACGGTTTGTGACTTGCGATAAAATGTAGGTTCTGTACGTCAATTGGCGACGCTCAACTCAGTGCTTAGAGGCCAAGGAAGATCCACGACATTTCCTAAAGCCAGATTTGCACCAAAAGACAGTCGTGCTAACTGTTTCGTGGTCTACAACCGGTCTCATCTATTACATTTTTTTCCATTCAGGTGAAAGTATTACAACGGAGAAGTACTGTTAACAAATGGGTGAAATGCATCAGAAACTTCGACAACAACACCCAGCATTAGTCAACCAATTCTCCTACAAGACAATGCTCGACCGCACGTTAAAAAAATTGACCCTGCAGACGTTGAATGAATTAAGCTACGAAACTCTTCCTCGTCTGCCATACTCAAGACCTCTCTTCTACTGACTACCACTTTTTCAAGTACCTCGACAACTTTCTGTGTAGAAAATGCTTCAAATACAGTATGAAAAAGGCCTTCATCGACTTCATCGCTACTAGAATGCAAGATTTTTATGTTACTGGTATAAATACCCTTGTTTTGCGTATATAAGATGTGTTGATTCTTCTGATACTGATTTCGATCGATAACTTTTTGTTTGAGCCGAGATATGTTAATCTGAAGTTAAAAGTTAAAAACTGCGAGAACTTTCTTGTCAAACTCATAGTTAACGTTAATTCATGATAATATCTATTTTTCATGGTAATTAGGGTCAATTTACGTAAAACATGTTAGTGCATTTCAAGTGTTTTTGTAGTAATGTATATTATATTTAGAGATGCGAAAAATG
Organism: Euprymna scolopes; assembly: GCF_053919585.1. Classification (NCBI taxonomy): domain Eukaryota; kingdom Metazoa; phylum Mollusca; class Cephalopoda; order Sepiida; family Sepiolidae; genus Euprymna; species Euprymna scolopes. Next base: position 120,967,707 of record NC_136490.1, on the reverse strand, counting down.
TGCATGTATGAAAACATACGTGTATTCTCTCTGTTCTCTCTCTCTTTCTCTCTCTCTCTCTCTCTCTCTATATATATATATATATATAGAGAGAGAGAGACAGACAGACAGACAGACGGACATACAGACAAACAGACAGGGAGAATACACCTATGTATTAAAGTGTTTATATATGTGTGTGTGCGTGTGTGTGTCTGTGTGTGTGTGTAAGTGCGTAGGGGTTTGTCTGCCTGCATGTTTGCGTCCGTGTGCGTTCAAGATTTTGATCAGTGCTAATGTTACTATGCTTGATGTAAACATATTATCCATTGATATATATATATATATATGAATATATATATATATATATATATATATATATATATATATATACACACACATGTGAATATGTGAACGTGCAACAATGGAGTTAGTCCGTATGCTGTTCCGATGTGTATGTAGGTACGTTTGTATGTGTCTATAGTTCATTTATCTTCTCCGGGACAGACTCTCCTTTGGTCACTCCTATGAATATTGCATAGCAGCGGGTGATCAAAAGTACATGGCAATCAGAAAGGAATTAAGAACAAGACCAATTAAGATACGCAAAACTTTTGCTCAATTCGTTGCCTCATGACACCAGCGCCTCATGTCAGCCATGACGACAACTAGACAACAACTGCTCTCCAACAGATCGTACTGAGTTACGACCTTAATTACCTTCGTTTTTTTTTCTTTATCTCTTTTGTGAAATTGTTCATCTCTGTTTTTCCTTCCTTTCTTTTTTTTTGTCCATTTTATTTTAACTTTTGAATACTTTTTCCTATTTTTTTTATTTACCGTTTCTTATATGCGCATTAGATTTCTTATATCCGTTGGTTTGTCTGTAATGATGTTTAAAACAGAATTGCAATCCCTAAACGCATTCATAAAATGGATGTAGGTAATTTTAGATATGCAGGAATTTGCATATAAAATCGAGTTGACATTTCGCTTTGTTTGTCACTCTTGGTTTTAAATATATCATTTATCAGTTTGTCAGACACATAGACTGAACAGGCGCATATTTTTAAAAGAAATTAATCGGTTTTCTATTTCGATTCTATTGATTAATAGGTCCGTGCATATCAAGGTAAATAGAGAATAAAAGTTAAGAAGTTTTAAATATCTTTTTCGCATTTCCGGTTTATGTGTCACATAGTATTGTCGTTAATCTGTGATGGTTAAGTTTGATAAGGCATTTTTAGTCTGTCAAATTTATATTTTATATCTTGGGATCCTCCTCCAGTAGAAATTAAGTTAGCTATTGTGAATTTTGGCGAGGGTCACATGAGTACATGTCAGGATAATCTGGTGGCAAATGAGAATGTACCCAAACTGACGTGATTGAAGTGGAGGCTAAAAGTCAGCTCTCTAAATAGTAGGCGCTAGAAATGCAGGTGGTGAACAATATAACGATGTAGATGACGCCATGTGTTGGAAGAGAGAACGAAGTTTCTAGTGAGTCTCTCATTGGAAGTCAAAGAAACGGGACGCGAATATGTAGATAATCCAGGTAAATGTTACCTCGAGACTATGCCCGTGCGTGACCTATGCTACAAATTATTTACGAAAATGAACAAAATAAATAATTAAGTAGTTAATTTGTCTATCCCTTAACAAGTAAACTCTCTCCTATATAACTCTCTCTAAATAAATAAATAAAACCTTTGAAAAATCATTAAGTTTCATCACGGATAGTTTTGTTTGTGTAGCTCATAGGTTCTTAACCGGGGTCCACGTGGACCTCTATGGTTCATATAACATGGCGATGGTTTTAGTTTTCTTTTTTTTTTTTTAAACATGATATAAGTCATTTTGTTTTGTTTTTTTATTAATAGAAATAAAATAAAGTATGGGGGTACCAAAATGAATTAAGAGGAGGGAAATGACTGGGTATTAAAAGGTTGAGAACTACTGGTGTAGCGGACGCACTGAGGCTGTCAATCATCACGAGATAATTATGGTCAACATACAGCAATAAGCGATGATTGAGAGAATAGAAAACGACCAGCGCCTGTAAAAAAACGCGCATGATGATAATTTTCCATACAAGTAAACCCTGACTAAACATTAAAATTCACTTAGTATTTGCGGTCCAAAAAAGATCTCCACCGTATGGCTAACCAACATTGGCTTTTAGAACTAATGATGAATCTTGACCAAGTAATGGCATCTTAAGTAACAGCGCAAAGCTGGATACTCTGCCAGATAAGATGAATTATTGCGTTAGAATCGAGTATGGTCAAGAGGTAAGAAGGCAAATACACTATAATAAATTTAAATGTTTAATTGGGAAGATGAAAGCTCAGTGTTGAAGAGGAAAAAAGGGGAATTTTAATGGAATATTCGCAATATCTATGTATTTCATGTAGAGATTAGATATTTTATATATAGGGTATTTGAACATACAGCTCACTTTTGATTTGGTTAATAGCCTGTAAAAATAGCTGGTAAAGAATCAAAATTGAAAGAAAGAAAAAAAAACAGTTGACTTTGGCGGAAGTAAATTGATTAACTTCACGGCATGCATAAACATTTTTAGCTTGAAGTCATTAATTTTTATTTTTTCTTATCCATCCAGCAATAGATGGACCTTTAATTTCTGAGAACATCGATGGAAGTAAAATGTAACAACCAAGGCAATATCCGAATCCATTATAAAATGACCTGTCGTTAAGGGAATGGAGAAATAGATCGATGGTAACATTTAATTCTAGTCAGGCAAAGCTCCCTTCCTTTGAAAAACTACGAGACCATTTTCATCCACCAATCGTAATGGCTGATACCACTGTATCTGAGTGTTCATCATATAATCTCCCTCAGTTTAACATGCATATGAAAGATGGCATTAGACAATTATAATGAAGACATTGAAAAAATTGCTACATATCAGAATATATTTTCTATAGCGCTAGAAAATTCTCGATATCTGCTTGTATCCTATTATACTAAAAATCCACCATTCGCACGCGCATGTGGTATTGGTGCAATATTTGAGATCGTACACTAACTACTATCATCTTCCTCTTAGATATTTTCCACAGAAACTCATCTAATATAATAAGTCCTATACTATCTACCGATACCGAGATCCTATCCTATCACGACATTGTATTATCCCTATGCTAGTGGAAAAATTACTTTACTGGAATGTAGCCCGACCAACTTCTTGCACGTGTGAGACCTCGGTCTAAATATAACCGCCTGACCTAACACTCTGCAAAATCAAATTTTCGTCTGTAAAGTCTCATATACGCCAAAATGCTTGTTACTGTGCGAGCTGTTCCTCTGGACATTGAGTGTCTATAGTGGTCCCGCAATGCTCACCTGTTCTCAAACTGTATACATCTCTGACTTTAAATATAATGTGCAGAAATATCTCGCTGCATAACTTTTACTTATAAGTCCCTTGTAAGTATGGTCTTTAATTACTTTCTTTATTCAACATTACTATTATTTATAAAACTGTCCGTAATAGTGGTAGCATATTCTTATTATAACAACTTTTATTTTCGATAAAAATAGTTGTATATATATATATATGTATATATATATATATATATATATATATATAATTTAAATTTGTCTTTGCATAAGCAGTAATGGCAACGCTTAAGAATTCCGCTTTTGACGATAAGCGTTGTTGTCTGAAGAGGTCACTAGTTACTAAATACAAGAAGACTTTAATATTATACGCCGAGCTCCTGCCAGCGCTTTTGAAAAATGCGTGCTCCTAGTATCAGAGTCATATTGAGGCTGTGATTTAGGCTGAAGGCAGTTACATTGGATATATGTCAGGTCTAAATACTAGAAGACCTTAACATGCTCCTACTGCTTATGTAAAGATAAATTGAAAGTTTTACTGGCCCTAATTCGGTATAGAGAACTCTTGTATTAACATCATTATATTTCACTGGTTACCTAACTCTGGAAAATAGCAACCTCAAATTATATATATATATATATATATATATATATATATATATATACATTGATATGTATATTTATATATAATATATATATATATATGTATGTATGTATGCATTTATGTATATGTATGCATATATGTATGTATATATGTATATGTATGTATATATATATATATATGTCGGCATATATATATGCATGTATATATGTATGTATATAGATATGTATATATACATATGCATATATTTACATTTATTTGGTATATTTTTATTATACAAACAATTTGCATATTTGTCTGTTTCTCTTTATCTCTATCTATCTATTAATCTATCCGTCTCTCTATGTGTGTGTTTATACACATATATATTTATATATATATATATTTATATAAAATGAAAATTACAATTGAATTTACCCAAATGATCAAAGATGGTAAAATTGAAGTAAATTATATATATTAAAGAATTAATATTTATAAAATTATCTCAGCCAGACATAAAAGCTCGATAAAACCAAATAGGAAATAGAGCTTATAATATGAGCAAACAGTTAATAAAATATGTTAAAAAACACTTTGAAATGAGTTAAAAACATATTTAATCTGAAAAGGAAACACTAGATAAGTGGATAGTCCTTAATCCGCGGAGTTTCGAAGCGATACTCTCCTTCTCATCAGAGGGTAGGAATTAGCAAAATGCGGGATCGGATTTTGCATGCAGAAGTATTTGATGAAACAACAAGTAAGTCGAAGATCTTACTTGAAAACAAAATAAGTTAAGCAGAGGGAATATGGTAAAGAAAAAGTTGATTACACATGGATGGATAGTCTGGTGGAAGATAAAAAATCCAGTGACGGTAAAATCCAAATGTAAAACTTCAAGAAAGTTAAAAGAATTTTCATTTGTACGAGTAAAATCCAAAGAAATCCCGTAATTGGAAGAAGAGGGTCCATAATAATCCAAAGGCAGAAATGCATGGAATAATTCACAAACATGTGTACAAGGAAAAAATATTATTAATAAAAGAAAAATAAGATGTGCTTTTCACTCTACTTCCGAGACATACCTATAAATAAAAAAGATCTAGGAATAAAAAGGAGAGAAAAAAAATGATAAAGTTAAATATATTTATATATATATATATGTACATATATATATATAACTATATTTATATATATATATATATGTACATAGATATATATATATATATAGAGAGAGAGAGAGAAAGAAATAGAGAAAGATTGATAAAGAGAAAAATAGAGAGATAGAGAGATTTTAACTATAGCTTTATAAGGTCAAGTTCATGTATAGAACAATATACATCTACATACTGCCTATTCGTAAAATGCGTTTAACACACCATAATAACTTATAATCTATACGCATTTCTCCTTTTTCTAGTGTCTTTGAGGACGCGGCAAATAAATTGAATTAAATAAAAAACATAATATAGACGAAGTAAAGTGCAACAAAAAATGAGAAAATTGCGCTTTCCCTCACTAACTTACGAAGTGTTATATAAAAATTAAATAATTAAATAATAATACTCCAATAACATTTTATTGTCGCGTATACTTTCAATGTATACATTGATATGGCTTCCTAAATATATAAAATCCATATTTCAACAATGCTCTTAAAAATCACATTTTATTATATACTAGCATGCCGCCTTGCATTGCACGATGGTAAAATACGTTTTAATATGATATTTTGATTTATGCAGTTTTCGTATTTATAATTATATTACTAGCAGGGAGATCCGACGTTGCCCGGGATTGAATTATGATCAAAGAATATTTCACACTTTTTCACAAAATATGTGTTATTCTACATTACACTCTAGAGAACCTACTGTGGCTTTTATAAAATTATTTCATATAAAGTTATTTCCAGTTACGGACAAAAAGTTAAGTAATTTGTGTGCGGGGTTTGAACTTGCAGACCACTTTTGCACCAATTTTCCTCTGCTAAATTCAAAATATAAAGTTTCGCATGAATTCGAATATCCTATGTCTATAGCCATAAAACTGTCAGAGGAGTTTAGTAGGTTAAATTATTTAAACCTATATATATATATATATATATATATATATATATATATATATATATATATATATATGTAGAATATCTGCATGAATATAATTACACGTAATAGTTAACTAAAGATGACCACCTCATATGAAAACCGAAAAAAATTATGGGGAACTAATTTAAATAAATGTTTAAAAGAATATTCAAATTAGCTAGTTCTTTTACAGATAAATGCAATTCAACGACCCATATATAACAAAGTTGTATTTTTTTTTTAATAAATAGAAGAAAGGGTTTTTCCTATGAATATCGTCGTCGTTGTTGTTGTCGGCGACGGCGCCGACTCATTTCCGAGTATCTGGTTCATCATCAGCGCCCTATCTTCTATGATGCCTATATTTTACATGCTTGCAAGGCTCAACCGGCTAGTTTCCTTACCTAGACTCCCTTGCAGATACTGACTGCGAGTCAGGCGGGGGTCGGGGCTGTTCTTCTTACTCTCTCCTTCTTTTCTTAGCCTTTTCATATTGTCTTCTATTCTCCTCAAAGTCCATGGCAACTTTGCGTGCCAGACTCCTCCGTTTTGTCCGGTCCCTCGCAGCCTGTTCCCATAAGGAAGGGTCGATGTTTGTCATTGCCAGGGCGCGCTTTAATTGGTCTTTATAGCGCCTTTTAAGTGCTCCTCATGATCAAGTCCCATTGCCGAGCTCGTCATAAATATTTTTTCGGCAGCCTGGAAGGATCCCTCCTACTGATGTACCCTGCCCAATGGAGGCGATAGTGAATGATGGTTGCTTCAACGCTGGTCATTTTAGTCCTGTCTAATACTTCCAAGTTAGTTGGGTGGCTTTCCCTGATGATATGCAAAATTTGCCTCAGCTTGTGTAGCTGGAAGCGTTCCAGGTTTTTGTATCGCTTCTGTACAATGTCCATGTTTCACAAGCATAAAGAAGTGTGGAGAGTACTACTGCTTTGAAGACCTTGATTTAGTGACCAATTTCAGTTCGTGGTTGTTAAATACGCGGTTGATGAGGCGACTAATGGCGGAGTTGGCTGCCCTGGTCTTTTTCCACATCTTTCGTACATGTGGGAGTAGATGTTATGATGCTCCCTAGGTAAGGAAACTGGTCGACTTCCTCTAGTGATTGGCCATTTACGATAGTTTGGTATTAGGTATCAATATACAATACATACAAAAAAATATTAGAGTATAGATTCCTATGAATGCACAAATGCAGTCTATTTTTTATATGCGTTTTTTTTTTCTTTCCCAATAAGTAGTCAGCAACAAACTTCTCGATTATTATTCTTCCATTTAACTGCGTGTGGGAAGATTCGATTTAAAAACGAGACTTTCCAGTGGATTTGAACCTGTTGAAAAATCTACTGAACGAGATTCAAGCACAAAACGCAAGACAAATCTGATTTTGAACAACTATGAACTTCGAACGAATTCAAGCGCTATGTTCAAATGCAAGAAGAGAAACACATGTGAACATTTTAAAGTTGTGCGTATTCAATATGGCGTTTATTGATTAAAATGTTACTAAAAATTTAAGGGTGGCAGACTAACCGACGGATGTATTGGTGCTTTTGTACAAAAGCGAGGATACATTCGGTAATGTTACAGACTGATGAAAATGATATTAAATAGTTAAGCTTGAGAGACGAAAGAAAATCTTTTTATGGAAATCTTTTCAAACAAGGCTGAAGCCACTTAATGTAACGATATAATAAACAATACAACTTCAATATGTAAACCAATAGCTATAGGTATGTGCTAGATTAATAACCACGAAAAAAGTAGCCCCATATATGTCAGAGATATCGCTCATGGAATGTGAAGAGCAAATAGCAAAATAAGAAAAGCGAAAGTTGCAAGCATGACTAAAGTAGAAAGATAAAATTTTCGCCCTAGAAAAACTTAGAACGATAAAATTATCGACCTAGAAAAGCTGTTTTTTATTAAACGGAAATGGAATCATGCCGATTCCATTTCCGTTTAATAAAAACCGGTTTTCTTTTTTGTTGTAGACCATCTACTAGTTGGCCAGTTGTGTACAAATCCTGATAACAGCCGTCTAATATGTCTGAAAGTGACACAGTGTTCAACGAGCGAGATGGACGATGCGCCGCTGTAAACTCATGCTCTCTACTGATCCAAGGTATGACGACAGGACCATTGCCAGAACCCTCAAAATGCATCGCTGTATTGCTAAGAGTAAGAAGGACTTGCCCATGGTGATGAAAACAATGTTTCCAGGTACAGTTATGGTTCTTGGTGTGGTTTCAAGAGAGTGCCACATTATGTCATCTCGAATCTTCGAAGTCGGCTTGAATGTAAACACCAACTTGAAGTGTACTAGTATGCGCTGAAGAGTTTGGTGATCCCCTGGTGCAATCACGTGGCCACATGACTTTTCACAACATCAATGCCAGCCTGTCTGCTGCCACCCGCTAAGTATTCGCCGAGCTCCCGCCACACTTTTGGAAAATGCATGCACCTAGTTCTGGACTCGTATTGTGGCTGTGATTCAGGCTGGAGGCAGTTACATTGAATATACGTCAGTTCTACTACATAATCAAGTTACCCGAATTGATTTTTTCAATAAAAGTTTTTGTTTTTTTTAAATAAAGCTGTAGAGTTGTTTTTTATAGGGCGACACTTTTATCGTTCCACTCTTTGATCTCAAGGTCTACGTTCTAATCGATAAGAGTAGAAAGTAGACCTTGAGATTTTACTGACCAAAGTAAATGCTTTTCGAAACTTTAGTGTAACAAGAATAATTTCCGTTAAAGCAAGTTTCAAACTTGGTTTCGTAGAAAAGGAAAATATCGATTAAAATTTTAAGGTTTACATTGCGGAGAACGGATAGAATCCTTCACTGAGATGACGCGATCGATCTGCCGAATGGATGTACATTCAAAATTATGACCGACAAAAGTGAATTTAATTTGTTTAAAGTATTTTAACAACTTTTTAATCAATCTAACATTCACAAAATATTTACATAATTCACACATTATTTATTTTTGATCTTGTCGCGTTTTTAAAATGTTAAGACTCGTTTTTACAAAGACGTGGCAAACGAAATGAAGCGTGACCGATCGACTCTACCACACAGACTCGATGTAATCGAGATGCTAAGACGTATGTTAGAAGAGATTTACATGAAAGATATACGTTTTATTACAACCTCCTTGCATTTTACGAATATTGCTGACGTGGTCGACATATGTCGCGGTTTGCTGAAGTCCTATTCACGTCTGCTCTAATGAGGATTTCATTTGCGCCACTCACACAAAATGTATAAATGATATCATTACTTTCATGATTATATACGCATAGAAATTTTTCAAGCATGCATTCGTTATAACAACAGTAGAGCCAACACGTTTCGCGTTATCTGGAAAATATACAACATGCTTTTTTGTATATTTATTATTATTTATATTAATGATTATACTATTGTGAAGCCATAGATATTATAAAACAATGCAGAAAGCATGTGTATCAAAACTAGCCAATTGACCCAACGTTGTTCGGGAGCAATGGATTATGGTTTCAAAAATTTAGAACATGCTTTGAGTAACATCTTCCTTATTTAATCTCAATCTATTGCGAACATTTGAATGAAAAACCTTCAAGTTGAAATGCATTGGTGGGCTGTTGCACTATGGAGGCTGCTGTGGTTAAATGCATTCCAGCACTGACTGATGTCTCGATGTGTTCTGTTTGAATCGTGTCAAATTCACAGTAACTCTTATACTATAGATGTTAGCAACCTTCACGTCGTCTCCTCTGCAAGTACCTGCTTCTAAAAGAGAATTGAGGTAAACACTGACTACAACAAAAGCATCCCCTATAATTAAACGGTTCTATATGGAAATAAATTCCGAATGTCGCATCTATAGTATTACTTTTTGTATGGATGTTGGCAATCTTCAGCTTGAATATACTGTAAATAAATATTTCTAGAAATGACAACATTTCCTAACATTCACCCCTTCTTTAATGTTGCAGAGAGATTAGCAAGGTGGTGTCAGAGCTATCCGGCTTCAAGTCCAATCAAAATACGGCGAAGATGGTTTTCGTATTTTGACTGGACTAAATAGTGCTCTTGTGAAAACATCAAACTTCGCCGTCCTTTGACTGTCTCTTCCTCTGCACGTGGCAATCAAACACGTGTCATGCGTAGAACCTTAAATAAATAATGTGATATTTACTACGGTGCTTCTGCGTCATTTGTTCCGATATTGTACGCAACCACTGAGCACCGCGTTTCTCAGTGTCGGAAGTAAAAATCTACAGTATAATAGGTTAACGAATAGTTGGATTCATTGCAGAAAAACAGGATAGTTTTTAGTTCACTTCAGAGCGTCTACTCTCTTAACGAAAACAACTACAGACAAAATTAATCAGGTTAAAAATAACATAACACTTGATTGATTCAACAAGATAAATGCAGCACACGAGATTTCATAGTTTATTTAGAAATAATATTTACTTTCTAATTATATAGGTTTTGACAAGATTTTGACTCAAGTTTGCTCGTGCAATCTAAAGAACTGAGAGGTCAACGCATCGGTAAATATCACGGTGTGGGTTACAACTTGAGAATCACACCAAACCTGAACCGAACCGTCTCATTCAAGGAACATATCAAAGAATGCAGAAAAAAATGATGCTCCCTTACAATATTCCATGGAAACAGATCAGCATCAAGTGGGGACCCACATCATATACGCTAAAATGTACTGTCTTGGGCTTGTGTGATTCTTCCGTCGAGTATGATTTTGTTTGGAGGATATTAAGGAATGATAAAAAATTGACCCAGCACTGATCTTATGGAGTTAAATGGTAACAAAAACGAAGGAACACAGGACTTTTAGGGACGAACATGTATTCACATATATTACAGGCAAAAGCAGGTTGAGCAATATCATTCCTCAACTGTAGGGCGTTTGCACACAACCGCGTGCAAATCTCTTACTGCCGGGCACCGGTACTCGATACCGGAAGTGACTTCACCAGCGGAAGTGGCGGCATGAGATAGTCCATTAATCCCATGGAGGGGCGTCTCCAACACCGCCTCCCAAGCTTTTTGTTCGTAAAAGCTATCAGTACCTCTTCCTTTTAGAGTTTACCATCAATGGCTTGATAACCTTTCTTACGGAACGACCGCCGTAGTTCAAGTGTTGCTTGAGAAGGTTCAAGATCAAAAGTTTCGAAGACAGTGTCTATCCGCTCATCTTTCAATGGTGGACTGTCGCTGGTTTCAACTGATCGACATTTTCTTAGTTGGTTCTGGTGACGTTTGTGGGTATACGTTGGTCCTTGGATGATATATACCATGTCATCAACTCTCTTAGTAATTGTACCCACCTCCCATAATGATTGGTTGTTTTTATATCTTATGAAAAACACTCTTTTACCTGATATGAAACGTTTGCTGTGTACATTAGTGGTCACTAGTTGCTTTGATTGTTTGGGTAAGAGTTTGTCAAAAACTGACCTTACTTTCCGCGCAAACATAGTTTCTGCAAGTGACACTGCTGTTGGTGTGTTCGGGTTGGGTGTAATCCTATACACGTGTAGAATTTTATGAAGTGCTTCTTTTTTAATCTCCGGAAGAAACACCGGGAGTTATCTGATTGTGTTGCCCATCATCGTTTTTATTTCCCCGTCCGTCCGAAGAGTGGCAATTATGGAATCTTCAAATGGATCTCTTTTCAATGGTATCAGCCTAGATAGTTTCTCATTTGTTTTGTCAGCTTCCTTAGTTTGCTTTGGCTTGCGGAATTGCTTTGGCGTGGGATTTTTAGCTTCCGGCTTCGCAGTTTCAGTTTTTGCCTCCTTTGGCAGATTCAGTTGAAGCTTTCTTTTTCGATTTCTCTGTTGCTGAGAATAGGACGTTTCGGTTCTTCTTGAAAACGGGCACAGTGTTTTCTTTTAGTTCGAATCTTGCTATAGCCTTTGTACATTTTCCTAGTCCTGGTGAGAATACTTCTGAAAATTCGTCTTTGAACTCGTCCTTCAGTTGTTGCGCTTCCGTAGACGAGTCTTCTACCCTATGATAGAATTTATTCATAGGTTGGTTTCACAATTCGAATGGAGACACACAGACATATAGCCTTTTATATATTAGATTTCTTATGTGTAAGACTGATTTGACAAACCATGTGAAGTCGCATAATGTCATATACGGTCCACACTTTTATGCTGCTACCCAGACCGCCCAAGAATGATTATAGTATATGTGGGTGTGTCTATAAATCAACAATCGGTTTGAAAAGACACTAAAAGTTGCATAATAAAGTCCATACACAAGCATTATCAAATACTGACAAGTTTCCTGCTACATCTGAGTACAGCTGGGTTGAAGAGTCATCTACGTGCACATGGACGTTCAAAATTAACTCGAAGAGATAGGAACCTTCAGATAAGAAGTAGCAGCAGGGAAATCAAAAATTCGGTCAGCTCGCCTTGTCTGCGAGCGCGTGACTTTCTGTTATTTGATCACTCAAAGATCGTCTGTATGACACACATATATATATATATATATATATATATATATATATATATATATATATATATATATATATATATATGGTATCAGCCTAGATAGTTTCTTATCCGTTTTGTCATACCTACTAAGTTATGAAAATAACTGGCAATTAAGCTTAATTTCCATGTATATGTTTATTACTTATTACCTAGCTACTTTTGTATCGAGCACTGTTGAAGTAAATATTGAGAATTTACGCATAAAATTATATATACTAGCTGGCCACCCGGAGTTTTCCGATCGTACAATCTGCTTAAACATTTTTAATTTTAATTCATGCAGATTCAGTTTGAGCATGCATTATTATAGAATTAATCCTTTATTGATTATTGTATATTACGTTGAATAATTTTTCTCGGTGGACTAATTCGCAAAAAGAAATAAAACAATATATAATAATAATAATTATAATGCCGTTGATCAAATTCCATCTGTGTTGGTTTACAATATCACGTCAGCTGATATTTGGACTGAATGATGAATGTCATGGAAAAGTTACTTCTGATTAATGTTTAGTTTTAAAATATGCAAACGAAGAAATGATTTGCGGCGATTTATTATGGTACTCTCAGTCTTTTCGTAAATTGAACTCATTCATAAGAAAACCTAAAAATATAATGGTGAGGTACACACGGGCTTAAACAGGCGATCATTCGATCCGTAATTGAATGCTCTACCACTGCGTTATATCCACAGACGACAATAAATTTGTTTTGTAAAAAGAAATGATTTACTAAGATTTTATTAGTCCACTTAGTCGGTGTAACGTAAAATATTCCCTCTGTAAAAATTATTTCTATAAGAGAAAGACGACTATTTTAATACCTGGTTTTTACGATATTCGATACTTATCTGATAGAATTTCTGTACAAAACATATCTAAGAACACTGCCAGATACATAAATTACTTTGCTGTGAAATTAGAAGGAATAAGCTCAGTAATTTCAAAAATTTTGAGGAAGGAACTCTCATACACACATACACATAAAGTGACTTTTATATAATAATAATAATAATAATAATAATAATAATAATTATATATATATATATATATATATATATATATATATATATATATAGATAGATAGAGAGAGAGAGAGAGAGGAGAAAGAAGAAGAGTCCCAATATTCTTATATTCTATATTCTTATGATACCTGAATGAATCAGAGAGGATTGGAAACTGCATTGTCAATTATGACTAAATTTATACATTTATGGCGTAAATATTTAATCTTTCTCTTGCACATATTGACGTGTGATGCTTTATCGACTTTCGCCACGTAGGAAAAGTTGAACCGACGAACACTCAGCCGCGCTTGTTGAACATTTACTTATCCGATGCAGTTGATGTAAGCACGTTTAAGATAATAGTCCGTCGTTTGCAGAATAGTGCCAGAAATATGAGTGAAAAGGCTGGCTCAGGACGCCCGTGCACAACTACCAATTCATCGCTAGGAAAGATGCGTTGAGAATAAGAGTGCCTATGTAGAAAAATAAATTCTGGAGCACAAAAAATTCGATAGTTTTAGTTGTACCACTCCCGTCTTAGTTACCCTTTAACCATTTTTTAGTTTAAAAGTAGGACGCAATTATTTTGCAACGCCTCTCACTCTATCTATCTATCTATCAATCTATCTATCTATCTCCTATATAAATATATGCATATATATATATATATATATATATATATATATAATCATTTTTTAATACCTAAAGACACTTGCGTTTCATCCTTTCGAGAATCATCAGTGAAGGGAGATACCATTACAGCCGGTCGGGTGGTTAAAATCCTGGCTTCATTAGCAAGGAACAAACCACACAGTCAACGTTAACCGCAAGAAATGCAGTTAAAGTAAACATCTGTATGATAGTCTAGACGGCAAGTATGATATTATAACATCATTATATGCTTATGTGAGCTTAAGTGACCGAATTAAATTTAACCTTAGAATGCTCAATAAGAATCTAGATCCATCTCTCTCTCTCTCTTTCTCTCTCGGTCTCTCTCTCTCTCTCTCTCTCTCTCTCTCTCTCTCTCTCTCTCTCTGTATATATATATATATACATATATATGTGTGTGTGTGTGTATAAAATACTACCTTCAAAAGGATATATATATGTAAATATACACACATATATTTTTAATGATACTATATTCAGCGCGATTAAAAGAGAAGGAAATAATAAGCAGCTAGAAGCAATAAACTCAGGCTAAAACAGATATAAATATAGCCAAAGGAATGTAGCGAATTGATAGAACGAATAATACAAAACAATCAGTAATATTCCATAGGTACTTACTTTGTGATATTCATATCGGGGCAACACTTAGAATCACATCCATTAATATAAGTACGCGTATACATATGCATATATATATACTAGCAAAAGTACTTGTCGTTGGCTGGGTTCAAAAACAGGCCTACAGAGAATGGACTCTGATTTATGAAAGTATAATAGGTTATGAAAAGGAAGGGTTGTACATTTGTGTTGAATTTGGGGGTATCAAAACCAAAGCAAAATTTGATGAAAGTAAAAATAAAATAGATAACCCCCATAATTTATTATTCTATACCTGTTCACACTGAAACACATATCACAATATTCTGTGGATATACATTAAATAACCTTGTTAAACTTTGTGACATATTTCCATTCTATGGAAGTCAGGTGCGAACGTGCCATCAGTTTATTATACCATATTTCTTCAAACAGAAACATAATTATCAAAGTATACTTACACAGATAGATATGAAAAGATGATATATATTAAATGTTGTGCCTATTTCCATTCTATGGAGGCCAGGCGCGAACGCAGACCCCACAATTTTATTATACCATCCCTATTTATGTTAAAATATACTTATCAAAGTATTCTTATGTACATCTATTTTTTAATTTTTATTTTTTTATTTCCATACTTTGTGGACCAGGCACGAACGCAAACCCCACAATTTTAATTAACCACTCTTCTGCCAGATCAAGCATTCCCATTCCTGTGTCCCGATTCATCTTCTATCATTATATGTAATCAGTTTTTTAAAATAGTCAACGATATAGGAGCCTATTCGTGACCAGACACACACACACATACATACACAGACATTCAGCGTTATATATATATATATATATATATATATATATATATATATATATATATATATATATATATATATATATATATATATATACATACAAGTTGACGGCCAAATATAGAAGTAATATGCATGGTGCATCGTTGTTTCACATCTATTCTTTATTTGGTGGCTGCCTCGTAGAATTAAGCTCATTCCGGATAAGCCGCTTGTTCTTGTCCCTTTGTCGAGAATAGTTTCAAACGTAGAAGGTTTCCGCGCCATTTCTTCAACGTGCGTTTAACTACAAATAGAATCCTTTTGAGTTCAATCACGAGTCAAGCACTCAGTCAGAGTTAACGTTTACCATTCAACTTTATTTCCATCAATCATTTCATTTCACTGGTAGTTATTATCCGATTCTCATTATGATCTTGGTTTTATGTGCATCAGTTTTAGTTTATTTTTCAATTAAAAGATTCAGGGGAAACTTTTCGCTTCACAGATATTTGATTATTAATAATGTATTTTTCTTTCCGCATAATAGTTAGAAAATGTTACTGTGGACAGAGAAACCTACGTTTAATAATCTATATATCTATATACCTATAAAGTTTTATTTTCATCTAAAATTGATATTAAAAGACTACATTTTCTATTGAAAATAAAATGAACTTCCTAATATTCTCTGTCATTAAACTAATTTGTGTTTTCGTTACAAAACAAGTGTTAATGCATTATATATTCATTTTTATGGTTTATCGGTTGATGATCGATTTCACTCCACTATTATAGTGAATTTTATTTAAGTATAGGTTCTAGATTGTGCATAATTTAGTAGGATGCAAGATGAAAATGTCCTAGCACGCGAAACTCTCTCTCTCTCTCTCTCTCTCTATAAATATATATATATATATATATATATATATATGATTTTCAGAATGTGAGAGATTGTATATAATAAATTCCACAGCCAAATAACGTCGCAGCCCACAAGAGCCATGACAGTCAAAGAACCGAAAGCCCAAGACTCGAGTTTCGCCCTCATTTGGGATCATCAGTTAGACACATCCGAACTCAGGATTCGAAACCCGAGCCTCTTGCATGCAAGGCAAGCACTCTACCAACTGAGCAAATGCCTTTAAGAATTTCTTGTGTGCGAGGCGTTTGCTCAGTTGGTAGAGTGCTTGTCCTGCATGCAAGAGGCTCGGGTTTCGAATCCTGAGTTCGGATGTGTCTAACTGATGAGCCCAAATGAGGGCGAAACTCGAGTCTTGGGATTCCGGTTCTTTGACTGTCATGGCTCTTGTGGGCTGCGACGTTATTTGGCTGTGGAATTTATTATATATATATATATATATATATATATATATATATATATATATATAAAGAGAGAGAAGGAGAGAGGGAGAGAAATTATTGTGTGCTAGAATATATATATATACATATGTGTGTGTCAGTGATCTTTTAGTCTGTGTGCAAAAGTCTTTACCAAACACTTTTCTGTGTATTTTTTACAGGGTATAAATTTGACATATTAAATATTTGGACTTGTAGCACACTTTCGGTTTGATTTTAATTTTAGTGGATAAGTTAACCATACACGTTTTTTCTGCGCATGTGGTAATTATATGTCATAAGTTTTAATTACCATATGCGCTGAAAAATATCTAATATATATTTTTTTTTCAATGTTTACAACTTAGCAGCGAATTCACCGGCTAAAAATGAAATCGAAAGTGTGCCAGAAGTTCAAATATCCAATTAAACAACGTTATTTTTTGCAGATTTTGTATACGTATATATTTCGACCATTCGCTAATGAATAAAGCTGGAGAGCTATATATTTAGTTTAGATTCTTGCTGGTGACACACACATCATTTTATTTTTTTAACTTTTGCATTACTATTATATATTAAGTACAATATAATAATCGATAAATAAATGCTCTATAATAATAAATACGCAATCAGCATGAATTAAAATATATTATTTAAAAAATTTTATGACCGGGCAATGCCGGCCGACTGGCATGCTAGTAAAATGTTAAAATACTACTTCATGCCTACTTGTTTGACACATTTCAAAGTGTTGATTAAGGGTAAGTGGAACTATGCAAGAAATAGATTGTCCCTTTCCTTGTATCTGGATGTAGTAGCAAGTAAAAAGGAATCGACTACGGTCGAGCAATTTTTATATTATATTCATATATATATATATCCTTACATTTCATTCAAAAAGGCGATTATTGACGGCTAAAATAGTTAAATAACAAGTACATTATATTGTTGAATAACATTGAAGAGGACATGAGACCAAGATAACAGTGCAGTGTCTCTTCTGGTGCTACACTTTACCTCTTCTCTGTCCTCGGTCAGTGGAGGAGAAATACTTCATGAGTGCGACAATTTTTATGTTAATTCGTACCCAGAGTGCCCCTTTCTGGTGAGCTGGATTTTTGCACTATAAAAACTGATTGGTGTCTAACTCTGCCCTCGTGGAGCAGCAAGTAAATAGGAACATTAAAGAGGGCATAAAGAACGTGATGTCATTGATCCGGTGATATCTATCGACTTAAAAAAAACAATGTTATAGGTAGGAGGAAAACAGTCAGCAGAACAATAATTCAACAACCTCATAGTTCTTGAAAGAAGCTACTGAAATTGGAAGCTTTACTACTATGAGTTATTAAAACAACGAATTGATAGAGACCTTTAGACAAACGAGTCCAATGAGCTTGAACAAAGGAAGCAGGAAATGAATGAGACAATTCTTAAGAATACATGCCATAAAAGTACTAAGAAAAAAAGAGCAGCGCCAATCAAATTATAGATTCGTTTCTGCACCTTATAAAGAACCTTCAAACCAGACAGAGATTCACCATCCCAAATATGGATACAATTCTCCATGCATGTTCTCATAGCAGATCTGTAGAGAAAGATAGAAGCCTCGGGCGTGAAAAGTGTTTAGAGCGATAAATATAAACGGCTTTACGAGAAGTGGAAAGAGCAATGAATCCAATATACAAACAGCAAGGAAGATATATTTCGGAGATGAGACATTATTGTCAATTACATTATCATATGTTGGTTCCCATCTCGTTTGTAGCTCTGTGTACAACCTTTCTGTCAGCGGAAGACTATCAATTTAAGCCTTGGTTAAAAAAAACCTTAGGAAAAGAATTAATACAAAATATCTAGATTATACAAAACGCGGAAGGAAGTCAATCTATTAGGTTGGTGCAAAAATAATGTCGTTTTTTAAACGTTCAACTTGAACTCAACAAACGACATTAATTTTTGCACAAATCGCAGTGGAATTACGAACACGACAGGTGAAAATGACTACAATTTGAATAGAAATCTCTATTATTTTTATACTATTATTCTCTCTCTCTCTCTCTCTCTCTCTCTCTCTCTCTCTCTCTCTCTCTCTCTCTCTCTCTCTCTCTCTCTTACATAAAGGGTGATGTTATTCACCGCAAATAAAGCATATTCTATCTGCAGGTGTTCTATATAGAAAGTTGAATTTCAACATATTTTTACAGTCAAAAAAGCAGGATACAAATTACCAATTCCAAAATCTTGCATTCTGAGTTACCAAAAATATCAGTGTGGAGGACTTTCCAGCATCTATGGACCTCTAGAATTGGCTGGTCGGATTTTGCTGATCGTCAGGTGAGTCGGCCGTATTTACGTCAATGCAATCCCATTAAAGTACTAGAAAAATAGGCACAGGGATGCAATATCCCGACATAAATAAAATAGACACACTTTTCTTACCAACTAGCTGGGCGCCCGTAATTTCCCGGTCGAAAAATATGCTTAAATATAATATTGTGATTAATGCAGATTTCGTATTTATTATTATATTATATTGGACTCAACATATAGTAAAGATTTAAAAAGTTTTAAGAAAATGGCTCGTGTGCCACCACTGAGAATCGAAACCAAATCGTTTAGCTTACGACTTACTTTTTTTCCTTTGACTTTAATGCCTGAGCTATGATGACATGTTTGCTGCAATCCTTGAAATAAAAACATTAACAAATAGCTATTACGTTACGTATGCATATTAAATGTATAGAATTTATACAGCCAGACAACGTCGCAGCTCACAAGTTTAATGGTAGCCAACAAACCTGGCTGTGGAAATAATTATATATTCTCTCGCATCCTGAGGTACATATATATATATATATATGTGTGTGTGTGTGTGTGTGTGTGTGTGTGTGTGTGTAATAGAATAATTCATGATCTAGAAAAGTTGTTTATCTAACGACAATACACAGCTATCATACCGAAAAGGTATAATTGATATAACCTATTAATCATTTAGCTTTGCCTGTTTGCAGTAATTAAAACTATAATGAACACTATATATATATATATATATTCAACAATGTCGACTCAAGAGAGGTGTGGTTGAGATTGCGCAACACTTGCCACAAAAATTTCACGCACAGGCATCCTTACAGTGGGTATCCATAGTCTGTCAAGACTGAAGGAAGCCTTATTGTTCTTAAACATAAATATATATATATATAACTACTTAATTTAATCATATAAAATTAATATACGAAAGTATAAATTTATGCGTAAACTTTAAGTATTTACTTCAAAAGTGCTCACTACGTAGGTAGAGCTAGTTAGTAAGTTATAAAATATATATGGCGAGTAAGCTACACTGAATATTCCGTGTTTCATCCACTCTAGGAATCTTCAGGCTTATGGGCATAAGCCTGAAGAGTCCTAGCTTAATCGCCATATATATTTTATAACTTACTATATATATAAATCGCCATATATATTTTATAACTTACTATATATATATATATATATATATATATATATATATATATATATATATATATAATATATATAAGGTTTTATTTGTTTTTTGTTAGCGATACTTTCTTGAATGGATTCAAGTATTTATACGAAAGTGCATTTTTACCTAAATGCTTGTTGGGAATAATTTTCCCAATGACCAATCTGGTACCCCCTTTAATGGGGAACGGCATATATATTATTTTTTATTCATATATATATATATATATATATATATATATATATATATATATATATATATCAATATAATTAAATGCGCATAGTGTATGTCACTCTATTTCTCTGTGTATATAAATAGAGGTTTACACAGCGATATACACATCGAATGCATATATTTATCTATCTATCTGTCTATATATCGTAATATGAGGTTGGTGCAAAAGTAATATCTTTTTTTGCCGTTCAAATATATATACAAAAACGACACTATTTTTGCACCAACCTAATATGTTTATGTGTGTGTGTGTGTGTGTGTGTGTGTGTGTGTGTGTGTGTGTGTGTGTGTGTGTGTGTGTGTGTGTCGTGGATTATCACTGTCATATCCGCCTTTACTTTTTCGAACTCGCCTCGTTTTTACATGTACCTTTTGGAATTAGGTCAGACTCGAGATTGTCTTTTTCTCCAGATTAAATTTGTGAAAGGAAGGTCGTCCTGTCGCGTGGCCAAACTAATTTCTCGGGGCGCCATGTTGGTCAACAAGGTTGGTCAAGTTTTCAACCTTTTGAACTTTTTCACCGCATTTTACACATTATACCACCCGACACCGGAATCTGTTCTTTCAGCCTGAATCAAAAAAGCAAATAGACTCAAATGTTTCATTTTCTCTCCTTTTGTGTTCATATTCCACGAAGAAGTATTCAATCTATCACGAGAAAAAAAAAAAGATTGAGAAGCAAGAAAAATAGATGACATCTCTGGACGAAGCATGCTAGTGCTTAGACAAATTAACGGTTTAACATTCTTTTAAATACAATAGTGAAACTTTTTAACCGTTTAAAACTTTGGAATATAAAATAATTCGATGCCGTCTGTTGAGTCTCGAAAGAGAATTGATACCCCTACAGGGGTAGTTGCGCGTGTAATTGTTTGGCAAGGGTTAAGCAATCCTCAACCACACCACTCCTGAATCGGAACTGCTTAAGGCCAGTGGCAAGAAGCCCGACTGGCAACAATGCCAAGATACGCCGATATCACATACGGCACCTGGAATTCCTAAATAGTCCCATATATTGTACTGGCAAGGCTCATCGTTGCTTAACTTCGGTGATCTTACGGGAACCGGTGTGTTAAACGTGACTATGTCGTATATAAACCTTCGTTGGTTTAGTTACCTCCATGTAAATAATTAAACTAATGCTAAAAGCACGACATTTGTTTGAGAATAAATGTCTTCTTATTATCAGTTCAATATTATATGTTGTCTCATTCACGTTGACACCCCTTTTACCTTTATACCACCGAAGTTAAGCAATGTCAGTACAAAAATGTTGAGCCTGATCAGTACAAAAATGTTTAGCCTGATCAGTACAAAAATGTTGAGCCTGATCAGTACACAAATGTTGAGCCTGATCAGTACAAAAATGTTGAGCCTGATAAGTACAAAAATGTTGAGCCTGATCAGTACAAAAATGTTGAGCCTGATCAGTACAAAAATGTTGAGCCTGATCAGTACAAAAATGTTTAGCCTGATCAGTACAAAAATGTTGAGCCTGATCAGTACAAAAATGTTGAGCCTTATCAGTACAAAAATGTTGAGCCTGATCAGTACAAAAATGTTGAGCCTGATCAGTACAAAAATGTTGAGTCTGATCAGTACAAAATGTTGAGCCTGATCATTACAAAAATGTTGAGCCTGATCAGTACAAAAATGTTTAGCCTGATAAGTACAAAAATGTTGAGCCTGATCAGTACAAAAATGTTTAGCCTGATAAATACAAAAATGTTGAGCCTGATCAGTACAAAAATGTTGAGCCTGATCAGTACAAAATTGTTGAGCCTGATAAGTACAAAAATGTTGAGCCTGATCAGTACAAAAATGTTGAGCCTGATAAGTACAAAAATGTTGAGCCTGATCAGTACAAAAATGTTGAGCCTGATCAGTACAAAAATGTTTAGCCTGATCAGTACAAAAATGTTGAGCCTGATCAGTACAAAAATGTTGAGCCTGATAAGTACAAAAATGTTGAGCCTGATCAGTACAAAAATGTTGAGCCTGATCAGTACAAAAATGTTGAGCCTGATAAGTACAAAAATGTTGAGCCTGGTCAGTACAAAAATGTTGAGCCTGGTCAATAAAAATGTTGAGCTTGCTCAGTACAAAAATGTTGAGCCTGGTCAGTACAAAAATGTTGAGCCTGGTCAGTACAAAAATGTATAGCCTGATCAGTACAAAAATGGGTGACTGTTTCAGAATTGCTAGTGGTTTATGTGCTCTCTGCTTTTCTCTTCGTTGTTTGCAGTCGTCCTGGACTTCTTGCCATTTAATTTCCTTAAATCAATATACAAAAGTGATCCCTCACTTTTTAAAACTATAATTTATTCATATCATTTAAATTACTCATTTCCTGGATGTTTAATTGTTGTTTTCGTTTTCAGCACCATCGAAAACCTATAAGAGTTTTAATTATAAATGATTTTTAGTTGGTGAAAATATACTGCACTTTTACCAATATTTCAATCCTAATCATTTGTTTTCCTAGTTTTGCATTAGAATTACAAAATATCTGATATTTCTCCAAATTTCTGGCCTTGATAGAAGTTAGTCTAAACTTGCTGCTATATGGTTGCAAATAATCTGAAATAACAGTAAAAGAGATTTAATTCCAATTAATTATATTTCTCATATGTTATATCTCCTTTCTTTGGTTTTCATACATAAAGGAAATTTCACAGTGTATAAAGATTATTTGATACTGGAGATGTTCATAATCGGACCCTATTTCCAAAAGAAGGGCGATATAATATGAGAAATATTTCGAATCAAGTCTCTTTTTGCTGTCATTTCAGATCATTTGACACCACAGCAGCAATATATATATATATATATATTTTATATATATACATGTATATATAAATAGTTTATATATATAAACTATATATAATATTTATATATATATAAACTATATAATATATATATATATATATATAATATACAGGTAGTAGTAGTCTTGGCTTTACTACAATTGTTCGTATGTTTGTCAATGGGTTAAAGTTCTTTAGTTGTAAGAAAATAGCGACAGTATAGTTGTAATAAAGAATAGTTGCAAAACACCCCCACTTTTCTCATGTTAAATAATAATTTCGAAAAAATAACGTTAATATTTCAGAGCGCAGGTCAAATTCTGCAAAAGAAGTGATTGGTGTTTATTTGTTTACGTTTTTAAGGGTTAATGTTTATGCTTGCATGTGCAACCGGATGTCGTAAACCGGAAAGTGGGTTACATCACTCGTTACAAGGTCATTTGAGTTTTGGCAATTTTATAAGTTCCAAGTCTTAGCGACTATTGATCATAATTAAACAAACGAACTCTCCTCGGAAAGGTAATGAGTTGTGTAGTGAGCTATGTGACGTTTGCCCCTGAGGTAGTACATAAAGGTTTTTTTCATCACCCAGAGTCTATACTTTGGCATAATTTACAGCTATAAGATGTTTCAATCATAGTCATCTGTTTCCCTAGTTTTGCATATGAATTACATAATATCTGATATTTCCTCCATACCTCTGGACTTGATGGAGAGAGACTAAAATTTGCTGCTATCGTTTTAAGTGATTTGAAATAAGAGCAAAGGGAGACTTGATTCCAATTTTTTTCATATGTTATATTTCCCCTTTTTTGTTAAAATGCATTAAGTAAATTTCACAGTGTATAAGGATTATGGTATATTGGATATATTCATAATCGTACCCTATTTCCAAAAGATGGATGGGGGATATAATATATGAGAAATATTTTGAATCAAGTTTTCCCTTGTTGTTATTTCAGATAATTTTAAACCATAGCAGCAAGTTTTTGTCTCTCCTTTATCAAGGCTAGAGGTTTACAGGAAACGTACATGAATATAATTCCAAGTTAATATTTTCAGAGTTGATTAAACCAACGAAGGTTTAACAAGGTTATTGCAAGAGTGCTCAATCCAGAAGTAGGGAAATATATACTTTTTATTTGTTTTGTATAAGCATCAATATATTTCTACATTTTTATGTCCATAAATGCGCAGCGGCGTATAAAATCTTATAGAAAACAAGTTAAATGTATTTACAGACATGTGTAAAATCGACACAAATTATTCTACTATCATTAATATACAGACATTTAAAAGTATTATACACATATGCACACATTTCCGCATTGGTTTAACAAGGATCAAAATATATCTATACAAAATAACAATAAAATATTTACGATTTAATTAATATTTTTTTTATGCTCAAGCTCGGTAGTTAGTACTTTCTCAATTTATAAAATCATTAAATAATATTGTACTACTGGGGTGTTTCCGTATACCTTTACGGCGTCAGAACGAATATTACATATTCGTTTTGTATAACATAGAAGGATGTATATATTATGTACGTATGTCTAACTTGTGGAACGTTTAGTGGTATAAAAAATTTTCGAACAAATATATTTTAACAATGGCCATTTAAAAAAATGGAAAAGTGACAGTTCTTGGGGGTTGTAACATCGGGCAAATCGGAAAAAACATACGTGGCCCGTCCCTGATCTTGTTGACGAATCCTCGGGAAAAGTTGCAAAGAAGATTCATCTTCCGGAAATCTCGGGTTGTCTTTTCAGCAACTTTTATTGCCGATGTTTCCCTATTGAAAAACTGACACTTGTCCTCGACTAACACATTTTGATCCCTTCTACTGGGAGCTATCACCGTCCGACTTGATCCGCTCTCACTCCCGACTGTGACTCGATCCGCTCTCCCTCACTCCCGATCTCTGATTCATCAAACCATTGTATCTTTTTCCAAAACGCCACCTAACATCCACGTCAATTTAAATTGACTTCTACTTAAAACTACGCCAGACTGTAGAGGTCAATCTATTTTAAATTTGTTTTTATTATTTAATTAGAAGTCATTATTGAGATGAGTACTGTTTTATTAATTTTTATATTATTGCGGAACATTATTCTCATCTTTTTTCTTAGTTGTTTAACGACGCTTCGGCCAGCTATTCCTCCGGCCTTCGTCAGATGGTAACCGCGACGGATAGGAACTCTGACTCTCCTGTCTGCATCCATTGCAATTACTGCTTTCTGTAATTGTTGTCTCACTACGTTTTGGCCAAGTAAACCTCTGGCCTGCTTTGGGCAGGATTGAAACCGCTTTCTTCAGACAATTCTCATCTGGAACCGTAGAGATTCAACTTCTCTATCAACTGCGCCACGGGCCCCGAAGTCCAACATAAACAAGTTATTGATTAACCGTCCCCCTCGGGGCCCGTGGCGCAGTGGATGCAGTCAGGAGACCACCTGACGAAGACCAGAGGAATAGTTGGCTTAAATGTCGGGAAACAACTTAGAAAAAGATGAGGATAATGGCCGGCAATAAATAAAATTAATAAAATGTGTTTATGTTATACATTCTTTAATTTATTAAACATCTTGGCATAAATAATTTTCTCTGTAAATATTTATTTTGCTGTGAAAACATTCCATTTTTACAAATATTACAGCGACCATAACAATCGTCGACTAGCAATACCTTCGACGTAGTCCTGCTATATCTACCAATAATAATATTTATCTACGCATGTTAATTATCATGACTTTCAGGACTCATGGAAATTCCATGGAATAAGTTATGTATTTATTCAACAAGCGTGTTTTCACAAAGCCTATATCTTTCTGTATACGAAAAATACTTTATTAACATTTTTATAAAACTTATGTCCCTTGTATTTTAAATATAGAAATAAATCAAATGAAAATGAAATGAATTAATAAATGCTACTAAGTACCCAGAATGTAATATTTTGCTACATAGTTGAATACAACTAATAAAACCACATTGGACGAGACAATCTTTAATTTTATTCATAAGTTCAGCATCACTTGGTAGACAATGTCCTATTTTTGCTCGAGTCTTTCTTATTTTTGCGTATCATTTCGTCAACTTTATTCTACAAGGAAAACCCGCTGCATGTCGACATTACTACGGGTTTCTTTCTGGCATCATTACAACAATGATCATAAATTATAATGATGTCCGAAAGCAAAATCACTCTCATATTCATTGCCAGGGTTCTCAGATTAGCATGTTAAAGCCAAATTTCCTGCATTTGGACATTTCTCTTAAAGCTGTTTAGCTTTCAAGAATTGTATTTTCTTACAATACATGACGTGTGGACTAACTAAGGAAGGAACGAACAAAATCCATACATCTATAAAAGTGAACGGGTCTGTGTGTATATGTGTGTGTATCTGTGTACATCTCCCTACGCAATAACTCTGCCAATCTTAAGTCTACAGACTCGAAATTTGATATACAGGGTACTGAGATTTGGGAAAATCTTTGTGATCCGTTTTCGGCCTGAAATTTGGCTGTTAAGGAGCCAAAGTTCAACGATTCGACCTTTGAGAACTCACTCAAACTCCTCCGACAATTTTAAGTATAAACACTTGAAATTTTACATATAGGTTCCTTGGATAAGGATATAACTTGATAACGTAATTAGAGCCCAAAACAATAAATGTTAAGGGGTCATAATAATGGTCAAAATTTAAAAAAAATGACCGCTTTTTATTTTTTTTATTACTCAACATACACTTCAAAACAGACGGGCAACGCCGGGCTGAAATACAAGTATTATGTAGATTAGAATAAATGCAAAATAATTTATTAAATATGTGTAAAACAAAAACACCAACAATTGTATTTTCAGCAGAACTGGGCGTAATAAATAAGCTAATTCTTTACCCTGACAATTAACTAATGTAATCTATATTTACTAATTTATAACGCTCATGCTAAAGATAGCAGAGGGATAATTACAAACAAATTGCGCTGAGCAAATGTGATGTGTTCCAGTCAACATCTGTTAGATGAATAAATACCACCGTTAAAATAGGTTAACCCTTTTTCTTTTGGACGACTTTTTATTATTTTTACTTTGTCTTCTGAATGCTGTAATTATACAGCCCTGTCGAAAGTATTAACGTCAAAACGCTGATAGATCCGCGTAAGCTTCTGACAACGTTTATATAATTCTATGCATAAAAACTTACTACCCTAATATGCGCTTTTTATAAAAAATATTTTCGTTTCAGTCTATGTATTACAAAATATTTAGACTTGACTAATATATATATATATATATATATATATAGAGAGAGAGAGAGAGAGAAAGAGAGAGAGAGAGAGAGAGAGAGAGCTGAACGTATGTGCGTGTGTGTCTGGACACGAATAGTTCCTATATGGTTTACTATTATGGAAAATTGATCACATATAATGATAGAAGATGTATTGAGACACAGAAATGTGTACATTAGATCTGGCATAATGATGATTCATTAAAAGTGTGGGGTCTGCGTAGGCGTCTGGACCACAAAGAATGGAAATAAAAAAACATTTTAATTAAAAAAAACGTTTCAAGTGTTTTTGATATAGATGTACATAATAATACTTTGATAAGTTTGTTTTAACTTAAATAGGGATGGTATTATAAAATTGTGGGGTCTGCATTAGCGCCTGGCCTCTTTAGAATGGAAATAAGCACAAACTTTAATAAAGATTTTTCATATCTATCTGCGTAAGTATACTTTGATAATTATGTTTCAGTTTGAAGAAATATGGTATAATAAAATTATGGGGTGTTCGTTCGCGCCTGACCTCCATACAATGGAAATATGTCACAAAGTTTAACAAGGTTTTTAGTATAGATCCACAGAATATTGTGATAAGTATTTCAGTGTGAACAGGTATGGTATAATAAATTATGGGGTTTATCTATTTTATTTTTTACTTTCATCATATTTTGCTATCTCTTTACAACCCTTACTTTTCATAATCTATGATACTTTCATAAATCAGAGTCCATTTTCTGTAGGCTGTTTTTGAACCCAGTCAACGACGGGTACTTTTGCTAGTATATATATATATATATATATATATATATATATATATATATATATATTGTGTGTGTGTGTACTTGTGGAAGTATGATTGGTCAATTATATTTAATTTTTAATGTATACAAATCCTTAATTTAAGAAGCTCAATGCGATTTCAGCGCATATAAAAATATGACAAAAATATATATTCCAAATTTCATGATTTTAACCATCTTACAATTTATTCCTTCAATTCCTTTGACACCTAAAATTCTTGTATCGTCGCAAAAAATCATTACTTATTATATCAGTTAATCAATATATTTTTCCCTTAACTCATCAGGCTGAGTAGCAACTATAAATCCACCATCCTACGAAAGAATTACTGCCAAGAACTGTAGGTGTCAACTGAATTAAAGAAATAAATTATAAGATGGTTAACATCATGAAATTTGGAATATAGATTTTGTCATATATATATATATATATATATATATATATATATATATATATATATATATATGATAGGACAACAAGAGTATGAAATGGAGAATTCATTTCATACTCTTGTTGTATTGTATAAGCTCCAATAATTATTGTTGAGCTTGGCATTATCCGGTTAAGTCTCTTTTCTGGAATTGAACTTTCTCTTTTCCTTATATCTATATATATATATACATATATATATATATATATATATACTAGACCACCCGTGACCCGTTGGGTCAGTACGTTATATTAGCTATGGAATTCATGTATGAGCGTGACACTTGTGGCATAAAGAAAATAGTTTTTTTTTACATAACAGAAGCATTTCTATGAAAGTATATTAAAATGAAAAAAGAATATAGATAGATTTCTATGAGTCGTTCTGTTTATTATAATTGTTATTTTTTTTTAAATTACAGTTACTGAATTATAAGTGGTTGGTCATACTTATGCATGAACAGGTATCATAATCCTTATTATAGTTAAATTCAAATTTTGATATATCATCTTTTAAATGAAATTGTTAGTTGAAAGTACAGAATAATAAAAAAAAACACTCTCCACATGTTAATAATGGCTTTTTAAATAGAAAATGAAAATAAAATGTAACTTTTTTCATTTAATTTAAGCAAACATTCAGTACCCATTGTGTAAAGGAAAACACTATTTAATGTAATAGAAATGTGTGCATTTACCGATTCAGCTTTCCGTTTGGAAATGTAAGCAGACGACTTTAAAAAACATGGGAAGAAGAAAAAGAAATTTTTTTGTAATAACGCCCTCTAGTAAAAAGGTCTGCATTAGTTAATGGGGATAACTCTATCCACGTAACTATTTCTCGCGTACGTAACGAAAACAGAGGGAGTAGGAGTGTTGAAATCTATTAGAGGGAAAGTGAGAGGGGTTTTCTTTCCATAAATTGTATAGGGTAATATTTCATATTATTAATAGATTCATAGATAAATAGATTTTATAATATATATTATAATTATCTATGAATCTATGTATTATTTGTATATATAAATAACTATTTGATCAAATTAAATGAAATTGTTTGTATTAAAAGCGATATAAAAATTCCGGAATTGGAATAACGGATTGAAGACGTTGCTATTTCCGCATGCGCAACCGGATGTTGAAAACCGGAAATCTGATTGCAAACATACAAGATCCATAGACTTTTAGTATTATATAGATATATATATATATATATATCTTCTTGTGACATTATATTGTCAGTTATTTTTACTATTTAACCAAAGATTTTCTACTTTATCTGAAGAGTATATGCAGTGAAAAGAGACATTATGGACATAATAACCGTTTGTTTCCGCATAACGAAATGGATCTGTAAAAATGTACTGAATAGATACGTGCTGGAGTAGCTGTTTTGAATGTAAAATAAATATTTGCGTCTCAATCAACTTCTCTTATTCTTTTTTTGCCCAGTGCTCTTATTATTGGTCGTGTTCTCATGATTTTCTACATGTTTCATATATTTTCTAGCTTTCTGGCCAGTTCCGTGTATTTACTTCGCTTCTTCGACTTCTTGATATTCACCCTGGGATATGCTGAACAGCTAAATCTACAATCTTCTCTTTTTTTTTTCGTTTTCTTCTTTTTATTGTTGTTTTAGCTGATATTATTATTTTCATGATCATTAATATTTTTTTATTATTATTATTATTATTATTATTATTATTATTATTATTATTATTGGCTCACATGGAGCTTTCACACAAGTCAACAAACCATCTGATTGGAAACCTGTCGTATTCTCTGGAAGCTGAGTGACAACAAGTCTCCCCAGACGTCCAGCTCTCTCTCCTCCTCCTTCAATAGCATTGTCAAATGAATTTACATCATCGCAACAGCCGCTTACCATTGATTTCTCGTAGGTAGTGGCCATTGGTTTATACTGGAATTTGAGTGGCACTCAGCATCCCCAAGTTCCCAGTTCTCTTTGCGCTTGTCCAGCCGAGGTCTGGTTGGCGCTCGCTCCTCGGTCTTTCAGTCCTTATTGACCCTTCTCGGCCCTTTGGTATTATTATTATTATTATTATTATTATTATTATTATTATTATTATTATTATTATTTGTTTTTATTATTATTGTTATTATTATTATTATTATTATTATTATTATAAGCAATTATTTTTATCCATTGTCTAAGACGATCCCAGCTTTTAAAAAATTCAGAGAGAGTGTGATTACGTATGTAATAACAGAAATTGCTTTTGCGCATTATCATACTAAAATTGTTATTATTATTATTGTTAGCAGTAGTAGTATTATCATAAAATACCCATATATATATATATATATATATATATATATGTATATATATATATATATATATATATATATATATATATATATATATATATATATATGTAGTGTGTGAGTGTGTTACTTCCATTCCGATAATCATTAAAACACTCAGTTCACAACTATAACTTTTTTTTATTTCTATTTTGTATTTTCAATTAGTTTACTCATAGGCGAATACCTATATTTTTCATTACAATGGCCCCACATGCTCTTTATTAGATTCACTATGTTAGTAAAATAGTTTAAATATAAAAATTTAAAATAAATAATAAAAAAAGTCATCATTGTCGACTGATTTTGTTTCGTTTTTTTTTTTGTCATTAGAATATTATATACTAATATATATAATGTGGGGGTTGAAATGGATCTATATTTTGTTTTTAATTTGTAACAATTGGACTCTATTATAATATATATACTTCAATAAATATATAGTCAGAGAGAACATCATCATTTACGGCCTTTGATGTGTTGCCATAGATAGTCGTATCATCAGCATAGATGTAAACGAATGATTTAAGCATGTGTTTTGGAAGATCATTGATGTAGATCAGGAAGATAGTTGGGCCCAGGATGGAGCCCTGGAGGACTTCAGCATTAATACTGTGGGCCTCTGATTTCTGCCCATTAACCACTACTCTTATAAGCCTATCAGAGAGAAATGATTTAATAATTGAGAAAGCATTTCCAGTGATACCGTAGCTGGAAATCTTGTGAAGTAGGTCTTTATACCATGCCTTATTAAAATCTTTTGATATGTCAAGAGCAATTACCCTAGAAAGGAAACCTTTGTCGAGAGATTCACTGATTCTATGAGATATAACCGTTAGCAAAGCTGCTGTAGATCTGGCAGAACGGAAACCATATTGCATGTCACTAAGAAGGTTATTTCTGCTGAGGTTGTTGACTACTTCTTTATTTAATATGGATTCCAGCAACTTACTCATGACACACTGGAGACTTATTGGTATGTACTGAGAGGGAGATGACTTATCACCTGAATTTTTAAATACAGGGCATACTGCTGAGGCTTTCTAAGGTGTCGGGAAGCACTTCTCCTTAAGGCAACGCTTAAACAGATTGGTAAGTATGGGGGAAATTTCTGGTTGAAGCTTTTTCAACACTACAATTGGAATGCTGTCTGGGCCAGTTGCTTTACTGGAATCAGGGTTCTTGATTAGCTTGGCGACCTCACGCACAGATATTTGTATGTTGCATACCGTGTTGTCTGTTGTAAGAGGAAATACGGGGAATTGATGGCCTTCGTCGCATGGGGTACAATTAGCTGCAAAGTTCTTGACAAATAGTTTGACTTTATCTGATGTTTATGAGATGACCTCAGGTCTAATGATGATGGTTGGGATAGAACACACGTTTCTGTTCAGGATCCTGTTTGCTATTTGCCAAAACTGGTAGGAACCAACCCGCTGCTCAGCTACTTTGGATTTAACGGACTGAGCATACAACTCTCTTGCATTTTTAATGATTTCTGTGCGTGAGGGCAGCAGCAGCACATTCTGGGGAGAACCATGGCTGGCTGTTAGGTTTTTGTTGGACTTTTTTGGATGGTATGAATCGGTCTATGCTTACAATTAACCATTCGGTCAGGTCTGATACTATAGAGGACACATCCTTTTTAAACATAGAATGCAGATCTAGATCAGATATAAATTTACGGAAACTATCCCTCTGATCTTGAACGCGTGGTACAGTGGGGAAAAAGGCGGCTGGTTACTTTTAATGCATCTAAAACCAAGCTCCTATCTTTACATCATCAACGCTCTGATCCCCATCTGATATCAATTGAAACGGATGGCTCTCGTCTAGGGGATGCTCCATGTTTTGATAAGCTTCTAGGATTGACCTTTACTTCTGGCCTTAAATGGAACACGTACATCAAGTCTGGTGCCAAGGTCGCTTGAAAAATTGTAGGATCCTTCAACCGCTCTAGATGATATCTCACTAATGATGCAATTCTCTATATAAAAACCAAGTATGTCCAAGGATGAAGTAATGCTGCAATTCTGGTCTGGAGCTGCTAAAAATAGAGTACAAAATAGGTTCGTGGCTTAGTGGGGGGAGGGATGCCCTTTTCTCTTCTCTACACCTCTCTCCCACAGAAGAGACGTCGCGAGCCTGTACTTGTTTTATAGTTATTTCCATGCCAAGTGCTCTTTTCCGTTTGCCTGTTTCCCACCTGACTTCAACTTGGATGTCTTCAAGTCCAACATAAAACATTCCTGATAAACCGCTCCCTTAAGTAAGACATTTTATCAAATCTCTATTTCTAACGATTACTACGATATTATCCTATTAATTAATGTACAAGGATTAACCCTTATCCCCAAGTAGATTCTGGGGCTTGATAAGTGGTGACTACCATGTAAAAAAAAATATATATATAGTCTATATATAAACTATGAAATTATATTTATATACCTATCTACATACATATATATATTGACAGCGAAAGAGAGTGAAATCGGGTGGAGAAAAATAGATAGATATATGTGTAATTGTATATTTTATACATTATAGAATTATATATAGAGAGAAAGAGAGGGAAAGAAGATAGATAGATAGATAGATAGATAGATAGATAGATAGATGAGTGTGTATGTCTTATTTTATATGTGTGTGTACTTGTGTTTTTGGAACATATGCTTCAAGAAATATATATTCCTATAGAGAGAGGTGGGGAGGATGGAGAAACAGATAGATAGATAGATAGATAGATAGATAGATAGATAAGTATGTGTGCAATTTTATATATGTCTACTTTTTTTTGTTTTGTGACTATGTTTGCATTTTGAATGTTTGTGAAGGGGTGATTGTGTTTCCGCTTGAGTTACTGAAACGCAACTCCATAAAAGTTTATATCCAAGAATTTATTTAGAAACTCCTTGTTTCATCATTCCGTTTTTTGTCTTATTGTTTATTTATTTTAGTTTGGTCTTTTTTTTCATCTGGTGTCATTCTTTCATTGTTTTTGTTATAATATTCTTCTTTTCTCACTTTGTAAAAAAAGAGGAATTAAAACTTGATGGATCTTTCCAAAAACAAAAAAACAAAAAAAGAAATAAATACCAGCCGAAGAAACACGTGTCAATGTAATCATTCTGTTTGGAATAAAATGTTCTTTTTCTCGGAATGAAGAATTTACCAAAGAGATCCATCTTAATAGTTTGAAATTTCGCGTGCAAAACCAACATCAGTTTTCTGAAGAATCCTAAGATTGTTTTACTTATATTTATCTACTTATTTCGTTTTATCTTTATATTTTTGTAGTGTTTTATTTATTTATTATTATTTTTTTTTTTACTAAACCTGTTTTCCTGTCAGCTTTTTTTACAGCTAACAATCGAACCGATAAGGCTGGTAAAAAGTGACTGAAACAGACATCCGTTCCATCCAGAAGATGTTTCAGTTATACTTTTTTCCCCCTTTTCCGTTCTCTCTTCAAAATGTCGTCATCACTACGGTTGCTGCCTTTCAAGCCATTTCTTTTATTTTTCCTTGTCAAATATTTCCTGGTAGTAAACGTATCAACTATTTGATTTCGGCATATTGTATAAGCAGAGCTTAGCTTAGTCTGTGAAGTGAATGCTAGATTTTAACACAAGGCGGGCCAACATGAAAGAAACTCCAACATTCAACGGAATTGTGGATTTTTTTTTTTATGTAAGATAAGTATGAATATCTATATTATATTTCTCTTAGTCTCTCTGTCTGCTTGTTTTTCCAACTTTTCATCGAAACTGCAAGGTCAATCTGGCAGAAATTTTGTATGAACCTTTATCAGCTGCAGCGATCTATGTATTGTGCTATACGTTCGAGTTAGAGATAGGAATGAATGTTGGTTGGTATTTAAGTCAAGTTTTCCTCGTAAACTTCTTTGTACTTTATTATTTTATTACAAAACGGATTTATAAGTAGAAAGTATTTATTTTTGTGCCGCGAATTTTTTTTTAAACCCAATCGTTTACCGCCATGTAAGTAGAATTGAGAACGACTTGGTTGGAAAGGCGCATTTAAAAAGTAGTTTTCGTTATTAAATTGAAAGATAATTCTATTTGCTATTTGTTCCGCATTTGACTTTTTTTGTTGTTTCTTTTGTATGAACGATAGAAAGAAGGAAAGAAAGAAAGAAAGAAAGAAAATTCGGTCAGTAACTCGAGCATGCATCCCCAGTGGCGGAGAGTTGTCGGAGTGAAGCACATATGTAAGACAGATTATCAAAGAGATTCCATAGGTAGCCATCTGCTTCTTGACGAAACGTCAACGATCGTCGGACTTAACATTAGCTCACGTTGCTGCTGTCGGGTCTTTTTCCTCTCATGGGTTCTATGTAGCTATAATAGATTTTCAAGAAACTTGTATATATATATATACATATATATATATATATAGAGAGAGAGAGAGAGAGAGAGAGTCGGACATACAGACAGACAGACAGGCTCACAGACAGAGAGAGAGAGAGAGAGAATAAGTTAAGCAGATAAAGAGTAAAATTACATTAAGTTGATAAGGATTACAAAAAGGGGAATAAGAGGAGAAATATCTTTTGATCATGGCATTTCGAAGCTAAATATTTCTCTTCAAGAAAGGAAATTACCATTACATACTAACGACTTGGAGAACATTCAAATTAGAAATTAAACGTTTCCTGAGATTAGAATCGTTTTGAAGCGTTTCTACGTATTTAAACTGTTTGGAACTTATGATTCTTACTGATCCTATTTTCTCTTTCTGCCGTCAATCTTGAAAAATTGCTAACGATTCAAGGTCTCTTATACCGAAGGTTGTGCTTAATTTATATTTAATTTATATAGGAAAATGTTTATGTTTTCCATTATTTTTTAGAACTCATTCTATTATATTATCTTAAAAAGTTCGTCGAAACCTATTAGCCCCCAAAAAGTAGTTTCGTTTTCTTTTTAGGAGGTGAACAAAGATGTGTTTGGTCCTTAAAAATACAAATATGTTTTTTATATATGTAAATCGATGAAGTAGTTTTTTTTTACATCAGAAAAACATATTTGTTTATTTGTTTTTTTGAAAACGATTCCAACTTGCAATGAAAATCCGATGCAAATAATCGTTGTAAAGAATTCGGGACGCTAAAAACGTACATTGTTTGTATTATCTTCGGTTTTATATCGTTTCGTTTATGTAAGAGTTCTAAATAAAATAATATACAAAAATGTCAGAAAAAATGAAATACATAAAAATTCATTCATAAAATGTTGATGTAAAAAAACAACCAACCACCGCTAAAGCATGAAAAAAAAATTAGTATTTTTTATTATTGTAAATTAAAAAAAGTAAAACATTTTAGTGGAACGACTTTATTTATTTGTAACGAAAACTAATTTTAGGAAGAACTTATTTTCGGTTTCATCTATTTATTTAGATTAGTTTTGTTTCTGTTGGGCATGTAGGAAAATAGAATGTATAAATCTATTTAAACAAAAATAAAATTAGAAAAAAGACGATCCCCGTAAATTGTCAGTTTAGAAAAAAAAACACATTTCTTGCATTGTTAATATTTTTATGCTTGCGGATCGTAAAATGGAGGCAGAAAAACGATTTGAGTTTTATATTATAATAGATTTAAAAAAATTTTAAAGACCATTTTTTGGTAAATTATCAGATTAGGTCCACTTCCGCAATTTTCTTTTAAATGACAACTTTTAAAGTTTTTCGGCCACGCTGAATACGAAAATCGCATTGAAATTTTGCAGAAATAATTAGTTATCGAGATATAAAAAGTTGTATTATGCATTGTATTCTTTGATGGCCATCTTTGTTACGCGCGTAGATTTGTTTATGGAGCCCGCGCACATGCGTAAAAACGATGGCCGCCAAAGAATACAATGCATAATACAACTTTTTATATCTCGATAACGACTTATTTCTGCAAAATTTCAATGCCATTTCCGTATCCAGCATAGTAGAAAACTTTAAAAAGTCGTCATTTTAAAAATAATTACGGAATCTAAAAAAATATCCATTTTTTTTAATTTTCTAAAAAATTTAAAATATTATTTCCAAAAATGTTTTTTAAAATTAGAATAAAAATGCTAAATAAAAATTATAAAATAAAGCAGGGTAAATTAAGTGCAGGATACGTATCGGAAGAGTAAGAAAAAGAAAAAAAAAGAAAGTTAAAATGTAAATCAATAGAAATTTTAGGACTGCCAGCAACCATTGCAAAGAGCAGTAAAAAAAAAAGCGGAACTAGCTTCTATACATATAAAGCTGTTTAAATGTTGCCTTGTAGAGAAATGCTAGCCAAGACCTGTCTCCTTTGCGCCATGAGTAAGTTGCTGGAATACGTAACGAATAAAGGAATGGTCAATCATCGTAACCTACTCAGTCACATGCAATATGGTTTTTGTTCTGGTAGATGTGCTACAGCTAATGTATAATATCACATAGGAATTCCTTGACAGGGCCTTTGTTTCTAGAGTAATTGTCCTTGGGATATCAAAGGCATAGAGTTTGGCAGAAAGGGCTACTTCAAAAGATTTCCATCTACTATATAGCTGGAAATGTCCTCTCAATTATTAAATACTTTCTCCTTAATAAGTTGATGGGCAGGAATCAGAATCTCAGAATATCAACGTTGGCGACCCTGAGGGCTCCATCCTGGGCCCAACTCTCGTCCTGGTCTTTACCAATTATCTCCAAATAATATTCGTAGATTATTTTTAGACATTTATGGAGCCAACATTGTCATCTATAGCAACACTTCAAAGCCGGACAATAACAAAGATCCTTCTGATTCTTTCTCTTCTTATTCTAAGTACGTGTTACAATGGGGAAAAAGGTGGCTGGGTGATTTACTGCATCTAAAATTAAGTTTTTCTCTTTCTATCGTTAACGCTTGTATCCCCATTTGACCTAAATTGAAATGAGTGGGTCTCGTCTTGATTAAGCAGCATGTTTTGATTAGGTTTGGGGAAATTAAACACATACATCGAATCTGTTTCCAAAATCGCTGGGAAAATGGTTACAGCATCCCTCCCGTACATATCTCACGGTTGATGCAAGCCTTTGCATGTATAAGAGCAAGTACGTCATAAGATGGGTAGGAGCTGCTACATCTGTGTAGGAGCTGCTCGGATTAACTTATTCTGTTTTGACAAAGTTGAAATTCAGCTTCAAAACGTGGTAAGTGATGCTCTTTTCTGTTCATTGCAACCTATTTTCTTCTAGGGATACGTTGTGACATGCCAAATATTCGCCTGAGCTCCAATCTGTAGTGCTCTTGACAAACTTTCGCTAAAAACACTCGCATAGCTGCAACCCATATCAACAATCTGTGCTTAAATCTAAACGCAGGTTCCATTAACAAAGCGTCTTCCCGCCTGCGGAACTGTGTTCCGTTAGTCTGCTCTCTGTCTGACTACAAACTATTGCACTTTTAAAGGGTTATAAGGAAAAAAAATCCCAAATTTAGGTAACAATATGCTTTACAACAACCAACAAAAAAGTTGGTAGTTGTCTAACCGACAAACGATCTTAAAAGTCGATATCCGGTTGACCTAGCCTGGTCAACCGGATATGGATATTACTGTTTGGTTTTCCGGTATTTATTGAGTGCGAAATAGTCTATGATTAAGTAACTCTGTTTTGTTCCGTCACAACACTAAAATACCATTGTCTTCAAAGCCAATGTAAACAACTTCTTGTTGAGCGGTCCTCTTTAATCAAAATATCACACGATTTTCATCCCTACACTTCCCATTTTCTGTCCTCGGTTAGTGGAAAACCCCTTTTATGACTGAGACATTTTTTGTCCATATCCAGAGTGCCTATTTTAGAGAAGCTGGATTTTTTCCTACATTAAAAACCGATCCTTGTGTCTAACTATGTCCCCGTGAGGCGGCAAGTAAGTAGGACAATTACTACGCTTTGACTCGGTAACTTCCGTACACGCATTAACTCTTATCCCCGAGTGGCATTCGGGCCTTGATAAGTAATAACTCCCTTGAGTAAAAAAAAAAAAAAAACAACTACGATATCAATACAGAATACAATAAAATCAAAATAAAAATATTTGTGGAAGTGGTTGATATGTTGGCTTTTGAAGCCTGAGTATTTCGTTGTAAAATGTTATAAATGCGTACCTGAACACAGTATAAAAGATCCCATAGTCTTTTACGTTATCTACTAGACCAATCATGCGCCAGATATTACTAAAAATAAAAAAAAAACTTATACGGATACAGAATGAACTTTTGTTTGAAGTTGATTGATTTTGACTAAGTAAATATGAGTTTGATTGATATATGTATAGATAATATACATATATACACATATGTAGGCGTCCGTATTTATGTCAGTGGCCACAAATATGCACATATATATGTGTATGTGTGCGTGCAGGGGTGCGTGTGTGTATTGATTTTACTTTGTTGTATATTATAAAGAAACTCTTTTACAAAAAAAAGTACACAAAGGTAGACGGCTATTTAAAAGTGCGAAAGAAGAATCAGAGGCACTTGACATCACCTGGGAGAGAAAATATCAAATACAAATCCGATATGAACGAAGAAACACCTTTTAGCTTTCTTTTTACTTAGTGTTTCTTATTGGATTTACCATGTCAACTATATAAAAAAGGGGGAAAAAACTATTTCATTAAGCAGCATGAAACAAAAAGAGAATTAATAAAAAAAAAATCGCTCTGTAAGTGAAAACGTATGCCTTAAAATCTTCTCCATGCATGCTTATTTTTTTTCTTTTTTGTCTGTGTACGAGCTTGGCATATATCGGCGCAGTTGTAATCACGAGAGGATGCGGCATGTTTTTAAGGGTTTCCTTTTTTCTTTTCTTTTTTTTTTAATCAAAAAACAAACACGTTCCATTCGAGATGTCAGTGTATCGAATGAAAATCCGACACTCAGACGAAACAGAAATGGACGCTGTCAGTGTTTTATCTCTGACGGTTCTATTGGAATATCAAGTTTGAGGGCAACTAAAAGTCTTGAGCAAAATCTGTCAACTTTCTTGCGGCCAGCGTGGATTTAGGAGGTGGTCAGCACATTATACAGCATACGCAGAATTTGGGCGTTTGTTTTTTTGTTTTTTTGTTTTGTTTTGTTTAGTGGAGAAATAAGATTTTCGAGTAACCAAAAGAAAAACTCGTAGAAATATTTATTTGTATTAATAAGTTTTTTTTTGTACTCAAAACGTTTCGCCCGGTGTAAATTCCAAACATTTTCAAATGTATTTTGTCGAACTCGTAATCACACAATCGAAATATTTCAATCA
The DNA here is from genome assembly GCF_053919585.1 of Euprymna scolopes. Classification (NCBI taxonomy): domain Eukaryota; kingdom Metazoa; phylum Mollusca; class Cephalopoda; order Sepiida; family Sepiolidae; genus Euprymna; species Euprymna scolopes. The sequence goes on along the minus strand of NC_136490.1, from coordinate 120,927,067 downwards.
AACCCGGTAATTCGTACGGAATAAGACTTGAACACTTTATTTACTCTACCAATACGACGGTCCTGGATATGACCTTAAACTATATCCAATGGTGAGGCCCCACCTTGCGGGCCTTGAGGAATGTGGAGCCACCCTTTAATTGCCATTGCTCCCAGGTCCACTCTTACCCAGAGTGGTAGTACCTGTTAGGGTCCCAACTATGGGTTAAATAGAATCTGACTTACAAAAAATATACTCCATTAAAAATCGTTCCTCAAAATAACTAGCTTCGGCATAAAATAACCTGAAAAAAGGTTGATATGCCGTAATACATAACCAACCAACCAACCAATACAACATGCTCCTGTTCAGTCGGCCGTGACAAGTCTTAAGTAAGTTGTAATTATATTCTCAGCATCTTCCACACTACAGAAAGAACCTTCAGCTCCCGGAAGACTCTCACTTCGAAATAAATATTACTTAGCAATTTATCAGGACGATTCTTGTATGGATGTTAGAAGACGTATTACATCTTATTATGAATTCCCTCATATATCATGAGTAGTGATCGTTCTTTAGCAAGAACAAGTAGATTTCTCTGTAATTTTAGTTCCAGCAAAACGCCCTAGTTTTTCGATTTCTCGGTAATTATTGCATAACTTTGAAAACTTAAAACACGCGATTTCAATAGACTTACCATTCATAAAGGCTGATGACTATATCGACGGATTTAGCGACAATAAATTTCCTTGTGAATTCAGTGTCGTTTATGCTTTAACAGTGAATGCGTAGATGGTGTTTATTTTTACCCGTTGCTCTTTCCACTCTCGTAGATTGACAAAATCCTTCGCTATAGTGCCAATGATTTTTCTACTCTGACAGACTAAGTTCTCTTAGTTTTATTATAGACTTGTTATATATAGTTCTACTTATGTTTTCACAGGTTACATCTACTTTAACTCATCTAAGCTTATTATAAGCTTGCTATATACGTGCTGTTAGAGTCGGTTTCCCGCAATCTGTACTTTATCTTGAAATCCTCACTATTTTCGTCATTGCATTTTAACCTTTCCTTTCTCCCTCTCTCTACTTATAACGTAACAGAGCTTCCTTAAGTTCTTTTCTAGAACTAGACGTCTGTGAAACACAATACCACAGGGCTGCTTTTCAGCCGACTACAAAATAGCTATTTTTAAGTCCAATGAAAACAATCCTTGTTAATTTATCTTCGTAAATAACCAAATTCTGACTAGTTTCAGCCATATTTTTTTGCCGTCCACCTGACAGCCCCATTTACACTTATACTTGAGTGGCATTTTTTCTTTGATATTAAATGGTTCATTAGTAAAACAAAAAAGAAACAATATTACTTATTGTCTCGATTTAGAATGAGAACACTAGATATGGCTGGTAGGTTAGAGGTCGACTGTTGTCTCAACTCGTCATTGTACTAAGGTCTCGTCAGTTGAAGAAGCCGGGAAGGCTGAAATGTAAGTGGTGAGACGTTATTCGTAACCTTAGCACTGCATTCTGATCGATCATTGGAAAATAACGGTGATTAAGCCGTTAATGGCACAGACTGACGATCTTATTTTTCAAAGTTCGAATCCAGTTCATTCCATAAATCGTTTTCACTTAGGATGTTGGCAATCTTCACGTGGTTCTTCCTATAAGTATTCGATGTTTTTCTAGAAAGAATTCTGACTGGGAAAATATCGGGGAAACCAATTCCATCAATAGAAGCTTCGTATTTATATGATATCATCATGCCTGGAAAAGTGTCGATAGTGTTTGCAGAATATATTGAACTGACAGAATGAATAGCCAAAAGATGATACTTTAGTAAACAGAGTTATTCTAAGCAAGATATTTAGTATTTAATACGTCAGTGACTTATAATATTGCTAATTCATTTAATTATTTTTTACTCACGTTCACCTCTAACAAAGCATATCGCCAATTGGACGGAATGGACAATTATTTGGGACCATGCATAGGAAAGATTAACACGATATTGGTTTACGTTACATTTAAACTTCTGCATATCAGTATAGTCAGAGTAGCAGGTAGTAGAAAATGAATTCCAAGGTCTAGCTGTTCGAAGGAAGAAACTATTAGAGTAGAAAGCTTTCTGGCATTTAGGTATCCCAACAGTGAAGTGGTGAGATTTTGTTACTAAGTGGGTTTGTCGGGAATATGTACGTCGCGGGGGCAGAAGTGCAACGAGTTCATATGAGAACATTTCATTAAAATATTTGTCAAACAGGCACAGAGATGCAACATTGCCGCGATGGGCAGGGGTTGGAGCTTAATTGACTAAGTGGAGTCTATTGGATTAGAAACTCTTTTGGACCCTATCACTAGGCTAGTGGTAGATGCACAAGCCCAGATGTGGCAATAATACTCCATGCATTGAGTATTGTTGCGACATTATTACGTGATAATGTCTAAGTTATTTTGTTTGGTGACATTTGTGAGTTAGTTTTCAATTGTTTTAAAACTTTTGTCCATCCGATAAGAATTGTTTTATTTCCATGGGGGGTGTAAACATTTCTGATACCGTCCAACCAAAACATAAGCACCAACGTTAAAGCAACTGAACGATACAAATTCATAACTTTAAAAGATGTATTCACCCAATGAATAAGAACCGGAAATACATTCTTAGTTTTATTATCTGGTAGCCCGGCGTTGCCCGGTCGTACAATACACTTAAACATGATATTTTAATTTGTACAGATTGCGTATGTATTATTACAGAATCAATCCTCTGTTGATTATTATATAGTCTGAATGATAATTTTCCCGGTGGAAAAATTGGCAAAATATAAAAATAGATAAAAATGATGACGGTTTTCCTCAAATTCCGTCTATGCTTGTTTATAATATTACGTAAGCTTATATACGAGTTTGAGGATGGATGCCCTGGAAAAGTCACTTCTAATTAATGTTTAGTTTTAAAATATGCAAACAAAGAAATGATTTGTGACGATTTTAAATAGTGACTCTTCTTTTATCATAAATTGAATTCATCAATAAGAAAACATTAAAATAAAATGGTGAAATACATCAAGGCTTGAAGGGGAAATCATTCGATCTGTAGTCGAATGTTTTTCGACTAAGCTAACTACGCTCCAGAAGATATCTCACTACTGATGCAATTCTCTATGTATATAAAAGCCAAGTACTCCAAAGATGGAATACTGTTGCCATATCTGGGCAGGAGCGGCCAAAAACAGCCTAGCATGCCTTGACAGAGTACAAAATAGACTTCGTGGCTTAGTGGGGGATGCCCTTTTCTCTACCCTGCAACCTCTCTCCCACAGAAGAGACGTTGCGAGCCTATCCTTGTTTTACCGTTATTTTCATGGCAGGTGCTCGTCTGAACTCCAATTTCTGGTCCCCCCTCGCCAATCTTTCACGAAAAACACCCGTCTAGCTGAATCCACTGTGAAAAATTTCCCCCACTCTATATCTGTGCTAAATCAAAACGCGGATTCCATGAACAAAGCTTCTTTCTTAGAACTGCACGCCTGTGGAACTCTGTTCTGTCTGCCTGCTTCCCTCCGGACTACAACTTGGATGTCTTCAAGTCCAATGTTAACAAATTCCTAATGAACCGCCCCCTTAATTAAACACTTCATCAAATCTCCACACTAACGTAATGTACTTGCAATAACCCTTATCTCTGAGTGGTTTCCGGGCTTTGATAAGTGGTGATCACCGTGTAAAAAAAAAAAAAAAGCTACACATCCAGATTATAAAAAAATCTGCTTTTTTTTAGAAGAAATGATTTGCTGAAATTTTATTATATTCTTTAGCCGGTGTAATGTAAAATAGTCCATTTTAAAAATTATTCTTGTTTATCTATAAGAGAGAAAATCTATTTTATAAAATCGGGTTTCTTCGTTATTCAAAACTAATCGGATGAATTTCTGTACGAAACATATCTAAGATCATTGCCAGACATCATATAAATTAGCTTTGTGTGAAATTTTCAAAAGATAAGCTCAGCTGTTTCGGAACCTATGGGAAAGGAACTCACACGCACACATTCAAAATGCCTTTTATATAATAGTAGAGATGGAGATAAGGGCGCATTGTCTATTCCTCGCTTGTATTCCTCATCCATTAGTCAACGCCTCAACAGTTAAAAGAAGGTCAAGCCCAATCACCGAAGTCGCTAAGGAAGCGTCAGTCTTCTTCAGGGAGATCGTAAATTCTCGTCAATGCCATTCACCAGAGAATACGCCCAAAGTCGTCGACGCGATATTAACCAGCACAAGAAGTATTGTTGCTTAAAACGAATGGAAGCAACCAAGCGTAATGGCTAAATTATTGTCTTAACAAGGAATTGCAGAACATTTTATTCGTGTCGTATGAGCAACTTCACAGATACATTATTAGTGTCCAGACCGAGGATTGATATTGAACTGTCTAGCCTGTATTCTCCATATTGTATAGAGAGGTTGCCCAAGTTATTCGATGTAAACATTTATAATTCAAAACTCTTTATATGGTCATGTCGGAACTTTTTTTTTCTGCTGTTAGTGCTACCAAAGAGCATCATATTCATACATAATATTTTGAATATGGGAAAGTAAAATTTCGTCAAACTCCGAATTTGAACGAACATTGCAATGTAAAATGAAAAGGTCTTGTAAGTCGCAGGACTTGCTTTGGTGCAGGAAAGGGTAAGTAATGTTCTTCTTAACGTTTACAGGGAACATGAGTTGGAACAGATACATTGAGAGCATTTTCCAGGCTGCTGCGAAGAAGGTGGGCTCTCTCTACCGTGTTAGAAAGTTATTTGCGCCTATACAAGGCTACCATTCGTCCATGTATGGAATACTGTTGTCACAATTGGACTGGTGCATCTGTTACAGGCTTCTCCTTCCTGGGTAGGGTTTAAAAGAGAGTCGCCAATCTATTATGTATTGGAATGTCATCTACGCTTAAACCTCTGTCCATCAGCGAAATGTTGACTCCCTCTGCCTGTTTTACAAGTATTTTAATAGTGGATGCTCCGACGGACTACACGCCCTTGTACCCCCTCGACGTAAATACCACGACAAACCCGACAAGCAGCAAAGTCTCGCCCCTACACAGTAGAGATCCTTAGATGTAAGAAAGCGTTCTACTCGAATGTTAGACTTTGGAATTCCCTTCCGGGTTCCTGCTTCCCCAACTGTAATGACATGCAGAAGTTCAAGTGTAATAAAACAGACATCTTGCTGCTCAACTCCTTTCATAGTATCCCTGCAATTTATGTCTCGGTAGTAAACCCTTACCTCAAAGTGGCAATGTGTCTTGTTTGGGGTGCAAATGTAATTTAATTATTTTAATTTAAACATAGATAGTTGAAATTCCCCACACGATAAGTAATGTTAATATTAAAGAACTAAATGGTTGTTACATAGTTAAATGATATTAGCTATTGAAGAGGAATGTGATATAACATACAATCTGCTTGACCGAGTACGATTATATTTTGTAAAAAAAATTAGAATTTTGAAATTGACCTCAATTACATCAGTTGGTACAAGACACGAAAAAAAACATAAAATAAACATAAATAACTAATGTGATTTTACGATTATTAAAAGAGAACAAAACTAAGCACGTGGTTGTATTTTGGAATATGATAAATTAAAATTTTCTAAATTGCTTATATTCTTCATAGTGTGTGGTGCATCGATTTGTGCAATGGCAGATTCAAGGTAATTCTGCTGAAGAGTAAATATTTTAGATATGATAACCAAATAGATTTAGATTTTCAATATGGACGCCATTACATGTTTCTTATTACGATCGTAAAGATCGGCCAACTGGTCTGGAATAACGTTTCTATTGTAATCATGTGAAAACTTTTACTTTTTTATTCTCTCCAAATAGAAAATACGTGAACGTATACCTATGGACTTTTAAAGTGGAACCACAAGGGATGAAAACAAGAAATACAAAAGGTAATGTAAAAAGGAAAATAGAAAAAAGGCCAAATGAAAAAATGCATTATGTGTTTTTTTAATTATCATTGCCTTTTGTTCCATTTTTTACTTGGCTTTGTTGTTCTTTTTTTTTCTCTAACGGTTCTGATAAATACATTGCCATAATGATAGCAGACAAGAATGGAACATGTCTTCGTGTTGCCAAATGAAAGAAATGAGAGAATAAAGTAACCGGAAATCGACTGAATTCCAACCGAAAAGTCGGGATACAATTATTAATATGAATCAATGCTTTCTAGATTATTTCCGCGAATCCTTTATGGTCTCTCGCCTGTATTTTTAAGTGTGTATTTTTGGCTATCTGCGTCCTTCACATCCACGCATTTTCACTGAAAGTTAGGCAATTGATTCTCTATTTTCCTGAATATGATTAGTTTCGTGTGACACAAGAGCAGTTAAAAGCAGATAAAACAATTCAAGACTGTAAAACATTTATTTTTAAATCTGCTTGTATTCGTGGTATTCACCTGCCGTTAAAATGATAACTACTGATGCTTGTAGATGTTGTAGAACTTACTTAAATAAACATATCTGTATTTGATATAAGTTTGAATATCAGATGTTTGAGACGTACATATTATGAGTTGCGAAACAAGTTGATAGCTCTTGGAAAGAGTCATCCGTCATAGAGCGTCTTGGCTATTGGAACAATGGATAATTTCATAAAAACACCTCAATTGACAAATCACAATGACTAGTTATACGACGGTCGTGCCAAAAGTAATGCGTATTATTTGGATTCTTCGGGATACTGTTCTCATCTTGAGCTTTATTTGCACAACGTTTCGGTCGATGTAACCTCCGACGTCCTTCAGCTGTATTTTGCCGCAAGGACCCGTCGCGCGGCGGTTAGAGTACTTGTAAAAATCAATTGTAAAGTAACATTCTCCTGAGGATTGAAGGTTCAATTTTCAGTGTGGGCGACCCAAAATGCAATTGCGAATTTTATCGGATTTTATCTGTATCCAAAATAACAGATATTCAGTAATTCATAGTCTTCAATTAAAACACTTAGATAATGAGCGATATTTTGACCAGGTAAAGAGACGGTTGATCAATCAATGTGGGCGCTAAGCTGTATACATAGTTACAAATTAAACCCGAAATATTTCTTGAAATAATATTCTACAACTGTTATTACAACAACTATTACTATAATTACTGATGCTTTCTGCTACTACTACTACTAACAATGATGAGGATGATGATGATGAAAAGAAAACCCAGACGTATCAGCATCGATTAACACCAAAATAAGTAGCTGCCTTGCATCAGGGAATATGGAAAGCTAAACCTCCATGGAATAGAACTGGGTGCACTGGAACCTTAAGGAGACGTGTTGAAACACGGATTCCAGAGGACTGCGAACGTAATCGGCTATAAATCAAGGGTAATTGGTTAAAGTAAAGGCATTTGAAATGGTTATCCCAAATGTGGAGAATATAGGAAGTCAAAACAAGTATGATGTTATTCAGATTTCAGGAAAAACCACTTAGCGTTGCCAGTGAGCAATCATTGGCAAAAGTTTGATTGAAAACTCTTAAATGATAAAATACACCAGCAACAAAAACAACAACAATAACAACAACTGATAATAATAATAGCTATAAATTAAGTAAAGGTAAATTATAATTGCGTACTAGGTGTTCGAATAAATGTCAGGAACTACAAAAGATGCACTTATAAGCCATGTATTTGATCCTATTCCTTGTATGGTAACAATAACCCAAATATTCTCTCATTTAAGATCCACATTAAATTAATGAATTGGAAGGAATTTGTTCCTTTTTTTATTAGGTTGACAAGAAAGTTCCTGCGAACTTTTAATTCAAATGAACATATTTAAGCTTAAACAAAGATTTATTGATCGAAATACGTACCATTAGAATCAACACACTTTTCCAACGCAAAAACAGGTGTATTTATGCTAGTAATGTTAAAATCTTGCTTTCTGGTGGCGACGAACTCGCTGAATGCATTTTTGATATCGCTTATGTTTTTGAAGTATTTCTCACGCAAAAATTTGTCGAGATGCTTGAGAAAGTAATAGTCTGTAGGTGAGACGTCTGGAGAGTATGGAGAATGATGCAGAGTTTCGTAGCTTAATTCGTTAAACTTCTGCAGAGTCCGTTTAGGAACGTGCGGTCAGGCGTTGTCATGGAGAGGCATTGGGCCTTTTCTGTTGACTACTGCTGGGTGTTGTTGTCGACGTTTCTGATGCATTTAATCCATTTGTTGACAGTGCTTCTCCGCGGAAATGGTTTAGCCTGAATTCCAAAAACTGTAATGAATAAGACCAGTCGAAGATCACCAAACAGTAAGCATGAGCTTTTATTGGTGCAACTCTGGTTTCGAACAACTGCGATTAGCGTCGCCGGTTGTTGTAAAGAACCCACTTTTTGTCGCAAGTCACAACAGTATTGAGAAACGAGTCGTACTTGTTGCGTAAAAAGAAGAGAAGATGACACTTCATAACGGTGTTTTTTTTTGTTTGTTTGATTTTTTTGTTTTTTTTATAGTCGTTCAATTCGTGAGTCATCCATTTATCAATTTTTTTCTCTTTCGAATCTCTCTGAAGTGGTTGGAAATCGTCGTATTCTTTACGTCTAATTCAGAATATATATATATATATATATATATATATATATATATATATATACTAGAAAGACGACTAACAACAACTATTGTGAAATATCACTGCTAAGAATTGCCAGCAAGATTTTGACCGATTACTCCGAAACCGTCTCCTCGTTCTGGCTGATAATATTCTACAAGAGTTACAATGTGATGTTTGACCTTTCCGCTTTTACAAAAACAAGAGCTTCGAACAGAAATAGCCTGAAATGTACTTCTTTTTTTTTTTTTTTAGAAAAGGCCTTCCACATTATACGCTGGCCTGCTATGTAGGCAGTTAATAGATTCAGCTGTTTACCCGATTTGATCACCCTGGTGCGCGTCCTACATGTCGGAATAGTGGTTAGAGTATGCCATCTGAAACTCCCTCTCGGACCTATACCCAAATAACCATAGCCTGAAATAGGGATGTCTTCTGGCACCAACGTATTTCTTTCTGTATACATCAGCAATGATAAATAACCCTAAACCAAACACATACTCAATTTACGATAGATTTTGAATGAAACAAGTTCAAGTATATTAACCAAGAGATATACTAGTATAGAAACATAAAAATACACTGTGTATATGGAATATATATTTATACTAACACTTATGTCAGTAAATGAACATGTTTCGGTTGTAGCATTTATCGTATATCATGTTATTTGCTCGGAAAGCTTTTATTAAACTTTCTGAATTTTATTACGAACTTTTCAATCGACTTGAGATGAAAAGATGCATCGACAATAATTTGATCCAACACATCGGGCCAAACAAGTACGTTGATATAAGATAGTGCAGCGAAACTAAATAAATCTTCTTTTTTTTTCATCTGGGAAATAAAATTTGCTGGATGCAAAGAGGAGCAGCAATAATGGAAAAACCCCAAAGACGTTAGAATACATAATGATTCTACTTGGATTTTATTTGAGAACTTTTCACTGCGTTTGATTTATAACATCAACCTCGCTTTTAATGAGTTAATTACAAACGCAGATGTTTTATTTTCGGCTCATATCTATTTCACTTTTATCTTTTCTACTATTTTTTTCGGTAACCAAACGTTACTGACATTTTTTATTCTTGAAAAAAAAAGAACTGCACTTATCTTTGAAGGATATAATTCCTCCAATTCATTTCATTCCCTTTTATTTGCATCCAACTCTTATTTACAGACCAACTAGTTTTTGTTCGCTTCCAAACAAACTAGACATTTGGGAGGTATGTATTTTAGAACGTTTTTAAATATTTTATTCCAATATTTTTTGTTGTGTCGTAAAAGAAGAAAATCAAGTCGAGGTTGGTTCAACAAACGAAGTGTATCAACATCGCAGGTACAAAGGTAGGAATACGGCTAAAACTGATTAGCGCTCAGCAAGGCAGTAGAGTTCTGTCGCTCCTTCTCACCGGTGTAGTTCGTTGGTTGGTTGGTTGGTTGTTTTACGGCATATCAACCCTTTTCGGGTTATTTAATGCCGAATCCAAAGATTTGAAGAAAACATTTTTAATAGAACATATTTGTTGTTTTCACTTCGGTTTCTATTTAACCCATAGTTGGGACCCTAACAGGTACTACAGAGTGAACCTGGGAGCAATGGTAATTAAACGGTGGCTCCACACTCCCCAAAGCCCACAAGCTGGGGCCTCACCACTGGATATAGTTTAAGGTCATATCCAGTACCCCATTGAGGTACTTTACCCTCTGCAGGGGGGGGGGCAGTCGGCGTATTCTAATGCCCCACCGACAGGGCAACTCACCGGTGTAGACATTATTGGCACTATATATATAGTGAGAACCGGTGTATTTTCCCTTATGCATAGAAAGACCGGTATAACAATTTTGCTGACGTGTCATTAACAAGAAAAGGTGTAGATTACCACAAAACTATTTTTGTTGTTGTTTTTTCTTTTACAATGTTGGCATTGCCAAAACACGTTTTCTTTTTTCTGTTTTTTTGTTTTTGTGTGTTTGTTTGTTTTACAATTTTGGCACTTCTAACTTGATATGATGCAAAATCTGAAATCGTCAATGAGGGCAGTGCATCCCCGAAAATATTCCTTGAGGCATGTAAAAACATATTTTATGATCATGTTTTTACTATTATATAAAATTCAATTTGTGTGTGTGGATTTCTTCCCCATAGGTTCCGAAATACTGAGCCTATCTTTTGTAAATTTCACACAAAGTTAATTGATAGGTCTGGCAATAATAATAATAATAATAATAATAATAATAATAATAATAATAATAATAATAATAATAATAATCAAAGGAATGGATGGAAAAATACAACGAACAACCATAATGAAAACAGCTGAAATATTAAGGAAAACACTTGAATGTTGAGACTAACATACATGAGCAACAATCGCGGGCCAGACAAACTGCTGCAGAGGCAAAACATAAAGCGCTACGTGGAACGAAGAACATTGAATCCACATATCTATCAGATCTATAACCCCACCCTATTTTCGCATTACCACATCACTGCCCCCAAAAGAGTGAGACCAAACATCCAACTAGAGTAAAGGATGAAGGAAAGACCGAGGAGAGAGCACAGACCAGATCTCCGCTGGAGAACTAGAACCTTGGGGAAACTTACTGCCACTCAAATTCCAGTGAAGCGCAATAGCCGCTGCCAACGAGAAGTCAATGACAAGCAGGTGTTGCGATAATGCAAATTTATTTGTAAATAATCTCCAAATAGGTGGAGAGTACGAGAAATCTGGGGAGGTTTGTTGTCACTCAGCTTCTAGGGAACACCACAGGTTGTTTTCAAGGAGAGATCTTTGATGACCTGTGTGAAAGCTCTTTGTGAGCCAATAATAATGAGAATAAAATTATAAAATTTGTAATTATACAAAGATAAAAACGTGACAAAAGAAAAATCCAAGTATATCTTAATATCAGGGTGGAGAGAAGCCTAGGAAGGGCTGCCTCAATCAAATAAGCCAGGTAGCGAGAGACGGCGTATTCAGAGAGCTAGACCTTGGCTAAGAAAATATCAGTCAACGACCAAATCATCCCACTTGTACTTTGATATCAAGTTGATAGTTGTACCAGCGAAAGTGGTCGTTGGTTGAAGATTATTTATTTATTGGTGATAAAAGAAATGAAAATATAAAGACCAAAAATAATTATAGCCGTAATCAAATGCTACTATTACAGCTACTATTACTGCTACTAGTAATAATAATTATAGCCGTAATCAAATAGCCAAAAATAATTATAGCCGTAATCAAATGGTACTATTACAACTACTACTACTACTATTATTATTATTAATAATAATAATAATAATAATAATAATAATAACATAAATAGTAGTACATAATTATTGTTATAAATATTATAATGATAATAATTATAATAATAATGATTATAATATGATATAAAAAACAACAACCGTAATAATAATAACAATAAATATTATAATAGCAATAATAAAATAATGATAATAATAATTATAACAATAACAAAAACGATAATAATAGACTCTGCGGACAATAAGACGACACGATAAACCATATAGTAACAAACTAGCTCAAAAGGAATACAAGAACAGGCACGACCAAGTACGAAGGGCAATACATAGGGAATTGTGCAGAAAACTACACCTTGAACGCACTGACAATTGGTATAAGCATAAGCCAGCAACAGTAAGAAAAAAGAATCACAAAGGCCAATGGGACATCGACATACAAACGGATAAACCCATCCAAGCATCAAGACCGGATGTCGTAATAATTAACATAAATAAAAATAATACCTATAATAGTAGAAGCACTAGGAACCATTCCGAAAAACTTCGAAAAAGAATTGGAGAAATTAGAATCAGAGGAATGGGTGCAAAGATAGAACGAATAACTATAATAAAAAAAGCTGAAATATTAAGGAAAACCCTTGAATGCGGAGACTAATATGCATGAGCCACATGCAAGGACTACATAAGCTACTGCAGAGACAAAACATGAAGAGTTACATGGAACCAAGGGCATTGAACATGCATATTCATAAGTTCTCTATCCCGTCCACCATCCCCTCCCATTACCCAATCACACCCCCAAAAATGAATGAAGCCAAATAGCCGAGAAGATGATGGAAAGACTGAGGAAAGAGCACTGACCTGACCTCCGCTGGACATGTGTGAAGCGAACTGGGACCTTGGGGAGGCTTATTTCCACTCAAATTCCAGTGGAGACCAATGGCCGCTGCCAGCGAGAAATCAATGGTAAGCGACTGTTGCGATAATGCTAATTCATTTGCAAATGATATCAAGAGGCGGAGAGTACTGGAAACTGGGAAGAATTGTTGTCACCCAACTTCCAGGGAACATTACAACACTACAGGTTATTTTCAAGGAGAGATCCTTTATGACCTGTGTGAAAGCTCCTTGTGAGCCAACAACAATAACAACAATAATAATAATAATAATAATAATAATAATAATAATAATAATAATAATAATAATAAATGTTATAAATATATACTGCATAGAAACAATGAGCTTTGTTTTCGGTTCAAGATCAAAGTGTAGTATTTGTTCTGATGTTACACTTCCTTTTTTTGTTCTTGGTTAATTGAGAAAAAATCCTTCACGACGTAGACAATTTTTATCTTTGTTTCTTTTGCTCCGCATAAAAAAACACCTTGGTATCCAACTCTGCCCTCCTGTGGAGGCAAAGTAAATAGGAACGACAACAACAGCAACAACAACAACAATAATAATAATAATAATAATAATAATAATAATAATTTTCATGATAATTATAGTAAGAATTATCATGAAAATTATTATGATGATTAGAGTAATAATAATAAAAGTATAGTAATAATGATAATATTAACAATAGATATAGTAATTATAATAAAAATAACAGTAATAATAATAAATATAATAATAGTAGTGATAGTAATAGTGATTATAATAAGATTTTTTTTTGTTTAACTATTTTAAATAATATTTTTATTATTGGTGTAATGAATAAATCCTAAACGTAATGTTTATCAAAGATTAATCACTACAAATGCCCTACACGGCCGTATGGAATAATAAGGTGCATTTCAAATATACATGGTAAGTAATAGAAATTTAAATTATTAATAGCTATAGATCAGAGTTAAATAATTAGCATATTTAAAATTAAAATACTATAAAATTATTGATAATAATAAAAATGTAAGAGATAAAGTGAAGAAATTGAATAGTATTTTTTTCATATCAGCAGGTTTTAGGCAATAATCAAGAAATTAAGATTAAAATTTATAATCTATACTTAAAAATGAGTAATATATTTTCCAATGTGGCTTTTTTTATAGTGGCCGACTTGTTTTCAAAAATTAACGATCGATTTTTATCAGTGTAAAAGCAAATTAATTTCAAATAGCTTTTCATTTATTCACAGTCACTTTTAAAAGCTAAAAATATATCTACATTACAAACGTATATATATATATATATATATACACACATATATATATATATATATATATATATATATATATATATATATATATTGTCTATTTTCAACGCCCGCATTTTGCGTTGGTAAGTTATAAAATTTCTCAAAGGTCAAATATAATTGAATAAACATATTTCCGCATATTCACACACACACACACACACACACACACACACACGCGCGCGCGCGCACATATATATATCCCACACACACATACACACACACACGCACACACATGCACATATATATATATATATATATATATATATATATATATATGGATTTCTGCCTTTGGATTGTTATGGATCATCTTCTTCTAATTACGGGATTTCCTTGGATTTTACTTGTACAAATGGAAATTCTTTTAACTTTCTTGAAGTTATACATTTGGATTTTACTGTCACTGGATTTTTTATCTTCCACCAGACTATCCATTCACGTGTAATCACCTTTTTCTCCGCCATATTCCCTTTGCTTCACTTTTTTTTTGTTTTCAAGTAAGATCTTACTTGTTGTTTCATCAAATACTTCTGCATGCAAAATCCGATCCCGCAATTTGCTAATTCCTACCCTCTGATGAGAAGGAAAGTATTTCTTCGAAACTCCGCGGATTAAGGACTATCAATTTATCTAGTGTTTCCTTCTCAGATTAAATATGTTTTGAACTCATTTCAAGTGTTTTTTAACATATTTTATTAACTGTTTACTCATATTATAAATTCTATTTCCTATTTGGTTTTATCGAGCTTTTACATCTGGCTGAGATAATTTTATAAATATTAATTCTTTAATATTTATAATATACTTTAATTTTTGCATCCTGGATCATTTTGGTAAATTTAATCATAATTTTTATTATATATATATATATATATATATATATATATATATATATATATATATATATATATATATCTTTTACAATTTTGATTATGATACATGCGGTGGTACTTGAAACCGGAATGAAAGTTCATAACCATTGCCAATATCAACTAGACCAATAACAGAGCAGCAATAATAAGAGAACGTAATAGAAATTAACGATGAAAAACTAAGAAAATTACAGCAAAACAAATAAAACGGGAAATTAATAAAGAAAAAAAAAACAACACGAATTTGAGGGGGAATAATCTGCATCGCTCGCGCCATATTTTTTCTTTTGTATTATTTTGTTATTCAGACTAACCTGACATCTTTTGATGAGATTTCTTAATTTCTCCATATTATCATATGCAAATGAAATGAAGCCTGCGATAAGTCCAGAAACCGTCATCATGCAGAAAGCGAAATGCGAGTGAAAGATACAAAAACAATCAAAGAAAAGAAGAACCTCACTCTTTCTCGCTTTCTCGGCACAAACATTCTATCTCAATCAAATCATAATTACTGGAATAATTAAAAAGGAGCTAATCCTATCAACGGCGGACAGTGTTCTCTTGTTGGTTGAAATCTGCTCAGTGTTTCCGTCCCGTTCTGTCTATCGAAATGAAGATAAGCGGAAGATAGGACCGCAGTAAATGTCATTCCGCGGCTGATAAACCCTCGAACCAATTCAAACTTGTCGACCATTGCTATTTCGAAATGAACGATCAACATTCTTTAGCAATGATAGTATTCCCTCCTTTTAATTTTAATTTAGCTATATTTTTTTTTAATTGAAATGAAATTCACATATATATATATATATATATATACGTGTGCGTCTGTGTGTGAGTGTGCAAATATATGTGAGTATATATATATATATATATATATATATATATATATATATATATATATATATATATATTTCACATCTGCACATTATTCAGATGAATCAAGCGGTAAAATAAAATTATATAACTTGGATTTTTCGGATTCATTTTCTCATCTTCAGTGTTATTTTCATGTTTCGGTCAGTGTAATTATTGGCATTCTTCAGATATATCATGTCGAACTCTCGTATCTTTCTGTTGGACTAAAGAATTTTTGTTAAACTTGGGAATCTATGTGGAATTTCTGACGGAATCTTCTATTAAATCCACGAGGTAGTAGCATACTCCCGTTTCTTGTGGACGCATGGCATAGTGGTAATATTTGGTAAAATTCAGTTGTAAGTTACACTGCTCTGGATGTTGTTGATGTGTCAGTGCGGACGAGACTCACTATAGAATCGCGAACTGCTTAAAACGTCTGACCACTCATGGCTGACGGAACGAGAACATACTAACTTTATCGATTAAATAAAATGTCCCGTATGAAATTCCGTATAGATTACCGGGATTAACAAAAAGATTCCTAAGTTTGACAAGATATACCGAATAAAGTTGGAGGTTCCATCGACGAAATGTTGTGAAAACAAAAATTTCCAGATGAAAACATTAATCCCAAGAATCCACAAAATACGGATGAAAACCGTATAATAATGATAATAATAATAGTAATAATAATAACAACAATAATAATAACAATAATAATAACAATAGTAATAATAATAACATTAATAATAATAACAATAGTAATAATAATAACAACAATAATAATAGCAATAATAATAATAACAATACTAATAATAATAACATTAATAATAATAACAATAATAATAATAATAATAAAAATAATAATAATAATAGTAATAATAATAGTAATAATAATAAAAATAATAATAATAATAATAATAATAATAATAATAATAATAATAATAATAATAATAATAACGCAATAATTAAAATTATCAATAGAAAAAAATCGTGTTTGTTTTATAATCCACAGGAATACGAAAAAGTGGTAAAAAAATTAAGAAATATAGCAACTAAATGTTAGCAAAGGCGAAGTAAGTTACTCTTCTATCTATTTTTTTTTTACTTGTTTTACTCCCTTTGAAACATTTAATATATTCCAAAAAAAAAAACACACACACACACACAGTGTCTAGCGTAAAGCGCGAACGAGAAAAATGGTGGCGAACTGGCACCTAAATATGTAAGAGTTTGATAATGATAAAAAATAATAATTATACAAAATAGTGTTAGAAACTCAGGCAATATATGTTACCGAAACCTGAAGTAATCGCCATTCTTTCCCTAGTGTATTTTTTCAAAGTTAACTAAACTTATACCTATATCTTTCAGTATCACACGGTAGTGTTTTTGTATCGAATCATGTTTATACATAGAATTTCTGATTCCACCCATTGTTCGCGAAGACTTTCCTCGTTTCAACGAGGCCGGGCCATTAAGCAACGTCTTATTACGAATGTCCGAAAAAGGAAAATCTAATGGAGATTTTCCTCCACTGCCGTGTGCAAAACGCTCCGCGCTGAGAGGCAAACACGCTGAAGCCTTTCTAATCCGATGTAAAAAGAAGTTCGTATTAGTAGATGGGATTGAGGAGCGGCACGTCATCAGAGCCATTACGTTGCGCAGGACTGGGATGAACGACAATTAATATATGTTCCATTTTGTCAGTGCCGCAATTTGGAGTATGGCTCAATTGGTAATAGAGTGGGGGGGAAAAGCTCTGACGTTTAAAGTTCTCACCTATTAATAGACGAATTTGTCGATATTTTGGAGAAGACATTGTCATCCGAATCATGTACATGTGTTAGACGGCCATTTTAACATTTCTGCCGGAGGATGCCGCGACCTTCTTTAGGTAGATTTCGGTTTCCTCGCTAAATTCTTCTTATTTTAAACGAAGCATATGTTTAATCGATAAAACCGCAGTTTGGTGGCCTAAACATAATACGATGAGATATTTGTACAGAAGATGAAAAAATGTGTATAGGCGAATAGATTGCATTATCCTGTTTTTTTGTGTTTGTTTTTTGTTTTTTATTGTTGGTTTGTTGGTTGGTTGTTTTTGTTTTACGGCATATCAACCCTTTTCAGGTTATTTAATGCCGAAGTCAGTGATTTTTGAAGAAAAGTTTTTTGATAGAATATATTTGTTGTTTTTTTTTTCCAAGTCAGTTTCTATTTAACCCATAGTTAGGACCCTAACAGGTACTACCACTCCGGGCTAGAGTGGACCTGGGAGCAATGGCAATTAAAGGGTGGCTCTACACTCCCCAAAACCCGCAGGCTGAGGCCTCACCATCGGATATAGTTTAAGGTCATATCCAGGACCTGTTTTTATTGTAAATGTGGAACTCTTTCAAGTTATAATTTATTTAGCACTAGTGTGGGTGCCCGGCATTGCCGGATCGAAAATAAGTTTAAATAAATTCTAATTCATGCAGATTTACTATTTATTCTTACAGAACCAATTCTCTATTGAATATTATATTGTACCTAATGTACAATAGTGATTTCAAAGGTTAAAGAAAATGACCTGAGTATCATCAGCTAGATTTGAAACCAAAATATTTAAGCCTCTAGCTGCGTTTTCTCTCGATGCGGCTATCGACAGATAGACGAGAAAAACTTAATATTAAACAGCTTGAAGAAATAAATTGAATTTGGGCATGCGCAGAAAAAATAAAATTGTATCGGCAAGTTGATATGGACACTTTGCATTTCAACTTTCCGATATATGTCTGTAGAGGTTATTCATCCATCTAAACAATGGTTTTACTCCTTAAAAACTGTCCTTGGTGTATAATTACTACTTTTACTTAATTTCAGTGTTATGTGACTAGTAGTTAAATAGTTTATTAGTTAAATATTACAAATAAACAAACAGACAAACACATACGTACATCTATTGTTTTATTTGTATAGTTTCAGCTAGTAAAAACAAACTTTAAATGTGAACATATGCGGCAATAATTGCTAACTTCAATTTTTATTAGGAAACCAGCGTTTATTTCAGCATATGCTTATGACGCAATGCCCTGATACGTAGCTCTGAATTTAACTTTACTTCTCATATAAACTTACTTCTCGCTTAAACTTACATTAAGTATAAATTTCTATTTATATCCTAACATTTGCACACACAATATCTAATCAGTTTACAGTAATTAACTGATATAAAATACCTATAACTACATGAAATGAGCTCTGTTTACACACTCGTTTAGATAAGATATCAGTTCAAAATTCCAATGTGATAACGCAAGCCACATTCGCCCTAAGCAGGTTGAACTGGCTTCCCTTGAAGGAGGAAGTGTCTAGGTATATCAAATTCTCAAGCGGTCACCAGTTGCATGTATATCCCGGTTAATGAAGATGATGACGTTTTGTTTTGCAGTCCTTGCAGATGTTGACGTCCTCCTACATACAGCGCCTAGTATTTTCACATGGTCACTCATCTGGTAAATTATGATAATGTAATGAAAACCGGTCTGTCTGTCCACGACATTATGACGTATACATTACAGTAGTAATATTAAGGTAGTTCTTATATTTTAGTTTCAAACTGTTTCCTCGGGTGGCTTCTGCTTGTTTCTAACATCGTTTCAACTGCTGTCCAAATTATGTGAAGAGTAAACTGGAGAAGATTACCGGATACCACGAGCAACGAGTCAATAAATATATTATTTCTTCTCCCGCATGTGTTACTCGCTGCAAGGAAACCTACTTAGTAATTAATTTATCTTTAACTCTGTCGTTTTTATTAAGCAGTTTTAAATAAGATTTCACAAGTCTAAATTATTTACTATTGTACTAGGTGGACATCCGACGTTTCTCGGTCATACTATACGCTTAAACGTGATATTTTTATTCATGCAGATTGCGTATGCATTATTATAGAATCAATCCTCTAATGAATATTATATATTACGAGGAATAATTTGCCCGCTGGATTAATACGCAAAAAAAAAAAAATTGAATAAATAAATAATAATAATTTCGTTCATCAAATTCGGCCTGTGCTGTTTCACGTCAGCTGGGCTTGATGATGAATGCTCTGAAAAAGTTTTTAAATATGCTAAGGAAAAATGATTTGCGGCGATTTTAAATGGCGCTCTTTTTTATTGTAAATTGAACTCATTTATCAGGAAAAAATTCAAATAAAATGTTGAGATACATTCGAGCTCGAACACGGGATCATTCGATATACCTGCAGATGTCAATTATTGTGTGTGTATTTTATTTTCATAATAACTAATTTGCTAAGATTTGATTATGTCCCTTGACGGTGTAACGCATAAAAATACCCTTTAAAATTCTTCTTTTTTATCTATAAGAAAAAAAAAATATTTTTACGATCGGGTTTTTTTCGATTTTCGATACTTATCGGATTAATTTATGTACAAAAGATATCTAAGGACACTACCAGACACATAAGTTGTGTGAAATTTGCAAAGTATAAACTCAGACTTTTCGGAACCTATAGAGAAAGGAACACACACACGCAATGACATTTATAAAATAGTAGAGGAAGAGACAGAGATAAAGATTATTTTATTAAATTAACTCAATCCATTTATTATACAACAATAATTAATCTTACTAACGTAATATTATTGGGTACCCATCAAAAGGAGGGGGACCTGTAAATTCACTCTTGTCCGTTCGTACGTTCGTCTGTCCACATTTGTCTCATTTACTACGCCTTGGAATTTTTTGAAATTTTGCACAAACATTAAACATGATAT
Source organism: Euprymna scolopes (assembly GCF_053919585.1). Classification (NCBI taxonomy): domain Eukaryota; kingdom Metazoa; phylum Mollusca; class Cephalopoda; order Sepiida; family Sepiolidae; genus Euprymna; species Euprymna scolopes. Next base: position 120,906,475 of record NC_136490.1, on the reverse strand, counting down.
GAGTAAAAAGTAACAGAACGGATATTCCGGGAAAACTCCGGTTGCCCCCCCCCATAGGAGTGCCTTTTGGGTAAAAATGGCTAAAATTGAAACTGTTGTGCTTATTAAGAAAAATTTATGCCTTGGATTTTTATAAACCTTTCTGAAAAGTTGTAACTAACTGATTTCTATATAATTTTGTTTGTTTATACTTCGCGATTCCTCTTGGTGCTTTTTAGGGCTAATAAAAACAGTCAATTTTGGGGACTATTTTACCATATTTGTCCAAAAAAAATGTTGTGTATGTCTATTTAGTAGTTTTGCATGGTGCTGAACTCAAATTTAAATATGTTAAGGCCCTGGGGATATCGAGGGCTTAATTGGGGGGGGGGGCAATTGATGGGCTTAATAATTTCTTTTTTTGAATCGTGCATAACTCAATTTTACATATGTTAAGGCCTAAAACTGAACTGTTTTTTCATTTTCACCAGGATTTGACAGCCCCTGAGGACATTGGGGACAAAATGGGGGAGGCAAATGCTGAACTTAGTAATTTTTTGTGTCTCAGGGAATAATGCCTGCTTAATTTGTTTTTATCTTCATTTAATTTGATCATGATTGCTTTGGAGATTACGATTATTAACGATTCGTTGCAGATTAATTTGTTTTATCCACGATTCATAAATAAATGTGTGTTTACTTCTGATTAGTTTGCAGATTGATTGATTTGTACAAGTTTATTTTATTAATTTACTAGTTGGCAACCCAGCATTTCCTGATCGTAAAATATACTTAAATATGATCCCTCAATATAAGCAGATTTCGTGTTTATTTTTATAGAGTCAATTTTCTTTCGTTTATTATTTATCTATAAATCAATAAAAGTGAGGATGTGTGTAAGGACAATTCTAAACATATATACTCAAGGAATTTTTATTTATAGGCTTGAAACTTGGTATATAGGGTATTCGTACATGTGGAAATATTTTTAATGGTTTCGATCCAGAAAAAAATGGCTGCTAAATGATAAAAATTGAAAAGTTGGTACATAAGCGTCATCTGATTTTTTCTGTTTTTGCACTGTTTCACGAATATGCATGCATTAATCGTTCACATAATAGTTTCCTTATGTAAAGAAAAAATAGATTTGGAAACAGTTTGGAAAGCAAGAGCAAAACTGTGCTAATAGTTATCGTACTTGACTCAGTATCTTTAGGTTTCGGTTTCGATCTCAGCTCGAGTATTTTTTTTTCTTATAAGCAATGAACTGTTTAAAAAACACAATACGCGCATGTACATGTCTAAGTATCTGTATGAACTTAAATATTATATTTATACGTATTCAACAACTGGGCAAGTACGTCTATAAAAGTGAGAGTATGTGTTTGATGACACTTTTCAACATATATACTCGAAGAATTGTTGATCTACGGACTGAAAAGTTGGCATATAAGGTATTCAGACATGTGGAAAAATTTTAATCGATTTTTATCAAGGAAAAATCTGCTAAGGGGTCAAAATTGAAAAATTGGTACTTTGGGTTTATCGAATATTTATGTTTGTCAACTGTATCACAACTGCGCATGCGCGAATTGTTCACAATATGTTACAAATAAGTAGGTTTGAAAACACTTTTTAAAGAACGTGTCAAGCTGGTCTAATGGTTATCGTACTTGACTCACTGTCTTTAGGTTTTTATTTCGAACTCAGTTCTAGTTTGTTTTTTTTTTTTACTTACAAAAACTTAACTGTTTAGAAGAAATAGCTTAATACTCGCACGCACATGTATCAGTTTCTTTCCGTTTTTTTAAATTATTTTTTAAAGGTATTTTACGTTACGCTTAATACCGAGCAACACCGGGTATATCTTTTAGTATATTATACTTTCTGACTGAGTAGCGATCAGACAGTACAAAGGTTCTCTTCAAAATTATATAATTGATATGAATGTCTAGAAGTTTAAGAATATAAAGGACGGCAGTGTAATCTTGACAATAATCCAGTGAAATAATTGGAGAGAAAAATCCACGGGAACGTGTTAGAGAAATGTCTCAGATATTTACTGACAGCACTGCAACAGTTTCGCGTCATCTACGATGTATTGGAAGGGTAAAAATGCTCAATAAATTGGTTCCTCATTAGCTCAATGAACATCAAACACTTATACTGTTTAAAGTGTGTTCGGTGCTCTATCTATGTAACACTAATGACATCTTTCTTGACCGAATAGTAACTTGTTGTAAAAAGCGTACCTCTTTATGATAATCATAAACGATTGGATTAATGTATTGATCGGGAATTGTAACTCTCGGTTTCTTTGTTTCGTCTTTTAATCCTCGCATCCAGTGAGGGATGTTTCTGACAAAAGAGGAAAAGAATTTCTGTTTTCAGGATTAGAATCTATCCATCTCACACTTATTGGATAGTTGTTACCATTATTTTTTTATTTATTCATTTTATTTTATTTTGTTTATTCAGCATCTTACATCAAGTAGCTTCAGGCCTTGTCTGGAGCGATGTCCACAAAAAAAACATCTACCACAGCATTTGGGGAAACAATCGGGGAATTACTGCAGTTAACTCGCTTACATTTATACTTATCTGTAAAAAGGAATATCTGCATTATAGAATCAACATGGTCCAATTCTACTCAACGATATTGCAGAGAAAAATGTTGCAAGAATGAGTTGCAGAAAATCACAGATTTGGGATACGAGAACTAACCACACAGGAAATTCACCGGGTTTTTTGCTTATTGATTATCATTCCTTAAGCACTACTGCACAAATTAAACTGATTGAAATTTTCCGGTTTAAAGAAAATCTTGAATTGACTTTCACAGATTTTATTGCATTAGAGCTACTAATTTTTTATCAAGAAGGGATTAAAAAAAAAGCCCGTATATTGTTTGCAGGGATGCATAGCCGATCAAATCTCATATTTTGACTACTTCGATCTACTGTAACGTTTTCGTGGATTAATGTGTGTTAGTAACAACATTATATATATATATATATATATATATATATATGCATAGAGAGAGAGAAAGAGAGAGATATGTATATATACATATATATGTATATATATACATATATGTATACATATATATGTACATTATATACATAAATATACATATATATATATATATATATATATATATATATATATATATATATATATATATATATATATATATATATATATATATATGTTAGTGTTGGGCCAATCAGTCGCAATCAGAATTGGAGAAAAACAGAACTTTGTGGGTCTCGAAACCGGAATCACAAAATTGTGTGCCTATTTACGATACCTAAATAGATTCATTTAACTGATATTACCTGTTTCTTTTTTTATGGTTTTCCACTGTTGGTACTTATAATAAAACGGTAGGTATTTATTAACTTCAGTCTACTAGTAAAATGAACATTTATATATCATCCCCACAAGTGTTTTTACATTTGCGAAAATATATGCATATATTACATGGCTTTTTTAGTATGTTTTTAAATGTCTTATATGGGAATGCTTCTCCAAAAACAACTCGTACATCGGCATGACTAGAAACAGTATATCTCGCCAGCTTACATGTCACGTGCCTTCCCTCTACCAACAGATCGTAGCACATGATACCCAAAAAACAAATTTAGAAACATCTTAACAAAATATACCGCCGTTTTAACCGTATCACATTGTAACCTGCGCCTCCCAATCATGGAAGCCGTATTCATTCGCAAAACAAACCGATCATCAATCAGGCTCAGTATAAGGAGGGGGCACGCTTAAGTGTTTTAACGATTTTACACGATTTTAGTCGACTTTTTTTCAATAAATGAACCAAACGCAATTTTTAATCTATCATTTGCCTGAAGACGACACATAAAAGTCGAAAACGTCGCAAATTTCTTTTAACACGAATGGATCGCCAAATGAAAAAAAAAAAAACAATCGAAAAGTAAACAAACTGGAATTATCCCTGCTTTTCAATGAAACATGCATACATCTATATATATACATATATATATATATATATATCCCCTCCGTTCAGTTTTCAAAGAGAATGGATACCCCGTGTAAGTGTACTGCGCATGTTATTATGAGGCAAGGATTGCGCAATCTCTAACCATACCTCCCATCTTGAATTGGCACTGCTTTAGTTCAGTGGCAATGAGATATTTAGGACGAATGGAAACAATGCCGAGATAAGTGGAGAGCACATATAGCACCTGGAATTCCCAAATGGTCACCATTTAAATTTTGACCAGGTTCAACGTTGCTTAACTTTGGTGATCTAACGGGAAAGGGTATATATATACAGAGAGAGAGAGAGAGAGAGAGAGAGAGAGAGAGAGAGAGAGAAGGGTGGGTGTGTGTATGTTTCATTACATTAATTAGATTTAGGATGTGTCATATGTACATATATATGTGTTTAAGTATGTTTATATGTAATAAGCCAGACAGTGTTTGTGGAATACATTTTGTGAAGTACGAGGCTTGCCTCCTATAATGGCTGTTCAAAATTATAAGTTGTCTTTTTGTTATACTTAACTGCCTCTTATTTTTGTTTATCCTTCCCTTCCCCGCCCCGTCGTCTGTGATATTCATTACTCGAGCGAACCAAAGCCCTCCGTACGCTTCGTTAAAATTCTGAGCCAAAAAAGTGCTCCAGGGCGTGACAGTATCTTTCGATTTTTATCCAGTTTGATCCTGTGCAGTCATTTGCATACAATTAGCGAATTAGCGAATCATCGACGACTTAGTATTAGTTTATACTTTAGTCTTTCGGCTAACAGACAAATCAAAGCGTTTGAGTAAAACATGTCATGTAAACACGTTTGCTAAATTCCTCAGAACGAAAAGAAACAAAATGAATATCAGACAATTTCTGCCTTCAAGTACTCTCTTCACTTTTAAGTACCATGGTATACGCACACACGCACACACACACACACACACACACATATATATATATAGATAGAGAGAGAGAGAGAGAGAGAGAGAGAGAGAGCGAGAGAAATAAAAAGGAACAAACCGTATTATGTGTTCATCAACGTTTCGTCTTTATTTCGAGTCTCGAAGTAAAGACGAAACGTTGATGAACACATAATACGGTTTGTTCCTTTTTATTTCTCTATTTTGTCAGAATATTATTTCCATTATTTTCATCATATATATATATATATATATATATATATATATATATATATATATATATATATTATGGCTATGTAAAGACCAATTTTTAACCTGGTCGAAAACAGTCTTTATTTTAGATTGTGAAATTAAAAAATAAAAATGAATGCGTCAGCTGACCGGTTTCGAAGCTCGCTCAACAGAGCTAAAATCGAGCTTAATTATGTTTTTAAAAGAAAAAAGGCGGGGACAATGAATCTGAGATGAAAAAGCAGAGAAAAAAGAAGGGGAAACTAATAATTAAATAGAAACTAGATTACGCCATGCGAAATTCTCTTTTTGTTTGCAAAGAGAAGGTCTAAGAGTCTTGATATATATATATAGTTCTTGAATTTTGAGATGTTAAAGAGAGTGCGACTTGCTAAGGATGAAAAAAGTCGGCACTAAAATTCGAACCACAAATACGATTTATTATAAAGTGCTCTCCTATAGATGAGCCATGGGTATTGCTCCAAACATCCGAAGGTAGGTAGTTTCCATTCCGAATTTTGGATGGAACATGCTGTTTTACCCTATTATCTAATCTTTGAGACGTTCGCCCGACGTAGCGCGGACCGCAGCTTCATTTGAATAAATAAATAATGAAATTGTTATGGTGGCGGGTGGGTGGGGAGAACGTATTTACAAATTGAAAATTAAATGGGTTTACAAGTAAAAACAACAGGGGTATCTGATGCAAAGTAACAGTGTTGTGCGACAGAAGAAATTTGCTTGGCAAACCTTACACTAATATTACCTAGCCAAGGTACGATAGCAGTAGTAGATAGATAGGACATTCGGCAAGAGATGCCTGTTTAATTTTATTGAAATTAGAAATTTTATTTCTTATTCTAGATTCTACGATTTGCAATGGAAAACCATTACTGCAAAGAGTTTTGTTAATGAATGCGACTTCATCATTTAATTTGGTCTCTGAACATGTCATACAAGCTCTATGGATAAGGGTATTGATAAGACTATATTTTTGTTTGGTGGGGCAAAAAGAGTCCCGACGTGTGTAGAGAACAGATAACGTAGGCTTACGGTAGATAGAAGTCAAGAAAACGGAAGGAGTTTTACAAACCAATATATCTAGAAAAGGAAGAGAAGAATTACTTTCCCTCTTTATAGTAAATTTAAGAATTGGATGAATATTATTCAGGGGTGCGAAGAAGGCGCCCGCTTCCGTTTCAGTGTTGAAACATATATATATATATATATATATATATATATATATATATATATATATGTTTGTATGTGTGTGTGTGTGTGTATGTGTGTGTGTATTAGTGATGGCACGATTCCAATATTTCCCAATTCCGATACAATTACCGATTCCAATTTCGATCTTTTTTAAATGTCTAAATATTTAACTATAAAATTGTTTTTTGTCCCGATTACCGTAAAAACACGTGTTAAATATGCATATATTTTCTCAAACGTAAAAACACACTTGTGAAGGAATGATCCAGAGACTTTTTTAGTTTTACTGGATGTTTAAATCAATTAAATATTTATTATTTTATTATTACTACAAGCAAAATCAAATTAAAAAAAAGATAATTCAAAGAATCGGATTTGGCATCTGAAAATAGGCTAAAATTTCTTCGATTCCGATACCGATTCCGATAGCCCATAAAGCTCCGATTTTTCCGATTCCAGATTCCGATTCCGATTAATCGTCCCAGCACTAATATATATATATATATATATATATATATATATATATATATATATATATATATATATATATATAGAGAGAGAGAGACAGACAGACAGACAGACAGAGAGAAATAGATAGATAGATAGATAGATAGATAGATAGATAGATAATGTATATTATTATGTAAAATAAACTTTGTCTGTGTGTGAGTTCTTTCCCTAAGTACTTCTAACGGTTGGGCCGACTTTTTGAAATATCACATTTCTTCGATGTATGTAGTTTATGTTTCTAACAATTTTTGTATAAAAATGCCTACCATAAATATCGAAAATCGATAATCGATAATCGAAAAAGGAACAGGCGATTTTGGCTAAAAGTTAACGCTTATAAAGCTTTACATCACAAGTGCATTTGAAAAGTCTTATTAAAGCACAAACAGAACGGCATATAAAATCAGCAGTATCGTTATTTGATACGACAGGGTCGCGTATAAAATGACTATATTTCTGTTTAAAGCATAACTGAACAACGATAATTGCCTATTGCATTTTAAACAATAACTCAACCTATTATATATAAAGTACTTATATAAAATCAACAGTAGGTTCTCTACAGTGCAATGTAAACTACAATGTATTGTGGACTAAGTCACTTCGGGGAGGCATGTGCGGTGAGTCTCCAACTAGAACAGATAATTAATTGATCGATACAAAACTTGTCGATTTCGTCGATTTCGATGACAATAAGATATGAGGGGGGGAGGTAAAATATTTTGTTGATCGTCATTAAATCCCGGGAAACCTCGGGTCTCCTTGCTAGTATATATATACATGCATATATATATATCTATATATATATATATATATATATATATATATATATATATATATATGGGGGGGGTGCGAACTGTTTTATTCCGTTTCGTTTTCGGTCGTTCTTTAACGCCCTCTTTTATATCGTATTTTTATATTAAAATGCATGTTTTTTTAAACAGCCAATCATCTTTATATGAGGATATATACGTTAAAGCACACTCACAGATATCAGATAGCCTAGTAGCGGTTCGTCCCAGCCGATAGTTAAAATTAGTTCCATAATCGGCTTTATTCTGTCGGGATGCTGCATTGTTTTGTTTAGCCCTAGGAAACTTTATCCCCAGGCTTTACCTTCTCTGTGAGAAGGGATTTATTGCCTACTTCTGTATTCTGATGGTGCTGCTATGGCATTTTTTAAGACCCGGTTTTACTTCATCTAGTTTTTTGAAAACCCCACTTAACATGTGCATAAACGCCTCGCTATGTAGGTAAAATATGCTTTTCGTTCCAAACAGTGTTTACCTTGGCTTATAACCTATTGGGCTTGAAACCGAATTTCTATCGCGAAACGCAAAGGTTTGAATTGAGCATTGAACTAAATGTCATTCGATTGATACTGAAACGTTTCTATCTCAAATGTGAGGCACATTTATAAAGTTCACAGTACCTCTCTCACTGGATTAATTATACTTTCCTTTTTTCAAAAATATATGATTGTCTGACGACGCCATGCTATTCTCAGAATCATCTCCTCAATTATTCGTTGAGTGCAGCTGAAACCTCTGCTAGCTGTGCAATATCTGGATTTGCAATTAAAGCTTACTTCTCTAGATCTCTCGAGTTCTGTCTGTGCCCACGCATATTAGCAGGGCAACTTCGAGAAGGGTGTGTCTCCTCGCCACACACTGACTGACTGGAGAGAGGCTATATTTTGCGCATCACATCGTGACTAGGCGCATGGAAACCAGTTGAGAAAACCTGTGAAGGCTAACTCGGAAAGGAACTACTCTTCTGCTAAACGTTTACCGTGAAAATTAAGTAAAGTGTAATAATTCAACTTCTATTCTTTGCCGACACTGAACTCAACCACTTTTTTTACAGCCAAGTTTTAATAAAGATAAAATTAATTAGTACTATGTTTAGAGATTCCTCGAAGACATTTTACTGCAAAGTCTTCAGAAAAGCTTCCATGGTGTATTTTAAAAAAATATGTATTATATAACTCGGCGGATTAGACTAAAATATTTATGGGCCTTTGGTGTGATATGGTGCAACTAAATAAGTATTATGGTATCCGTTTGATTCACAGTTAGAGATTAATAAGAATTAATAGGGATTATTCAGCACAATACTAGACTTATTTTAGAAAATTTATCGGGAATTACTGAGCTGATTTGGCTAAATTTTGTAATGACTTTATTATGATATACTGCAGCGAAGTACGTATCATTATTATCCGTTTAATGCACAGTTAGAGGTTAATAGGATTAGCCATCGCAATATTAAATTAACTCTGAACACACAAATGGTAAATACTCTTACATGGGGAAAGATATTATTAATAGAGCACAAGTAGTTTGCGAAGGAAAAAATCTATGAAAGTTATCCCTGGGAGAAAATTTGCCATATTATCTATATTATATTTCTCATAGCTTCTCTGTTGATCTATCTGTTCCAGTTTTTCTCTGAAACTACTGCGCCGATGTGTTTTAAATGTTGTATGATCCTCTGTTATTGTAAGGTGCAGCGAGCTAGGTATTATAGTATCCGTTCGATGAGCAGTTCAAGATTAGTAGGAATAAGTAGTTAATGCGAAAATGAACACAAGTGTAACGATATTCTTCCATCAATTTGGCATAAGGCAAATATTCCCAGTCAACTGGTTATAATGTTTCCCGTTTTTAACTAAAAATGTAATTATTTCACAATAAAAAAAAGAAAATGAAAAAAAAAAAGAAATTACGGGACTGTTATGAATCAAGAAAAAAAAAACGGCAAAATGAATGAAAAATATATTTTATAAAAATCACTTATTTAATTTACTTCTTTTTAGATTATTTTCCATTCATTTTCTGTGTTCCTCTTTAATTCATAAAAGAAAATTAGGAATATTAATATTAATTAATATTATTTAATATTAATTAATATTAATTGATATTAATATTGTATATGAAAAGTTATTTCTTCTGTCATTTTACTTAAGTCACAAATCAAGATGCTCCTTTCCTAGAGGTAATATTTGCTCTTTATATGAGATACATAGATATATATATATATATATTTATTTATATATTATGTATATATATTTAAATATGTATGAATAAAAAATCAATACAAAAAATATATAAATGTTTATATCTTTTCTGTATTTATTTCCTATGTGTTGACGTGTAGGAATACAAAAAGTCTTTTGAAAAAACAAAACAAGAACGTTTCCTTCAAAAGCACATAATTGTCGACCTATCCTTCGATCTTCCTCAGTGTGAATGATAGAGAACATGAGTGTACGGGCAGGGTTAGCAGCAGGAGGAGGAGCACAGGTATAGCCATTAAGGTAAAGACCTATTTGAATACGACCCTTCCAACATTGTTGACTTGGAATGGTTGTGTATATGTATGTGTATTGTATATATATATATATATATATATATATATATATATATATATATATATGTATGTATGTATGTATGTATATATATATATATATTATGATATACGTATAAATATATATGTATTAAATATTATGATATATACACATTTCAGCAAGATCGACCGAGCAGTATAGTAGAAAAAGTGGAACGGACAGATAGACAAACATTCATACAAACATATATGGACAGACAAATATAAATTATAGAATAAAATGAAAACAAAATAAAATAAATATACAGGAAAAGAAAGTAAAATAAAAATGTACAAAAGGCGTTTAAAAAATACAGTAATGAAAGAAAAAAACAGATATATTACAACAGAAACAGATCAAAAAGAATAACGAAGTTACAGAAAGAGACACGGATTGAAAGAGAGAGGAATGCATATATGAGAAGGAAGAATATGAAAGCGGAAAACTGAAAGAGAGAAATTATGTGAATATAAATATGTTAATTAGAAATTAAAACGTATTAAAAGTTTGAAAATAAAAATGAAGTCCAGAAAGGGAAACATATAATTTAATGCAAAAATATAGAAAATAAATTAGAAGACAAATTAATATATGATTAATTGAAAAGGTATTGAGAAAAGAAAATAAGAAAAAATAGTTAAAAAAGAAAGAAGTAAAAAATAAAATAAAAACAGAATAAGTATATTTTTCATTTGTTTATTCTCCGCAAAACAAAAGAAAAAATAATAAAACTTTAAAAAAAGAAGTAAAATACACAACTGGATTAGCGAATGAAAGTTTAAGAAAGAATAAGAAATGAACAGAATAAAGGAATGAAAAGAATGAACTTTGTTTTTCAAAATGGCGTAAAAGATCAATTTTTTCTTCTTTTGACTAATATCTATTGACCGAGATGATTAGACTATTTATTCCGTTGAATCTAGATTGGCTTAAGGCCATTGTAGTTGAGGAGCATTCAATGAACGAGGAACTCCGAATACAAGGGAATTGGTACGCGCGAAAAACTCGCTAACCGTTACGCCACGGAAAGTGCGGCCAAGTGAAATGACGGCCATCGTAAATAAATCGAAAATAAATCTTCAATGGAATCAAAAGAATTATAGAGGGAAGAGATTCATTCTTTCTAGTCGGCTTCATTTATTCTTCAAGTCAATGATCTGTCTAGGTTTTTGCGCCACGTGAGACAGAAAAAAGGGGAAAAGAGATGATACGAAGGGGATAAAACAGAAGTAAGTCATAACTCTCGTATCATAAAAAGAAAGTACATTTGGAACAATGCAGTAATTGTATACGGGAGAATAGATCCATAGACGTATAGGCATACGTACATACCTATACATTCATGTAGAAATAAGAATACAAACGTACACAATTGAATCACATTTTACTATTTAGCACAGCATTAAAATAATTAAATTAAAAAAATAAATTAATAATCGCACA
>NC_136490.1:120849783-120889783 GCF_053919585.1 Euprymna scolopes | reverse complement strand
TTCGCAAGAGTGATGTTACCTTTAAATTGTCATTACTCTCAAGTCTGCTGTGAATGGGAATGGTACTTTCTGTGAAAATTATATTATGACTTAAATAGAAAGCGTTCATATTACCTTATTTAACTTTAGTCATCGTGTTTATCGTCTTTGTTGCTAAAGTTAAAAATAGATTAACTATACTCTATTTTCAAATATACATTGTTAACGATTCCGTACTTTCAGCTAACAATTTTTGTGATTAAAGTCACCACACTGTAGTTCAAACTTACGGCTACAAATTCCCGACATTCTTTAAAACAGAATTTTTATCCAAGCCGGTATATATCTCATTTGCACACGAGTAGCATGATTTCACGTAATTTCACGAAACCCATCGGCATATAATTAAATGCAATAGCTATTTTTATATTATATTAATTGGAATTCATTATTGCGATGAGTATTATTTATGATATTTTTATTTATTTATTGTGGGCTATTATCCTCATTGAGAAAAGATGATGATAATAGTCCGCAATAAAAAAAAATTAACACAATTTTTGGGGGAGGTCGTAACGGGACCTTACATGCTACACAAAACTAGAGGTTGTTTATCAGTTGTTAAATATTATTCACGACGAGCGACCCCCAGTCCGTTTATCACCCTTTTCTATTACTGTTGTATTTCTCCACGATTCAAAATAGTTCGTCAAAGATATCTGCCATGACACGTAAAACTACTTTTAGTGTTAAGACCTCAGATTTGGCAAATTAGGAGGCTGTGAAGTTACCGTTTCACTTTGCACTACTTCCTGGTTAAATCTCACTTTAAACGGTAATAGCTGGGAGCACCACGTCTATGGGTTTAATGAAATTAATATTTAAAAGGGTCTATTTACAAAATATTAGCCTAGAAAAGAAATTGATCTATAAAGCCATCGTATGTAAAACATATGTAAGATTTCGGCAAAGAAATAACGAAATGATTATCGATACATTGTAAAACCATATAAACGGAACTTACGTGTGATATTTTTTAAGTCATCCGAAACAAGTATATAGGAATATACAAAGGATTCTTATCACAACTAACAAACAAACTGACACATCATCACCAATGTTTATTAATTTTTCCATGGCAATTAAGCTACACAGAATATTCGGCGTTAATTCTTGTGAAAATTCGGCAGGCTTATGCATAAGCCCTGTTGAAGTAAATATTGAAAATGTATGCATAAAATTATATTTTCATATATGAATTTATGAGATAAATTTAAGTGGTCATTAATATATATATATATATATATATATATATAGTATATATAATACATATAGTAGTCATTTATATATATATATATATATATATATATATATATATATATATATATATATATATATATATATATATATATATGAAGGAAACCAAGAAGAATTAGGGAAATTCCTCAAAAACAGACTTCTTGGGATAATTCAAATCTCAACATTTGAGGTGGATGCCATATACAGAAGGGAACAGGGAACAGGGAACATCGACAATATATTGATATATACTAATGTATGAAATTATTTCGTTCATTCAATAGAGAGAGTACATCATTGGGCTTCGAAATACCTACATACAACTTTTAATTGTGATTTTCCATGTCTCACAGACATTATTAATTAAGGTGTAAACGATTGTAACTATTTAATAATGTTTTCTCTTCTGAAGAGATAGTAGACATCGAAATTCTATAGGATAAGGAGTTATAATATTTCAAATGTATTCTTTGTCTTACATGGAATAATAAAAATCTTTGGATTTGATATTCAAACATTTAACGTAATAAACTTTTCAATTCTTTGAATGACTAAAATTTGATTTGTTTGCTCTATATTGTATAGCGAGCTATTCTTATTTAGGTGAGATAGTACTTATAAAATATTACTGCCAGTAATAATTTGTAAAACTTATAATCACAGGTTTCCATACTAGTTGAAAGTTAGATAATTTTATTCTGAAGAATTATACACACACACATATACATATACATATATATATATATATATATATATATATATATATATATATATATATATATATATATGAAATTTATTACTGTGAGTCCAGAAGTAGTTTACAAATTGTTTTAGCTGGAGGAAAATCCGCAAAAAGAGGAAAAATCCAACTAGCATCGTCAGAATTCATAGATCGACTAAGTTATAAAATCAAATAAGAATGGAAAAATCGTAGATGAAGGGGAGTTAGAAAAGAAGGGGGAGTGGTAGGGAGAGGACGTTGGAATTTAAAGTAGTAGAAGTGTATACAATAAGAGAGGGGTTTATAATTAAATATTAATTATGTGTCAAGCCAGAGATTGAACCTACAACCAACTAGTTGATAGTCGGCAGTTCTAATCTCCGGTCAATGGGATCAGTACCACTAGATTACCTCTTTGAGCGTCCATTTATTGACGAGATATATTTATGTCTTCACATTTATGAATGGTCTTACTAAACGATATTATAATAGACAATACGCTTATAACCTAAGTATTTCTCTCTCTCTCTCTCTCTCTCTCTCTTCCGTTGTCTCTTTCTACTAGGCGATCATTTGATTGAATAAATCCCTCATTTTATAAGAACGGGTAGTGCTATTCATTCCATGATGAATAACGTAAAAGTATGCTGTCAGACTTTTATTACACTTCATGGCAATCATCGTCAATCATGAGAGTTAAACAGAAACAAACCGGTGGCGACCCTCAACGAAAGTATCGATTTATTGCTGTTAACGTTTTACATAAAATTACCGTATAACAAATATAAACATTGTTTTAATATTTTAGTCTATAACGCATGGGTTTAATATTTTCCTGGTATTAGTCATAATTCTAATGACGTTGTATGATGGTGGATTAAGGGTTATGACAGGGACTGAAGATCTGCGGATACCAAGTTTGAATCCAATTCGTACCACAAAATATTTTCACCAAAACTATCCTTGACCTTGTGTATAACCTCCTGAAGAAAACGTTTAAATATCTACTAGGCCCTCATATTTTCTTTCAATACATCATTATATATATATATATATATATATATATATATATATATTTTATAAACAATAAATATCTTTCAATCTCTCCCCGCCCGGCTAAATCACTTTAAACCCCATTTTCAACCCGTTCCTTCACCAACATTAACTCTCCAACCTGTTGCCATGGTGATCCTTTAAATTAACTGTTACTTATGCCGTTATAAATAAAAGTAGCGTCTTTTAATTTTAAACCGTTATAAACTAAAAAAACGTATTGCAGAGCCATTCACTTAGACTGCCTTCTATAAATCTGACCCTTGGTCTTCATGATTCCTTACCTTAATTTGTGTGAGATGAATAAAAGTAGTCAAACGAAAGAAATAATCCCAAACTTACTACCGACCAATAATTTGTCTACAAATGTTTGTTTATATTACATTTAAATTTCTGTAGATAATACAGTCAGCGCTATAGGAAACAGGGAGAGATTTCCAAAGGCAAGTGGTCCGAGGAAAGTAACTAGTAGTGTAGAAACTAGGGAGGCCTATGGCGTGTTTTAATCTGATTCTTCGGTATTCCCTGTTAGTCGCGTCAAATGATAAGCAATAAACTAGTCACTGTACAGAGAAAGAATAAGAACTGAGAAATGAACAGGTCAAAAGTAACCACAATGGCCCGCTTTTTGTTGGCAGGATTGTCAAGGACCTGACCGTTAGGGTGGATCGACATGACTTCAAATAATTCTGTGTATTTTCTACCTCGGACATTTGTTGGCAAGTTCAAAATTTAGTCATTTGAACAGTTCCGAATGGAGTATCCTTTCGACCCAAAATCGAATGTATACTCCTTTAGCTTCCTATATTGAATTATGTTGATTCCCGTTTTTCTCTTTTCCACATAGTCTATATTTATTTCCTTTCCCTATTAACCCTATGTATACCCGTATGTATGAAAGTAAATTGATTTAGGCTGGATTGATAAGTATTTACCATTGGAATTTGTAGTAGTAGTAGTAGTAGTAGTAGTAGTAGTAGTAATATGTGTCATTTAATACGGTTTTACTCATAATAATATACTAATAAAAATCAAAGACGAGAACCACTCTCTGTCCCGTATTCAGCGGAATATTGATGTTATTTAAGAGTAATGTTTGATGTCTTTTCATGTGTTTGTTTTTTGCGATTATAGATACGACTTCGTTTATACATCGTGTTGTTGGTTACTCGTAATTGTTCTTTTGAGATAAAGAACTTGTGAATCGGGGTGGCAGCGAGGTTAACCATGTTTTTTTCTGTGATTTCTTTTTTTATTCATGTTGATGGAACTTTGATTACGATGATATTAGTGATGACTATGATGTGTCTGTAGCTATTGCTATTATTATTATTATTTATTATTATTATTATTATCATTATTATTATTATTGTTGTTGTTGTTGTTGTTAGTGTTATTATTATTGATGTTGTTGCTCTTGTTTACAAATAAATACCAAAATTAATGAATCAAATCGGAAAGTTGGTCGTGCCACTGTCAAAGCGAAGAGATCTCTATCTTTTTGTTGCGATTGTAAAAGTAATTTGATATTGATAATTATCATGCGTTCGATTTCAACCGCGATTCAGTTTGCTCGTGGGTCAAAGGGGAAAAACAAAGAACAAGAAAATACAGAAAGAAGAAACAAAGGAAAGAAGGAGAAATAGAAAAACAAGAAAAGAAGTATCAAAGAAAGTAAACAAAATTGAAGGAAAATAGGGGAGAAATTACAAAAAGAGCAGTAAGGATGGAATATAGGTAAAACGTAACTAAAAAGAAAGAAAGAAAGAAAGAAAGAAACAGGGAGGAATTAAGGAAAGAAATCTGGAAGGAATAAGCAAAATAATTAATAAAGAAAGAAAGAAGATAGAAAGTAATGAGGAAGAATAGAAAGATTAAATACAAAAAGAAGGGGCATAAAAATAGGACACAAAGATGAAATATAGTTAGAAAGTAACAAAACAGAAAGAAAGAAAGAGGGGCAGAGCTAAATTTTATAAAAAGCCAAGGAAGGGCCAAGAAAACGAAGAAAACAAAAAATGCATTGAAGAAATACGATTGTGAAAGAATAAAAAAGAAAAAAGAGAAAGAAAGAAAAATCAAAAAGAGGTACGACCAGAAAGAAAGAAAAAAGAAAAGTAAGCGGGACAAAGTGAATAAAGAAAAATTATATGAAAGAGAGGAAAACAGAAAAAGTGAACGAAATAATTCAGAAGCGAAGATAAAACAATAAGAGGGAAAAGAGAGAAATTAGAAAAAAAAGTCACAAAGCAGAACATAGATATTGAAAATAACAAGGGAAGGAAATGATGAAAGAATAACGAAGAGAAAAAGAAATAATAAAAAATTAAAGTAAAGAAAAAGAACGATAAAAATAATAAGAAAGAACAATAAGTAACGCACGGCAAAGATAAAATGCAAATAGAACGTTGTAAGAAAGAAAAATAGGCAAAGGGAGAATGAAAGCATTAAAAATAAAAGAAACTTGAGAAAAAAAAGTAAAAGGACGCTAAGGATGTAACGCAACTATGAAATAACAGGGAAAACGAAAGATATAAAAAAAATTAAAAGAAGGAAAGGCAGCAAAAAATATGGAGAAACGAAAAAAGATATACAAGAAAAAATAAGGATGTAAGTAAAATGAAAAAGAATAAAAATTTAAAGAAAAAGGAAACGAAAGGCGGGCGAATTAAAAAGGAAAAATGCGGGAAGAAGACAAGGAAATTACAACGAAGTATCAGAGAATATAGTTAAGAATGAATGAAGAAAGGTCAAATTATAGGAACAAACAAACAAACAAACAAATAAACATTTAACTCGGTACCTTTTTATATTAAGTACATATGAAATGCGTTAAATCGTGGTTCTTCATAAACAATGCATTTCATTATATTTCCAAAGTCTTTTAGCACGCACAAGTGCTTTTTAAAAGTATCTATCCTTGCCACCTCACGCTGGCGCATTCTCGCCCTTGTATTTACACGTCCATCTTGTTTGGTTCGCAATTTGTTTCTTTTCGACCACGTGCTATCTTTTTTTTTCTTTTTCTTGTCACGCAAGCAAGCACACACTTTGTCATTTGCATAGTGCATAAATAGATGTTGCTAATACCTTCGCTAACGATCTCTTCTCCGACTGCTGCTGATATTTTCACACCAGCTCATACGCGCTCTGTTATATAAGGAGAGAAAACGGAAGTATGAAACGAAACGAAATTTGTAATATATAAAGAAAGAAATAGAAATAGAAAAAGGATGACAACGAGAAATAACCAAACAAAAAAAACTGAAATGAAGTTTAAAATTAAAGGAAGAAAAAAAAGATGTGACATAGTAAATCAAGAAATAGAGAGAAATAAGATAAACTATGTATAAGACATAAAGAAATGAAAAAGAAAGAAATCAAAGAAAGAGAAAAGGAAAAAGTGGCATACACTCGTCTAGCTACAACCACTGCAAACAATTTCCCATTGCCTAAAACTAAACACAAATTTCAAAAATAAAGTTTCTCTCCATACAACTACCCGCCTGTCGAACTCTGTATCGCGGGTCTGCTTTGCAGCTTACTACAATTTCGCCGTTTTCAAGTCTAATGTCAACAAGTTATTGTTGGGCCGTCCCCTAAATAATCAAATTCTGTCCGATATCCACCAGTGCCGATCATTACGGTGTTGGTTCGCTGATATCTTGACGCTTATTGGCCCTTATCTTCGAACGGACTTCGGACCTTGATAGCCGGTGATTCCCTTATAAAAAAAGAAAAAAAATGGTGCGGATCGAATTAATAATACACAAAAAAAAAAATATCGGAAAAAAAGTAAAGAAAAGAAAGTTAAAGAAGCGCAAACCCATGAAGGGAAAGCATAAACAATTGTATAGCAAATAAATAACAATATTATCGCAAATAATAAATATTAATGAATATTAAATAAATAATGTTTCATTAACGAACGATAAAAAAAAAAAACCAAAGCAAATAAATCATGCCAAATAAAAAACGTTAACAATCATAACAGGAAAGGAACGGTCTCAAAGAAAGACAAGTTTTCTCTTTGCATAAAATAAGGGGAGAATGGATCAACACAGCGAGACAAAAGAGAAAAGAAACAAAACAAACACGAGTAGCCAAATTCGAAGAGCCTCCATTTTGATTTCATCTTTTTGCGTTTATCACGACAAATATCGACATTTTGTCTCTCACTGACAGGAGAGTCGAATTTCTTGGTAATTGAATTCCAAAGGCTTACAAATAATGCGCGTGAATCTTGATGCTTTTGATTACTGGGTAAATGTATGAGCATCGGCAGGAGTCACTTTGTCGATATGTCTGTGGGAAACGGCCAGTGTTTTTAATTATGTATGGAAACCAGTATATGACATAGCACAATAAATGACTGTGTTAATCGATATAACAGCGAGTACGCCATTGTGTCTAGGGTTACGTTCTTCTTTCGGTATGTGTGGTTGTGAATCAACAATTTAAAGGGCTTTTGCGCATGCCTGGTGTGATCGACAGATAATAATCGTTACCTAATGCATGGATCTAATAACGATTCAGATACGGGAGGCTAATCTATTTGGATCAATGCTCGTATAGTTTTCAGATATTAAAATGAATGCATTCTTCTTATCTGGCTGACAAAGTAAAAAGAAAAAGATAAGAAATATATCGATAAAGTGAACGTATTAACGTGTTTATAATAAAGGTGTCAGGATAGTGAGCATCCATTGATAAACCTACTAGTAGAAGAATAAAAATTCATATGCGAATCCTCATATTTTTGTGTAAGTTACTGTGTGACGTAGTTATACAGAAAGAGAGGAGAGGAAAAAGCACGACTCACTTTCTTTTTTTTTTTTTAAACAAAAGCCTTTATATCTAATATTTTAAGCAACGCATATTTTATAAATATTTAGACAGTTAATTTCTCCTCCCGCCGTGTGTGATTTTTTCCATGCTGTGACGTCACCCACGTGTCTCGAACACGTGCTTTTCTGAACACTGGCCACGCCTCGAATACGTGCTTCTCTCGTCACGTCTTGAACACCTTTTCTCTGGAAACCACTTCACCGAATATCCTGCTTCTCAAGCCACACGTCCTTTAATCTCTGCCGTGACGTCACTTCTTGGAGTCGGCTTGGTCGTTTGCATATCGTCATGTGGCTGCTGCAACTGCTGCTGTGGATGCTGCTGTTGCGGCTGCTGTTGAGGCTTCTGCTGCTGCTATTGAGTCGGATGGTACTGCAACGTAAGCGGCTCTGTTCCCAAATGTTTTATTCATTTCTTTCGACCGAATAAATGTCGCTTGCGTAATTGATCAATGAAACGTTCGTCAAATAACCCGACGAATATTCTTGTTCCCGTACTTATAATTCACATGTATTTGCATCTCTATTCTTTTCTTACTAACGTGATTCACTTTCATCATATTGGGAACAAAAAGGGAACTGTCATTTTTATTACTATCATCCTTACTTTTCACCTATCCGGAATCTCCCCCTGTCTCATTTGACATAGCTAAGAAAACAATTTTTGTTTTATTAAGGGCTTGTGTGAGAATATCAATGACCCTCGTTCTTCAATTGTTTCAGAACAACAGTCACTAAGGTTTTCACTGATCTTACTGAATAACCAAAAGTCATAGGGAGCAAGATCCGGACTATAGTGAGGGTAAAGGAATGTTTAGATGTTCATCTTAATCAAATAGTCTGTGACAAGAATCGAGTTGAGCACTGCTGCATTCCAAAAATCTACCGCACTTTCAATTCCTCGAGAATAATTATGTGTACAATTTCCACACTGACATCAATCTGTACATTTATTGTCTCTATAGACACACAACGATCTTTATTCATGAAATTCTTTATTTGGTCAACTAACCTTCATATTTTGATTTCCTTACTCAGACTACACTTCGTATAATTCCTCAAAGACGTCCTGCCTTCCTTGAATCTGTTATGCCACTCAAAAACTGATGCTCGATTCATGCAAGATTGTCAAAAAGCACTCTGAATCACTCCATACGTTTATATCGCATTTTTCAAAGTTTTAAATAGAATTTTATTGCATATCGTTCTCCTAAATATCCTCACGTTATTTTTGCAATTCACCAGTTGTGACAATCAGGCTTTATTAGGGTGTATTCTAATTGCTGCTGTAACTGTTGTTTTGAACCTGAAATCATAAAAAATGATCAGTTATCTCACAATATGCGTAACAATCTCATACTGAATTTTTAAGAGCCTACGATACTTTTAAATGCCTGTACAAGACAGTTGTGAAACTTTTTTAAGGCGTCTTGTAACATTAATTATTGTCGAATTGCTTTGTTATATGCTGCCTCTGCTCTAGAATTCAATGTTATTCATGGTATAGTGCTGAATTCTAATTTTCATACCTAAGAAAGTTTACACTTTTTCGAGTTATTTAAGTGCGGAACAATTTTAGTGTTAAAAATGTCTAAGGTTTTACGAAATATCGGGGAAAAAATAAGAATAATAAATTGCAATTATTTTATCAATAATGTTTAATAGAATAAATAAAATGCTGCTTACATATACTAATTTAACAGACGCATACACATGCACACATACATACACAATATATATATATATATATATATATATATATATATATATATATATATATATATATATAGTGCTGGAAAAAGAAAGTCCGAACTTGTAATTTTTTCAAAACTGCGAATTTAAACTAAATTTAATGTAACTCTTTAAACAAATTATACTTCGTTTCATTGGCCTTTTAGTCTTCTATAATTTTACATGTTCATATTTGACTTTTAAATGATATATTTTGTCCGTATATATATATATATAGAAAAACTAATTCAATACAAGAACATGGATAAAAGACTAAGAGCAATTGGAATCAAAAGGAAAGACTAAGATATCTATAGGAAAACACTTGAATATGGAAGCTGACTAACATAAACTAGAAACGCTAATCGGCCATATGGGAACTGCAATAGAAGTAAAACACAAACACAGTGGAATTCCATATTGAATCAAGAAAAGTGAAACTGGCATCATTGTAAATTAAAAACCATTCATAAACAAAAAATATTGTAGTGTCAACATAGACAGTCGCTACGCTAATTTTTACAGTAACGAATCAATAAGGATAGTAAAGACCAAGGAGAGAAAGCATTAAGAAGGCCTCCACTGAATGAGCACGAAAAGGTTTGGGACCTTAAGGAGGCTTGTGCCATCATTATTCTAGTAAAGAATAATGAACGTTGCCAATGAAAATGCAATGATAAACGGCAGCTGCAATAACGAAAACTAATAGTTGGAGAGTATTGAAAGTCTTATAAAGCTTGTTGTCACCAAGATTCCAGGGAACACAAGAGGTTGATAGCAGAGGGCTATCACTGATAATGGCTTGTGTGATATTGCATTTTGGATATTTGCAGTAGATCGTACTTTTCCGAAATCATTTATTGAAGAGTTTCAGGAGAATCTGCGCAACCTCAGCGGATCACTTTGAGATCAATCCTACGACCTTCGAGGTGTTTAGTTTTTTTCTGTTTGTTTGTTTTGTGACATAACAAAAATAGGAAAGAGTGATTTCCAATTGTCAATTGTGCCATCTCTCCGCAAAAAGAAATTTGGAATGGGCGATTTGTTGAGCCTAAAGTAAAATTGGAGAAAAACCATCGTGCACGTAGGTTTGCAAACCCGTTTGCTGTGCCAATAACCTCAAGTTTGTTAGATAGTGATGGATTTTTATTGCCAATTATTTATTAAACTATTAAAAATTTTCCATAAATCGCGAGTTCCTAATTTCTGCAACTTAATGCGTTTTCTGGTGATTTCGGTGTGCCTTCTTTTGTATGCGGATTTTTTAGTATTACAACCATTTCTAGTTTCTATTCTCTTTCGCCTATTCGTACTGGACTTATGTCGGATAAATATACGGGAGGCATGCTGCTCAGAAATAGCTAATTAATTAATTAATTAGATCATTAGGGGGGGTAGAAAAAACTTGATCAACCTTACTACTTTGATCGCATCCAGATGATGAGCGTATTAGAATGTGTTGTCTGTAGCTTTTAAGTTTTATTCGGCGTTTTAATCTCACTTTTAGTCGGCCTTTCACTCTTAAGTTTTCAATAACCCTTACTTTAGTCTCTCGCATTTAAGTCTTATATAATAGAGAGTTCAACCCAAACAAAAATGGCATCCGTAGAATAGTTAATATGAAAGACTTTTCAAAAAGTAACTCTGTCTCTATCTATTTTTATTCCGGCCGTATCGATTAGAGTAGACTAAAAATTCAATTCTTATGACGACTGAACTTCTGCACTCATAACCTGAATATTTTATCTCTCTGGACTGGACTACGTGAGACTCTAAGTATCAACACATCAACCTTCGTTTAGAGCAGAGACGCGTTATTGAATACATGTAAAAACAAATCGCTCGTATTAATACTCGTCCTCGTGGCTTTTCAACTTTTTGAGTTCAAAATAAAAAAGTAAGAGGTTTTAATTTTAAATGACCCTCGTGTGACAATGCGCGCTCGAGCGCCCATCAACTGCCACTATTCATCACCGACTAAAGTGCATTGAGAATGGTAGCGACTATGTAAACGAAATAAATACTAGAGAACAAAACGTCGTTCGCTTGAATGGTACCACCCACGTCTTCGTAACTCTTCATTATTTTAAGTTAAAAAAGATATAAATTTTAATCCTGGAATAACAGCAATAATTTATAAAAAATAATTACTCCTGTCTATTTCTAGTAGAAATGCACTTCAGTTACTGTCTAACTTCTCAACCAAGTGTCAGTAAGTTATTTTATCGCCATCAAATAAGTACGCGGGGATAAGGCACGACAAAATTTCAATAACTCTTACACGCACCTCTCTTGGTGCTATCCTCTTCTGTTCAGAAATATTAAGGAAATTGTCTTCATAGGTAGATAACCCTACATATACAAGTAATAATCACACCTCTTTCTCATGAGACGATAGCTAAAATGGCCCTGGATGTAATTCACCCTCGATTACACAAAAACTTAAAGACTTTTTACAATAACATTTGGTGAACGAGTCATGGGTTGAATTAAATTTAGTTTCACCAAATGTAGTTAAATAGCAGAAAGGATTGTGAATTCTATTATTAACTAGCTGGCAGTCTGGCGTTGCCCGCTTGTACAATAGGCTTAAACATGTAATTTAAATTTATGCAGATTGTGTATGCATTATTCTAGAATCAATACCCCCAGTGATGATTATACATTACGAGTAATAATTTGCCCGGTGGACTAATTCGCAAAAAAAATAAATAAATAAATAAATAAATAATAATAATAATAATAATAATAATAATAATAATAATAATAATAATAATAATAATAATAATAATAATGATTCCGTTTGTGTTTGTTCACAATATCACATCAGGTGATAATTGAGCTTAACGACGAATGCCCTGGAAAAGTAAGTTCTGATTGATGTTTACCTTTAAGATATGAAAACGACGACATCAATTGCGGCAATGTTTATGGCACCTCTTCTTTTATCATAAATTGAACTCATTAATAAGAAGAAATTAAAATAAAATGAAATGGTGAGATATGCCTGGGCTTTAAGAGGGAATCATTCGACCTGTATTCGGATGCTCTTCTGCGTAGCTATGTCTTCAGATTATAACAAATCTGTTTATTTAAGAAAAATGATTTGCTGAAATTTTATTGTCTCACTTAGTCGGTGTAACGTAAAATATTCCCTTGCAAAAATTATTTTGTTTTTATCTGTAAGAGAGAAAAGCTATTTTTTAGAACGGATTTTTTCAATTTTTGACATTTAGTGGAAGGATGTCTTTATATAACATATCTAAGATCACTGCTAGAGAAAGAATTAGCTTGATGAGAAATTTGCAAAATATAGGCTGAGCAGTTTCGGAACCGATAAGGAAGGAACTCACGGGCATGCGCACACATACACACACAAAGTGAATTTTACAAAAGGTAGAAAAATAGAATTTATTAGTACCATCATGTCTTTCATTCTTAAAAGTGGGAATTGGATGGACGCATCTTATGACTTAACTTTATAATTATTTCTTCCTTTCTCCTTACGTTTCATCTTTCCGAACTGTTATTCTTCCCTTCCTTTAATTTTCTTTTTTCCATTCCTTTTTCGTTTTTTTTTGTTTTGTTTTTGTTTTGTTTTTTTGTTTTTTGCTGCCTTAAGACATGTAAGAGTTGATCGTCACGATTTTAAGTTGCGCACAAGACGCGAACATAAACCATTCAAATCCGTTTGTTTCGCGTATTAGAAAAAATCACAAAATTCGTTACTTGAAATTTTCATCTTTGATTTTTCTCAAATTTTATCGTTTATAAGTAAACGTACAGCGGAAGAATGTCTCGTGCTGACGAGACTATATTTACCTTCCCTTTGTTGTTTTATCACAATTAAATTGTACGAAAATCTACATAACGTATCATAGTCTGGCACAAGGACATGTAGAAGTACACGTGTTTAAGACATAAGTTATTGTTGAAACGAAATAATCTATGAGATCGTGTTGTTAATTCTCAACCTGAGAATGTACTTTTGACGAAGAGAGCTACTTGTATTCTTAGAATCTTACAATAATTAAATGTAGAAAAGGATGAAGTAAAATTTTATATTTCTACTTAAGAATAAAAGACTGGATTAAACATACCGTGAGGAAATCAGATGTGAAAATCTAAAAATGTTTTAAAAGAAAGTGTGGCTAATTAAATTTTCGACATGTAGGGAAAATACAGAGAAATCGAAATGACATCATTATATATATATATATATATATATATATATATATATATATATATATGTATATATATATAACTACTTCATTTATTCACATAAATTTAATATACGAAAGTATAGATTTATGCGTAAACTTTAAGTATTTACTTCAAAAGTGCTCAATACGTAGGTAGAGCTAGTTAGTAATTTATAAAATATATATGGCGATTAAGCTACACTGAATATTCTGCGTTTCATCCAACTATAGGATTCGTCAGGCTTATGCGCGAATTCTGTCGTTGCTTCTTTTATATATGTTGAGGATTTCTAGTTGGCCAATCAGCTTTCTTGTATCCACCGCGCCACTTCCTATCAGCCAATGGGCATGCATTTTATCAAACAAAGGATCTGTTTTAGAACTAGGTTAATGGTTTTAGGTGGCCGTTCTCTTTTTTTTTTATACATATAAATATACCTATGTGTACACAATAATGCACATATATATACATATATACATATATATATATACATATATGTGTGTGATCGTTTATGTATATTCATGTTTATTTAATTTATTTATTTGTTTGTTTTCTATTGTTATAATAATAATAATAATAATAATAATAATAATAATAATAATAATAATAATAACAACAACAAACCAACCCCGGACAAGAACAACCATACCATAAATAAAAATACTAATAACGAACAAGATAAATGCAATTGTAGACACCGCACACTTTGCCCGGTCCAAAATAAATGTCTAACAAAAAGCGTAGTTTATCAAGCAACAATATTTGCGAAAGAAAACCCGAATAACAAGAAATTTTACATAGGCATGACTTCCTTAGATTTCAAAACCCGATACTATGACCACAGAAGCACATTCAAAAATAAAAAACACCGTATAAAAACAACACTAGCGAATAAATACTGGGAACTCAAAGAAAGCGGACATTCGCCGGTAGTCGAATGGAAAATAATGAGACAAGCTACCACATGCAGACATCTAGACGACCCATGTAAATTATGCCTCCATGAAAAATTTTCTATCCTGTACTTTAAAGAACCTCAAAATCTATTAAACTGTAGAGAGAAATAGCAAACAACTGTGTTCACAAAATAAAACTTACTCTAGGATAGCGATACAAAATAGCTCTAAAACTAACAATAACAATAGAAAACAAACAAATAAATAAATTAAATAAACATGAATATACATAAACGATCACACACATATATGTATATATATATATATGTATATATGTATATATATATGTGCATTATTGTGTACACATAGGTATATTTATATGTATAAGAAAAAGAGAACAGCCACCTAAAACCACTAACCTAGTTCTAAAACAGATCCTTTGTTTGATAAAATGCATGCCCATTGGCTGATAGGAAGGGGCGCGGTGGAGACTAGAAAGCTGATTGGCCAACTAGAAATCCTCAACATATATAAAAACAAGAAGCAACGACAGAATTCGCGCATAAGCCTGACGAATCCTATAGTTGGATGAAACGCAGAATATTCAGTGTAGCTTAATCGCCATATATATTTTATAAATTACTATATATATATATATATATATATATATATATATATATAAGTGAAAATGTGTGTGCGTCTGTCTGTTTGTGTGTGTACATTTCCCTACACAATAACTCTGTCAATTTTCGGTCTAGAGACTCGAGATTTGACATAAGGGGTAGTGAGATTTAGGAATATTATTTTGACCGGCCAGAAATTTGGCTGCTAAGCGGGTCAAACTCTAATGAATCAACCTTCAAGAACACTACCAAACTCCTCCGCCAATTTTGGGTCTAAACACTTCAAATTTTAGATATAGTTTCTTTGGACATGGATGAAACTTTATAATTCGATTTGAGCCAAAAACAATAAATGCTAAGGGGTCAGAATTAGGGATAATATTTTTAAAAAGTGACTGCAAAAGTATGTATCTAAGCTAGCAGCGACGTCCGGCGTAGCTTAAAGCTTAAATGTGATATTTTATTTTATGCAAATTTCTTATATATTAATGTAGAGTAGATTTTCCATCGATTAGTATATATCATAAAATTGTGATTTCAAAAATAAAGATATATATATATATATACATATATATACATATATATATATATATATCCATATGACTCAGTTTTAATCGAAACCGAAACCAAAACTTATGAAGAATATATATAACTTCCTTCAGCTATAATCAAAACCGAAACTAAAACTTATGAAGAATATTTAGTATGGATATTTATCACAAGAAATGGAAAGTCATAACAATTAAACGACAGTCAGTGACACACGCTATCATATAAATGTATAGATAACTCTCAGTTCAGCCAAGCTTTTCTCGGGCGCTATTACCGTTAATACATTTATTGCATATATATATATATATATATATATATATATATATATATATATATATCATCAACATCATAACTTTTCGACAGCCTTATTATTACTAATAAGTTAAGATTCTGCCACGCTTAAAAGTTTCTGATCGTCATCCCTCACCTTTTTAAAAATGACATCGAATTTAGCACTTTACAGAACGATTTGTTTCAGTCTGTCTACACAATGTCTGGTCAGAGTAATACAAACTTTTACAGGCTGTGTTTTTTTTTTGGGGGGGAGGGGGGGGTTAGAAGCTTGATCCTAATTCCTTAAAATTAAGTCTGAAATCACTTTTTCTAAGTAAGCCCGCGATGAAAGGTGACATGCTGCCTTTCTCTTCTTTTTATTTTTCGATAACATTTGACTGGAGATTAACTTTTCTTTGGGCGACTATACTGTCCGAAAAAAACAATTTCCGTTGTTTCAGCTGCTTTGAAAACTTTCCAACTGGACTATATGCATCATTACACTGAACTTTATTTTGGACTCTATTCTCTGTAATGGACTATTGTCGCCTTTCGGATTAACTTGAAAGAATTTTCATGCAAGCTGAAATATTATGCGCGATTTGTTTTTATATATTTTTTTTACATATCCAATATTTTTCACTCGTTTTTCTTGGCAATTTATGGCTACAATAAATTGTGGTTTCACTTAATGCCATAACTAGCAAATTCTAGCATTGCTACAAATATAATTTGCCAATTTCGTTTTGTCTTCTGATGAGAAAAATGACAAGAATAGCATATTTTGAAACTCCGCGGAATAAGGATTTGTAAATTGTTTTTGGAGTATTCAGTCGAACAATAAATTTTCATTGTAAAGTTCAACTTACAGTTTTTATTTCTTTCTATTATATATATATATATATATATATATATATATATATATATATATATAAAGAAGTTTGACTCATGTCCAGGTAACCTACATCTAAAATTTCAAGTGTTTAAACACAAAATTAACGGACGAGTTTGGTAGTGTCTGCAAAGGTCAACTCTTTCAACTTTGACTTCTTGGCAGCTATATTTTCGCCAATAAAAACTGATTACAAAGCTGTAATGTATATTTTGTTGCAATTAAAAACATTATCTTTCATCTAGCAATTAATGATATAGATATACAATTTTCAATGATTTTTTAAGTGCAACAGAATGTACATTACATAATATAAATCCAAAGTAATTTTTTATTCAATTTAAATTAAATTTTTATACCTAACTTTGTAAAATTTATAAAAGTGCACTTGAAAATAAATAAATTTCGAATTGAATCATGTACCTTTATTTTTAAAGCCTATAGTAAAAACATTTTGCTTAACAATTTTCATGCCTTGGATGAAATGCTTTTCTAACTTATATATATATATATATATATATATATATATATATATATATATATATATATATATACTAGCTGTACCCTGCCACGCGTTGCTGTGGCTCAATTTGGTGTAATGGAAAAATCTAATAAAAAGAGAAAATGCATGTTCTTATGTTCTTATTATCGCAATTCAAAAAGTGAAAACAAAAAGGCGAACACTAAAAAAGATGGTACTCTTGCAGAATTTGATTCGGATTCTTGGAAGTTTCCGTCAATCATGGCTTAAGCCGAACATTGCAAAAATGTTGAAACGTTAAATGGAGTTTTTTTTAATTATTATTTGGGTGAGGGGGGGTTACTATATACTGATTCGAAAAAGTTGTCCACAAAACAAATAAATGCAAGCAAAGATAAGATAAATTATGTTTCTACCTAACTGGATACTGTTTTACTGCTTTTATTTAATGTAAAATCTTTATTTGGCTCGAAAAACACACAGTGTTTATCGATATATTTGAAAAAGACAAATGGTCGCGGATTCTGTTGAATACGTTAAGTTTGGGAAAATAAGTTACAAACTAAAAAACTATACAAAACAGTGGCAGAAACCCACCGAATATATGTTACCATGACATAGGCTGACATATTCGGTGGGTTTCTGACAGTATTTTGTATAGTTTTTTTTAGTTTTAACTCATTTTCCCAAAGTTAACGTAATCATCAGTGTCCGCCACTATTTGTATTTTTCAAATACACGGATAAACACTGTTGTTCGGGCCGACTAGACATTACATCAAATAAAAAGTGTTTGTATTACGTAACAAAGATACGAAAAAGTTATCGAAAAAAAAATATATAACAAATAAATGTTATCAAATACAAGATAAGTTAATTTTCTACCTGACTGGATAAGATTTTAGCGTTTTTATTAAATGTAAAATGATTAATCGGTTCGAAAACATGCTGTGTTTATCGGTATCTTTGAAAAATACAAATGGCAGCAGACTGTGTTGAACACATTAAGTTTGGGAAAATGAGTTAAAACTAAAAAACTATACAAGATACTGTTAGGAACTCACTCAATATGTGTTACCGTGACATAAGCTGACATATATTCGGTAGTTTTTTAACAGTATGTTGTATAGTATTTTTTTACGCTGTGTTTTTCGAGCCGAATAAACATTTTACATTAAATAACAACACTAAAATATTATCCAGTTTGGTAGAAAAGTAACTTATCTTGCCTTTGATAATATTTTTTATACATTCGTGTTTTGACAACTTTTTCGAATCTATGTGTACAGCAATACAAACCTAATAAAAACACTAAAAATTATCCAGTTAGGTAGAAAAGTAACTTATCTTGCCTTTGAAAACATTTACTTGTTATACATTTGTTTTTGTTGACAACTTTTCAAATCTTTGAGCAAGTACGAACCCAAAGGAAGTATTTTTCTGTTTATTTTTATTTTTGGTACCGAGCTATTTTTAAATAGTTTTTCCAAGTAAAATTTCAATTTCACGATATCTTTTTTTTTTTTAAGGGACGGGGATTTTTTTTACATTAGGTCCATCTCTACAATTTTCTTTAAAATGACTACTTTTAAAGATTTTCGACTATGTTGAATAAGCAAATTTCATTTAAAATTTGTAGAGGCAAGTATTTTTCGAGATATAAAGACCTGTACTATGCACTATAATTCACTGGTGGCTATGAATAAAACCCCCCAACCTAAGAACGACTTCAAATAAACACCCACAACCTCATCATGTTAAAAACAACTTTTGGAATAAATACCACCATTCTCTCCATATTAAGAACGACTTTCGGAATAAACAGTCCCAACCTAACCATGTTAAAAATTGTGGAGGTGGACATAATGTGAAACTTGAAAGCACAAAATAGTTACAAAGCACCATCCCTCCCAATGGTAAGAATGGCTGAAAAAATAATGGTTTTCTTGGTAGGAACTTTTCTGTATTTCACCTAACAATTTCTTTAATAAAGAAAAAGCGTTCATATTTTCTCATATAAAAACAACTTCTGTAAAAGAAAAACAAAAAGAAGTGTACTTTCAATGTTGTTAAAAAAGTTTTCTTGAAAAAAAAACAATTAAAAAATTAAGCCTAACAATTTATTTAAAAAGAAAAAACAAAATAATCGAATCTTAATCGGACCGTATTGCCAAATAGGCGCCGGCTAAAAGGTTGAACACACTGTCTGCGTTGTTTTTTGTTTCTGTTTTTTTTTCAAGTTAAACTCAGCTTTCACAATACCTTTTTTATCTAATTTCACGATATCTTTCTTTAATAATAAATTGTTAGTTGAAAGAACAGAATAGTAACAAAACATAGGGTATGGCATAAAGGTTTACTTCATTAGATCTCTATCTATGGTATAGCTGGAAATGTCTTCTCAATTATTAAATCATTTCTTTCTGATAGGTTCATAAGAGTAGTAGTTAAGGGGCAAAAATCAGAAGCCCACAGTATTAATGCCGGTGTCCCTCAGTGGTCCATCCTGGGCCCAACTCTTTTCCTGATCTACATTAATGATCTTCCAAATCACATCCTTACATCATTTGTTGACATTTATGCTGACGACACTACATTTAGTGTTCGACTGAGCTTCAATCTATGGTCCCCCCTCGCCAAACTTTCACAAGAAACACTCGTCTAGCTGTACACACTATCAATAATTCCCCCACTCTTTATCTGTGCCTAAACCTAAACGTAGATTCCATGAACAAAGCTTCTTTCTTAGAACTGCATGCTTGTGGAATTGTCTTCCGTTTTCCTGCTTTCCGGCTGACTACAATATGGTTGTCTTCAAGTCTAACGTAAATAAGTTCTTGATGAACCGTTCCATATAATCTAATGATAGACTGTCTGAAAATTTCAATTAAATTGGTAATGTAAAAATATCGTTTTATGAATAACTAACGAACCAAGAAAAAGATTATATATATATATATATATATATATATATATATATATATATATATATATATATATATATATATATATATAATAGAATATTTATTCTTATATATCAACAAATGTATATTTTTCAACCTTTCGAAACCATCAATGTACAGAAAACTGTTCAAACAGGATGTGGTTGGAATCCGTAATCTACTCACCTTTTAATGAATCCAGGATATTATATAATATTCAGTAATTTTAGTAAACCCACTTTTGAAACAGTCGATAAGTATCGTCTTTTCTCTGTTTCGCTTTTTTCTTTCTCTCCCTTTCTCTCCCTTTCTCTCCCTCCCTTTCTCTCTCCCTCTCTCTCTCTCTCTGCCCTTCTACCTGTTTCTTTCTTTCCCTTTATTTTTCAGTCTTTATATATATACATATATATATATATATATATATATATATATATATATATATATACTAGCAGGCCGCCTGGCATTGCCCGATCGTAAAATACGCTTAAATATGTTATAAACCTTAATTAATGCAAATGTCATGCTTATTATTTATTATATTGAACCTAATATATAGTAATGATTTAAAAAGTTTTAAAAAAATAAAACTCGGTCGCCACCACCGAGAATCGAAACCAAAATGTTTAGCTTACGATTTACTTTTTTCTTATGACGTTAATACCTGAATGAAAGACTAGTGTCTGTAGGTATTTAATAATTATTATAGTAAATAATAATGTCAGCCCCTTTAAGAAACGTGTTTCTTATCATTGAGCACTTTAAGTTGTAATTAAGTCGATCAACTTAGCTAATACGCGCAGATCGTCATTTAATGATTAGATCACTCTCTGACTGACGCTAAAAGCATTTAATAATAAGAAAGGTTTAATTTACACTCGTATCTCTCGCGGTTCGCGGTAGTCTAGTTGTTCGGGACCTTGCTAATGAAGCGAGACATGACTTATGTTGCCGGAGTTCGAGTCTCGACTGGCGTTAATCCTGACACCATGCACTGGTGATTCCCGAAATGATGAAACACTAGTGTCTGTAGGTATATAATAATTATTTTGTAAATAATAAATATATATATATTTAATTATATTTCACCTTTTATTAATTTGTGAATTCGAATGTAATTACAGAGCATATCACAAATAAATGACAACAGTCTATATTCCAAGTTACACGATGTTGACCATCTTACAATTTTTCTTTTTAGTGCGTTGACATTCACAATTCTTTACAAAACCTGTTTATTAGCGCAAAACCATTCATTTACTTATAACAATCAATAAATCTATTTGACCCTTAACTCCCCAAAAAATAAATAAAAAATAAAATGCGTATAGGCATGGCTCCAAAACCTGACAATTGGATTAGGAGTTGAAATTAACTTTTTATTTTTTTTATTTTATCACGCCATTTTGAATTTCAAGTAAAGTCACTAAAATTTAAATTTGCGTATTAATTAATTGGATTCATCTTCATATACAAAAATAAAAACATTTTATTTAATATTTTATTAATTTATTATTTATAATTCATCTCTCTCTCTCTCTCTCTATATATATATATATATATATATATATATATATATACATATATATATATGTATGTGTGTATATATATATACATATAGAATAAAGTATTTTGCACCATATATTAATATATATATATGTATGTGTGTATATATATATATACATATAAAATAAAGTATTTTGCACCATATATTTTATATATACATATATATATATGTATGTGTGTATATATATATATACATATAAAATAAAGTATTTTGCACCATATATTTTTTCACGCCTTTATCATTTCCTGCCTGGGTCATTTTGACATTTGTTTTCTCTATTTTATATTGTACTATTTCACCATTTAATTTTTTTCTCCTCTTTTTCTTCCCTGATCTTTCTTATTTATATTTAAGTCTCGGCAGTAGAGTGAAAAGCATATTTTTCTTTTATTAATATTATTGAAATTTTTCCTTTTTTCCCCCCTTGTACACATTTTTGTGAATTATTCCATGGATTTCTGACTTTGGATTTTTTGGGACCATCTTCCAATTACGGGATTTCCTTGGATTTTACTTGTGCTAATGGAAATTCAATTAACTTTCTTGAAGTTATATATTTGGATTTTACCGTCACTGAATTATTTATCTTCCACCAGACTATCCATTTACGTGTAATCACTTTTTCTTCACCATATTCCATCAGCTTCACTTTTTTGTTATCAAGTAAGATCTTTGACTTACTTGATGTTTCATCAAATACTTTTGCATGCAAAATCAGATCCCGCATTTTGCTAATTCCTACCCTCTGATGAGAAGGAAAGTATTTCTCCGAAACTCCGCGGATTAAGGACTATCCACTTATCTAGTGTTTCCTTGTCAGATTAAATATGTTTTTAACTCATTTCAAAGTGTTTTTTAACATGTTTTATTAACTGTTTGCTCTTATATATATATATATATATATATATATATATATATATATATATATATATTATCGTAGAAAATATTAATAATAAGTAATAATATAATATAATAAGTAATAATATATTTGGACTAAATAGATTAGAGTGTAGGGAATATAATAAATGTGTTGAATCCATCTCCAGCTATCGTGTCAACAGTCAACTTTTATTGAATAAAATAAATGATTTTAATGGTTTTGTGTAAAGGTAAAAGTTCTGAAATATAACCGAGCGATATTTTTTTAGGATTTTCCTTCATGTAAATACTTGTTTTCCGTGTGACAAGCATCCAACAGAATGTTTACTTCTGGAACGAATCTCGTAAATAATAAATAGTTATTATTCAGCAAAGTCTGTAAACTGCACAAGTACCTACTTCCAATTTTGTCCGTTCTTCATTTCCAGTCATTCAATATTATTATTCATCGTTCAACTGATAATCCCTTCCATACCTCTTGAATGAAACGTATTTTTGGTTAAACCTATTGAATGTAACTGTTTTATACAAAAATAAGGTGTTTTGAAGCATATCGAGCGTTAGTTCAATACATCCCACTGAAGTTTGTAATAGAGCGCGGACGCAAGAACGGCAGCTCTATGCAAATGACCGAGCCATGTGCGAAGTGACGTTACGGCAAGAAAAAAAAAAGATTGTAAAAAGAGTAACGTGTGCATAGAACGATTAACATGATTACTTTTTATTCGGCAAAGTACCCGGAAATAAATGTTGTTTCCACCGAAAAAAATATGCGTCGAGTTATTCCTTGTGTTGACCTTCCTTTGCGACGGTGTGTACAACGTGTTGGGTCCCTACCTGTTAGCACGTTTGTAAACGTGTGCCACGTTACAAATTGATATTAATCGACTAGACGGTTTAGTTCGTTACAATTGACAAACGTTATAGCCCATTGACTTAGAATTAGTGTTTTATGCCAAACTTATAGAATAAATGTGCTATTTAGGTGACTATTAATTCATATTAATCTCTAACTGTGCATAATACGAATGTCTTAATACTGAGTTTGTCAAGTCTTATCTTAACAAAGGTCGATACGAAATTTTAGCGATATCGGCTCAGCAGTTTCTGAGAAACAAACGAAACGAAGAAATAGAAAAACAGACAAACAGCCAAACATACAAAGGGAAGTATAATACATATGCTGTAATAACAGTAAGAAGAGGACTTTCCTTTGGGGTCAGTTTATACGCTTTAAAGCGTATTGTTTCCGAAAGCTTTTCAGCTTAAATGACTCGGGATTCAGCTGAAGACCATTGCAAGAGTGTGGACACATTTTCATTTTTATACACCTGCGAAACGAAAAGCATACACACGTATGCAGAAAAAAGCGTTAAAGTCGGACGTACAACCGATATGCCAAAAAGAGACATTACGAAGTGTAAGCCGAGGCTATTTATTTGAGCCGAAATGATGCAGTGTTTCTCTTCTGGGTTGTAAACATGCCGACTATGTGATACTGCGGACAAATCCTAACGTTAATACTAAAAGCTAATAAAGAGCGAGCGAGTCTTCGATAATAGGAAATTTGGGAGTCGAGAAGTGAGTCTACCAAGTCACCTGAAAGCTGTCAAATGTATTTAAGTAAGGAAATTCTGGATACATTAGAGCGTTGAAATGAGAACGAAGCAACAGTCTCACGGTACAGGATACTGGCAGAAAATGCAAACAAGCAGCTCATGTTTCACTTTCTCTCTCTAACACACACCTACTTTCTATCTCTTTCTCTCTCTTTCTCTCTCTCTCTCTTTCTCTGTCTGACATTCTCTTTTTCCTTCCCACCTTCTCTTTTCTTATAGCTTTCTTTGTATTTCTCTCACGTCTCTTTCTCTCTCTCTCCCTTTCTCAAATCTTCGCCCCACCCCGTACATACACTTTAAGCCTCCTCTTTCCAAGACATCTTTTTCGTCGGTGTAGTCTTCAGATATCCAAAGCCAGAATTAAAATCCCAACCTCTCATCTCTAAGAGTCCCGGCTATGAGCACTAATACCGTCATTACCGCTGCCATTACGTCCCACTAAGTAATATGTCTGACAACAAGAAAAACAGTAAGAATTAGAATAGGCATTATATATTATTACAAGATATCTGCCTGCGAACACATCTGAATATCTCCTCCTTCACTCCATTCTTGTATTCTATTTTCACTTAAACTCGCAAATCCATACACATGCGCATACATGCGTATATAGATCATGCGCATACGCATCCCATATCTCGTTGTCTCCATTTACGTAAAAAGTCTCTCATATGAGTGATTGTTTGTAAATTATCATCTACTGACTTCTATTTATATACACGTACACGTTTGTATATATATATATATATATATATATATATATATACATGTATGTATATATACGAGTATATATACGAGTACGTATATATATACGAATATATATATACATATATACGAGTATATATATATATATATATATATATACACGAGTATGTATATATACGAGTATGTATGTATACTCGTATATATGTACTCGTATTTATATACGAGTATATATACATAGTCGTGTGTGTATATATAAATATATATATATGTATGTGTGTTTGTGTGTGTATGTGTGTGTCCGTGTCCCAGGGATTAAATGATATACAACGAATGTTTCACACTCCCATATTTTTATTGTCAGCGAAATCGCCCATTTTCCAGTCAAATCCATTGATTGTCTGCTCTATTTGGGGACTCATCGCGGCGCACCGGAGGGAAGCTAACGTGCCTTTCGCACTCACTTATTTCACAATACATTTTAGTCTACATTGCACCGTAGAGAACCTAGTGTTGATTTTATAAAATTATTTTATATATAACTAGCAGGACTAGCAATATGGTTATTAGTGTTGGCCAACCCCCAACCTCCTCATATGTAGAACAACTTTCGGAATAGACAGCACAACCTCCCCATGTTAAGAACGGCTATCAGAATAGACACCCCATTTTGTGAAGAGGTTGTCAAAATATTTGCCTCAAATTCAACGTTGATTATCGTTGTCAGGATACCCACCCGCAAATACTATAAACCACAAAAATTTAGGGGTGGGGCAAAATAGGTCGAATAGAATTTGATTCGTTCCTTGCTCCTGCGCACACAACTGGCGGCCACTGATTGTAAGTGCATAATACAGAAATTTATATCTCAAAAACTAGTTTTACCTGCAAAATAACAATGAGATTTTCGTAATCAGCATACTCGAAAACCTATAAATGTCGTAATCTTAAAGAAAAGTGTGGAGGTAGAGCTAAACTAAAACTGTACCTATAAAAACGTAACAAAGGTAATGTACGCGCAATGTCGATAATGAGTCCGCAAAAGAGAAGTAAACAAAATACTCCACAGAAAGTATAATTGATCTAAAATCAAACATATAACAAATTAGTGGTATCGTAAGTAAAGTACTTTAGTTTAAAACCTACCTGCATAAAATATTAGGGCGTCAACTTAATTTTAAGTGGTTATTGAGTTAAAAAACAAAACGCGGACAAGATAAGTAGCATGATTGAAATCTAACTAATCGTAGAAAAATATGTAATTTAAAGCGCCCACATAAAAAGTAAGGTGCTACGTTGTGTGTGTATAGGAGTGCCTTCCATAACGAGTTATATGTTGATTAGTGGGGGGTTATATTTTATTTGTATATTCATGTACGTGGAAATACGTGTTTGTACATATATCATATCATCGTCTAGTGTGTATATTTTAACATTTGTGCAGCATTTCTTATGGCAAATGATTGAAGTGGACGCATCGAAACAGTTGTAAATCAACAGTTTTTTTTTAACGGCTGTAAATAACACAACACATAACTGGATTATATACGAACATTGATTTGCATGATTCCGGCCGGCATCTTTAGAGGTCACATCTTGGCTGTCTGAGGAAACGCCGCTCCCTGCGTCATGGAAAGACCAACTCCCCCTTGAGACGTCGTTGTCTCTGACGTTCAGCTAACAACTGACTAGAATCTCCCAAAATCTACATCTCATCACGTGTCTAAGATCCTAATCACTGACGTAACATTAATCTGAT
Source organism: Euprymna scolopes (assembly GCF_053919585.1). Taxonomy (NCBI): domain Eukaryota; kingdom Metazoa; phylum Mollusca; class Cephalopoda; order Sepiida; family Sepiolidae; genus Euprymna; species Euprymna scolopes. The sequence goes on along the minus strand of NC_136490.1, from coordinate 120,862,769 downwards.
TATTTGTTCATCCAAACCAAAAATTATGTTTTTCTGTATTTTCTAAAATCACATTCTTTTTATAGTTGTTTATTGTTTCAGTTGTCAATCACTTTTTTCCAATCTAATTCTTTGTTTTTTAAATCAAAATAATTGATCCAATGACTCACCGTCGCTCAAATCAATTAATAATAATAATAATAATAATAATAATAATAATAATAATAATAATAATAATAATAATAATAATAATAATAACTAGCGGGACCTGTGGAAAATTTTTATATGTAATATATTGTTGCTGGGCATTCTGTGGGCATTCTGTTCAGCATGAAGAAAGGCACAATCATATTATTCTAGCCCTTTTATTAAAATTGTATCGCCCTCTTACTAAAATGATAACTTTGATATATTTCCTGGGCTGATTATTTCATTACAAACACACCGGGCAATTAACTCACGATTCATCATTTCTCATAATTATTGAATATGTTACTATGTTCGACAATAATTTATCATAATTTTAACTGACATTATCGCCTCCCCCTTACTAAAATAAAAAAATGATATATTGTATGTACTGATTATTTCATGAAAACACAACTCTCAATTAATTCACATTTCATCATTTTTTCAAATTCTTGCATATGGTATTAATTTCGACAATAATTTTTCATAATTTAAACTTACCATATCGCACAACTTACTAAAATAATGACTTCGATATAGTGTCTAGGCAAATTATTTCATTATAAATACACCAATCAATTAATTCACATTTCATCATTTTTCATAATTCTAAGATATGTTAATAATTTCAACAATAATTTTTTTATAAGTTAAACACACCTTATAACTACCACCCTTACTAAAAAAAATAACTTTGATATATTGCATGGGCTGATTTTTTTCATTACAAGATACCAATCAATTAACTCACATTTCATCATTTTTCATAATTCTTGGATATGTTACTAATTTCGACAATCATTTTTCATAATGTAAACCATCTTTATCGCCCTCTCTTACTCACATAATAACTTTGATACATTGCCTTGACTGATTATTTTATTATAAACACATCAATCAATTAACTCATATTTCATCATTTTTCGTAATTCTTGGGTATGTTATTCATTTCGACCATATTATTTGCAATTAAAACCATCCCTATTACTCTCTCTCCCTCTCACTCTCTCACTCTCTATCTCTCTCTATCTCTCTCTCTCTCTCTCTTACTAAAACAATAACTTTGATATATTGTCTCGGCTGATTATTTCATTGAAAACACATGAATCAAATCACATATTCTTATGTTTCATAATTCTTGGATATGTTACTTATTTAGACAATCATTTTTCATAATTTTAATCATCCTTATCGACTAGATTAACATAATAACTTTGATATATTGTTTGGGATGATTATTTTATTTCAAGCACACCAATCAATTAACTCACATTTCGTCATTTTTCATAATTCTTGGATATGTTACTAATGTCGACAATCATTTTTCGTTATTTTAACTCACATCATCGCCCCTTTACTAAATAACTTTGATAGATTGTCTGGGTTGATTATTTTATTGCAAACACACTAAGGCATTAATTCACATATTATCATTTTTCATAATTCTTGGATATGTTACTAATTCCGACAATAATTTTTCATAATTAAAACACACCTTATCACCCTCTCTTACTAAAATAATAACTTTGATATATTTCCTGGGCTGATTATTTCATTACAAACACACCAATCAATTAACTCACATTTCAACATTTTTCATAATTCTTGGATATGTTACTGATTACGACAATCATTTTTTATAATAAAAAACTCACATCATGCCCCCTTCCTACTAATATAAGAACTTTGATATATTGTCTGGGCTTATTATTTCATTACAAACACACCAATCAAGTAACTCACATTTCATCATTTATCATACTTCTAGGATATGTTACTAATTTCGACAATAATTTTCATAACTGTAACCCACTATATCACTCCCCCTTACTTTAATAATAACTTTGATATATGGCATGGACTGATTATTTCATTACAAACACATCAATCAATTCCGAGTATTTTCATAGTATATACGTTCCACCTATCTTATCCAATCCCAGAATATTCTGCTAGTATATATCTTTCACCTATCTCATTCGATCCCGGGACACACTGGGTATTCTTCTACTATATGTTTTCCACCTTTCTCATTCAATAGTGGACGACGCTTTATGCTAGTATATATTTGCAGTTATCTCATTCAAACCCGGGACTGAGTTCAAATCCGCCACCCCACTATTAAAAATATACATAAAATAAAGTACGGCTTAAATCGTAAACTGTTTCAGCCATTTCTGGGACTGACTTTATATTCCCAACCCATTGCTAAAGATATATATGCAATAATGTAATGTCTAAATAGTAAACTCTTCCATCCCTTTCTGGGATTGACTTCATATCCCCCACCCCACTATTATAAACATACATTAAATGAAGTAATGTTTAATGCGTAAACGGTTTCAGCCATTTCCGCGACTGATTCTATATCCCTACAATACTGTTAAAAATATACATGAAATAAAGTAATGCTTAAATCGTAAACAATTTAAGCCATTTCCGGAACTAACTTCATATCTCCCACCCCACTGTTTAAAATATACTTGAAATAAAGTAATGTTTAAATCATAAACTGCTTCAGCAGCTTTTCGAAATTAATACATAAAACCGTTAATACGGTTAGTGATTAGGCAACCATTGATTCAACATGAATTTCTGAGTGTAGTATGTCTCAGCATTCCAGTGACTTAAATCACCCCTTTTTGTCTTGGTTAATGGAGGAGAAATCCTTAATTACTGATATAATGTTTTATTTTGTCTTGGTTAATGGAGGAGAAATCCTTCATTACTGATATAATTTTTTATGTTTCCCCAAATTTTTAAACCGACCTAATGTCCAACTCTGTCCTAGAGGGGAGGCAAGTAAACAAAAAAAAATAATCAGAAGGGGCATTTTCCAGTGTATTTTATAATTAATCAGAAGGGATATTTCCAGTGCATTTTGTAATTAAATCAGAAATTACTTATCCCAGTTACCTTTGTAATATTAAAACTTTGTTACATTAAATATAGTATCTATTTACAATGCCTCCCCACGGGACAGATTTAGACACCAGGGTCATTTTTTAACATGGAGAAAAGGAAAAAAAATTGTCTTAGTCGTAAAGTATTTCTCCTCCACTGAGAAAGAAGAAATTGAAATGTAGCGTCTGAAGAAAAGATACTACACTTTGATCTTGGTCAAAAGGCCAAGAAGAACAAATCATTTTTATTAGCTTTGCCTCAACAACGACACCAATTTTTTTGTTTGTTTTCATAACACATTAAACGAACCGAATGTAAACGTGACACACAAAAGAACACACACGCTATTGTATTAAGATATAGATTATAATAATAATAATAATAATAATAATAATAATGTTTTGACTCTTGATCCTACCTGCCACTGTTAACACAGATACTACGCTATGATCATAGCCAAAGTGTCACAACATTAGAAATATAAAACAAGTAAAAAAAGAAAAGAAAAACGCCCCGTTATAAAACAAGGCAAAAAAAAATAGCATCGTGTAAAGTTCGGTTAGCCGCTCCGAAATCGTAAAACAACAATAGTACATATTGTTTTTTTTTTTGTCTTTGTTTTTTGGTTTTTTTAACGTTTGTTTTCGTTTTTTTTGGGGGGGGTGATAGTAGAATGTTGTTAATGTGTGAATAGGTAAGTGTTAGGTTATCATTATTTAATTTCTGTTTATGATCGGTTAATCTGTTGTATTTGGTTAATTGTTTTTAAACGATTGCCTGAATCCCGGCATCTTGATGAGCCGGAATCTTGCGGTACTTTCTAATTGGTCGAAATATTGTAGTTAAATTAAATAACTGCTTAAAATTGAAATTTCTGATTGGTTAAAATATTGTAACAAAATGAAATGAGTGCTTACGAATGAAATTTGACAGTGTGTTAAATACATATAAGTAATTTGATTTTTTATTAATAAATATTTGTCAACTAAGTATATTTTCATTTTCGTTTTATTTCAAGATCAATAATATCTGTCCGAAGATTTAGTTCAAAGTTCATTAAATTAACCTGATATTTCGTGAGAAATGTGAAAAAAAACAATGTAAAAAGTACTTTTGCTACTCATTGTATATATATATATATATATATATATATATATATATGTATATATATATATATATACATGTATATATATATATATAGGTAGGTACATAATTCCGATCATTCCCTGCATTGTCTTTGGCTTTAAAAAAAGAAATTATATATATATATATATATATATATATATATATATATATATATATATATATATATATGTCAACCCATAGCGGGTCGTTTAATATATCAAATAACTACAAAAACACAATGAAGAAATAGTTTAAAAGATACAGAACTTACATTACCAGATTCGGCATTAAATGTTTGATGATTTTAACATGGATATTCTATTTGGAATCAACACTACAGAATTCGCCTATAACATGTATTTTCATAGAGATTTCATATTTGTATGCCAACCCCTAATACACATGTCATTTCATTGCTAACGTTAACTATTATCTGCTTCTAAGATCCTAACAAACCTCTAACACTATGCCAACACTATAAACTCTTATTCTAACTTATGTGAGCAGCATTAACTGGAATTATACAATTTCCACATTCCCCCTTTGTTACCCCATTTAGATCTGCTATTGGCATCGCTCGCTATTACTATCACCAGTATGATCTCCATTAGTTGCACGCTGCGGTTCTTCGATAATACTTACTCTTTATAGTAAAGTGGTGACAGTGTTCTTCGGTTTGCCTCGCTTTCCGCTCAATAGTTGAATCCCCGCGAAAAGAGAGCCGATCATTTAACGCCAAATCATGTGGTTGGACATTGTGACCCCAAACCGGAAATGGAAGTTCGATTTGAACCATTATTTTAATCTACATCCATCTATCCACACATCTACACATCTACACATCCACACATCTACACACCCACACATCTATCCTTAACATGACATTGCGTGATAAATACGAGCACAGAGACACAGGCAGTGTCAAAAAGACACAGACACACATACACACATATACATATATACATATATACATACACGCATACATATATAAATGTTAATATGTATTAATATATAATTTTAAGTACATATGTATTCAGAAATAAATTCATCAGTACAAGTATATGCCATCCAAGTTCACAAGTCGTCAAAAGATCTGACTGCTTTGTACAACATCTTAATTATGAAATAATAACTTGTACTTAACGGGAATACGGTAATAATGGACGCCGATACCAGGAGATTATATATTAATAATAAAAAAGGTAAACATTATCTTGGCAACGTGTACGTATAATTCAGTGTTAAACTGCATGATACGTTAAAACCTAAGAACATCAGAGCATGAGAATTTTTAACCTGTATTTACAATAATTAAACAAAATAATAAAGAAAGTGTCGCAGATAATAAGACACCTGAATATATCTCATGTTCAGTTATTAATAAGTGCTTCATATTTATTCAAGCATATTAAATTCCGGTGCATTTTTTACAGATTGGTTTCCTGCTGCAGAAACAAACGGCTATTATAATGTTAATACGGACTTGTTTCGTGCATATACCCTTCAGAAAATTATATATGTTTTGCTTAGATGAAAAAATGCGTAAAACTATAATGTTGTAAGAAGAAAAAAAGATCATAGAAGACTCGAAATGTGTATCTGTTCAAGCAGAGATCTTGGGACATATATTAAAACTAGACAGGCTTTATTCAAGCTATGAATTAATGTTTTGAATTTTTTTTTATTCTACAAGTTAAGGACTTACTATCATTATTGCTATTAGTTTATTTACCTAATATTTATTTTCTGTAATATGCTAAATAGGTTTATATTCAAAAAGGGTTTCGATGCCTCCGTTAAATCTCAAGAGAGCACATACACCACCTGGAATTTTCAAAATGTATCCCCCTTTTAGTCCTGACTAGTCTCAACGTTGCTTAACTTCACTGATCAAGCAAGACCCGGTGTTTCAACGTGAATTATGCCGTTTAAAGTGTTTGTATTGGTTGAAAATGCGAAACTAATCCTTATATTTTTCCTATACGATCAGTTTGATTGGTAATTTACTAATATTAATAAAGTGTTGATATATATATATATATATATATGTATATATATATATATATATATATATATATGTATATATGTACTAGCAAAAGTACCGGTCGTTTACTGGGTTCAAAAACAGCCTATAGTAAATGCACTCTGATTTATGAAAGTATGATAGGTTGTGAAAAGGAAGGGTTGTAAATTTGGGTTGAATTTGGGTGTATCAAAACCAAAGCAAAATATGATGAAAGTAAAAATAAAATAGATAAATCCCATAATTTATTATACCACACCTGTTCTCACTGAAACACTTATCACAATATTCTGTGGATCTATATTAAAAAACCTTGTTAAACTTTGTGACATATTTCCATTCTATGGAGGTCAGGTGCGAACGAACATCGTATAATTTTATTATACCATATTTCTTCAAACTAAAACATAATTATCAAAGTATACTTACGCAGATAGATATGAAAAGTCTTTATTAAAGTATGTGCCTATTTCCATTCTATGGAGGCCAGGCGCGAACACAGACCCCCTCAATTTTATTATACCATCCCTATTTAAGTTAAAACATACTCATCAAAGTATTCTTATGTACATCTATATCAAAAACACTTGCAATTTTTTTTTTAATTTTTAATTTTTTTATTTCCATACTTTGTGGACCAGGCGCGTACGCAGACCCCACAATTGCTATGGGAAGTGGGTCAGGGGCATTACTTATTGCACGCCTCTCGTATACACATGCAAACCCAAAAATACAGCACGCGTCATGTTGCTACCCCATTAAATAACACTTACACTTATAGTACCGTTTACACTTGTTTTAATTTCTACATGTTTATATTCATATTACCATGTATTCTGTTTGTATTTTATACCGTTTGTAGTACTTACACTGTTTGTACTTTTCTATTATTCATACTCCTTTATACCGTTTATACTGTTTGTATGTTTTACATTTTTATACTGTTTGTACTGGTTATAATGTTTATAAACTTTGTATTTTACAATTTTTATGCTGCTTGTTATGTTTATATTTTTGTTTACTTTTTATATTTGTATACCCTAATGCTTATACGGTTTGTTCCGTTTATAATATTTGTAAGTTTTACATTATTCATAATGTTTGTAATTTTTATACTGTTTGTACGTCGAGTGTTCTTCCAGTTTTAAATAATTAATATCGCCGGTAAGACGTGTATTTAGCTAGTGATCAGACATCAATGTTTTCTTAAATGCTCAGAATTGAACACAGATGCAAGACATGGCCGCCATTTTGAAAGATATGTGTGTTAGCATGACAGGAAGAGTTGTTGACACAACACCAATAAATCTCTAATGGTGTGACGTGGACGGTCGGCCAATGTCAATACTTTGATGCGCTAAAATGAAAGATTTCGTAAAAAGTTTTCGAAAATCAAAATATTGGACTAGTTATCTTTAAAAGCAAAATGGTGTAAGACAAAATGAAAATGTAAATTCCAGTGAGATGATGGCGTCTGCAGACTGACTCCATTGTTGGACAAACAAAGTTTGTACTTTCGTGCCATATACAACATAGTTTTCAATAAGTGATTTGATGGGCAGAGATTCATTTTGGTTTTGTAGGCAAATGACGGCGCCGGATTAGACGAACGGATGATTGACGATAGATGATAGATTTATGGTTTACATTATTTATATCGCTATTTAATAGAATATGTTATAATCGTGATATCTATGTAATCAGAACAGAATATAATAACAACACAGTTTTTAAAATGAGGCATACTATAAAGTATATATACACACAAACATATATATGTGTGTGTATATATAATTAGCAAAATGCAATTTAATTAATGGAAAACGCATTTATATAGGTTTCTAAGAATACAACATCAACAATCAATCAGTGTACGATCGTTGCTGAGACGATACAAATATTATTGGAATAAATCTAATCAACAGCCCCGGGATAAGACATTAAATAGAAACGTTTAATATAGAAAAGACGCCAAAATGTATTTATCAAAATATTATACATCATGTACATATTATAGCCTATATATATATATATATATATATATATATATATATATATATATATATATATATATATATATATATATATATATATATATCTTACATTTTATAGAAGGAATTAGACCTGGAGTCTAAAGAGCAAAGTTTATTTTAATGTATTAATACTTTAAAAGAGCAATGCTCATAATACTGTACATATATAATAAGCTCAATAGGTATATTTATCCTAGAGCTATATTAATATTGATTATAAAGATTAATGATTGTAAATTATAATTACGTTTCAAAAGGATTTTTATTATCATAACTATTACCATCAAAATAAAAAATATCCCTAAAATAATTACAAATATATAAAATACCAATTTAAAATTATACATTTAAAATTTAAACAATTATCTCCCTTAGATCATTAAAAGTTTTTTTTAATTATTATTATTTAAAAACAACAGTTATCTCCCTTTTATTTTTAAATTAGCGTCCACAGATAAGACAGTTAAACAATTTTTATTTACCTATTTTTTTTTAATTTTAAACTTGATAATTAATAATGAATAATCATTTCAACCATCTGTAGCCAAAACATAACACCATGCCCACTTACGTACTGAGGGACTTTTAAAAAATTTCTAATGCAAGTAAATAATAGATTTAAAATGTTCTTCTTTTTTTTATTTCTCCTAATGTTCTATTTTCATTATCAAAATAAAAGTTACAATATTTTTCCTGTTTTCAAATATTTTCAGGACTATCCACGTAACTCACTACAAAAATGCTAGTTTTATTTTAGTGTCTAAAACTCCCCCACCTCTCCACCCCATTTATTTCTGATTAGGAGAATATGTTAAAAAAAACAATCAAATGTCAAATATTGTCAATTTTAATATAATTAATATCGTTTCCTAAAATATCGTACACTCAATTTAATTTGTCTGTTCATCCCTTTAAAACGGATATATAATTTACAATTATTAACCTTTATTCTCTCTCTCTCTCTCTCTCTCTCTCTCTATATATATATATATATATATATATATATATATATATATATATATTACAGCTCCTCAATGCGGCTAGATAGGCATCTACCTCAAGTCTGTATCGAAACCCGACCGCCTGTACGACAGTCAAGGCTCCTAACCATTACAATAATTGGCGGATGCTGTGCGAGTCGTAAATAAACGATGTTTTGACATCGTCTGAAATACCTAAGCTCGATTTGTTTACACAAAGACCGTCGCTTTATACGCAAATCGTAATTCGTGTATCACTTTTCAATATGCGCAACTCAAGATAAGGAACATTATAGCATATATATGTGCATATATATATATATAAATATATATATATATGTATATATATATATATATATATGATTGTTGAATCTTTATTTATATTTATATTAGCGATTAATTTCTTTCTTTTTTCGCTCCCTGAGCGTTTTTATTATGAGAAAGGTGTTATTTGTTTAATTGTGTTTATTCTATTTAAATATTATTTATTAATTATTAATTAATAATTACTACGTGCATAAAAGTAAGTAATCTTTTATGCACGTAGTAATTATTAATCAATAATTAATAAATAATATATATATTATAGCATATATATATATATAGTAAGTTATAAAAATATATATGGTAATATGAATTATACAAATATATATATATATATATATAATTATATAAATTCAACATTATCTTTGTGTGTGAGTTTGTTCCTTATAGACACCGAAACGGATAAACAGATATTCTTTAGTATAAGTCTGGGAGTGATCTTGGTTAAGTTTTGTCTCAGAATGCCTCCAATAATTATCGATAATGGCAAATGTTATTTTAATATATCTATCATCGGTAAAGCCATTTTTCCATGTCATCGCTTAGCAGCAATAATAGATTAACGAGCCGTGAAAATTCTACTGAGGGGAAGTTGATAGCGTGTTTTTTTGTTGTCTTTTTTGTTATTTCAATTTTTCAGATTCATCTGCCTTACTTTTAATGCTAGGTTTATTTATGGTGTCTTTTAAATTCAATAAAAACCCTCCAAAATTTGCTGATGAGGAGACCTTGCTTACCAAAAAACTATGGATAATTATTTAACAAAACTTGATGTATACCACAATAAAAAGCATTATTTTCCGAAACGATCGTACAGATAATTGATTTTGTTGTTGTTCCTTCTTATGAAACGGATTTTTAATTTAATTAAAATTTGATTTTTAAATTTTAAATTATAAATCACATGACTTAATATATATATATATATATATATATATATATATATATATATATATATATATCATAAGTTTCCGTTTTTGTGCGATTCACGTTGATGCACCCAAGTCATATGGATATATTTTTTAATCTTAGAAATACAACTTTATAATATAAAAGAACTGATAGAAAATTGGCTATAATAATGTGTAAGAAATATGCATACATTAAACTTTCATATTTAAGCGTATTTTACGGCTGGGTTATGCCGAGAGTCCGTGGTAGTACTCTTATAAATTTGGACTTTTATTGTATTGATAACACTGGTCAACACAATATTTTTGGCAGGCAAAGTAAGACTGGTTTCTGGGGTTTTCAAGGGCGCTGAATCCGAATCTGACATTAGTTTTTTCAAATTGGCTCTAGTTTTTGAGATATCACAGGGGGTCGTTTGTCTGAAATCACCCATTCGCGACCATAGCTAAACGTACAAAAAACGGCTAAATAGTGCATAAATGTCAGATATTGATTTTTATGATAATCTTAAATCACAAAGACAGTGTAAAATCTCAATCTAACAAGTTAAGTTAGATATAACATCATTTCATTTATCTTATAACTGAGCACTTTTCATAGATTTCGAGGATATACAAAAAATTTGCTAAAAATTTGCTGAATTTTAATTCTCCAAGTGAAAAAAAAAACATTTACATAATCAGTTATATATCATAAATTAATGCAAAGCATTATACACTAGATTCTTAGTTACAATGAACACACAAAACAATATTTCATTCACAAAACTAAAATTGATGTTTATACGATTTTCGCTTGTGAGCAACTTTTGGGCAGTCTCTCAAAAGGTTCCAGCAGTAGTCTGCCATCATGTGCTCATCCCATTTGCCTTGATACCTCTCTTCCATTGTTTTGATGTCTTGATGGAATCTCTCTCCCTGCTCCTCACTGTAATCACCAAGATTACCAGGAAATATGTCAAGGTGGCTAAACAAGAAATGAACTTTAATGCTCATATTTGCCCCTAGTTTTCCGTATGCAGTAAGCATCTTACGGACCAATTGCTTGTAATTGTCAGCTTTGTGATTTCCCAAAAAGTTTGTCACTACATCTGTGAAGGACACCCAAGCATTTAACTCAACCGTGTTCATATGATTAGTGAAGTCAGAATCCCTCATGAGCGTTCGAATCTGAGGTCCATCGAAGATGCCACCTTTAGCTTTTTCGATGGAAAGACCTGAAAATTGCCTGCATATGTACTTGAAGCAATCCCCATCCTTGTTCAACGCCTTAACAAACTGTTCATGAGCCCTAGTTTTATGTGCAATGGAGGGAAGATGATTCTATCCCTGGGTACCAAAGGCTCATTGATGACGTTGGCTGTGCCGACTTCGACACTTTCTCGTTCTGGCCAGTTCTCCCTTCTCCAGTGCTGGATTCTTGCTCTGCTATCCCACAAACAATGATTGTTAGGCTCTCTCCACACCATTGGTACAGCAAGCTTCAACTTCAGCTTACCGTTGGTCAAACCGCGGAGACTTTCTACACAGGTTTTGCACACCATATGTGGGGCCCAAGACTTGTCTTGGTCACCAAGTATCATATCGAAGTATGCTTTGTACTCCCTCTTAACAAAGTCTGTAATATTCCTCTTTTGTTGTGCCATCATATACTGCCCACAGATGTAACAAAAGACATCCGGTTCATATCTGCAACATCTTCTAGAAGAACTCATTTTCTCTCTGGAACTCATTTTCAACTGTGGAATTAAAAAGAAAATTCTTAATTACTGTTTAATTTATACTGCAACTATATTTATGGAACATGTTATTAAGTAATTACAGTATATAATTATATAAAAATTCTCCCTATATAAATAATTATATAAAAATTCTCCCTGAAATACTTCAATATATACATAATCATTATAATGATTCAATAATATCAGAAAATTATTATTTACTGCTTCTATATTGAAGTATTTCAGGGAGAATTTTAGCAGTTTAGGCTTATTTAGGGCTATCAGTATCTTCTAAACTAGAGCCAATCTGGCAAAACCAATGTCATATTCGTAATCAGCGACCTTCAAAACCCCAGAAAACACTCCTAGATGGTCTGCCAAAGAAAAAAAATAAAAATTTGTTGACCAGTGTAATCATATCCCAAACACTGATTTCTATTTAAAGTATTTTTTAAAAAATACATTATTGTAATATATGAGCCTTGAATTACATTTATCTGCAAAAGATCTAGTTAATTTGCATATTCTTTTAAACATTCATTTTAATTAACACTCTATTATTTTTTTTTCATGTTTCTTATAAGATGATCATATTTAGTTTACTATTACATGTAATTATATTCATGCAGATATTCTATAAGATTTATACTTGCATAATATTTGCGTAAAAAGATTATAGTAAACACAAACCGCTTTATATATATATTTATGTATGGGGATATATTTGTTTGAAAATTTTTGCCTACTAAACTCCTCTGCCAGTTTTCAGATCTACAGCCATGAAAATATATAGGATA